>NC_044559.1:17703262-18019200 GCF_007565055.1 Rhinopithecus roxellana
TGCAAAATCCTTAAAATATCAGCAATTCAAATCCAGCCAAATAGAAAATAATACTTATTTACTAAAGAATAAACCATTGATTCAACATTCAAAAACCAAACAACTTAATTTAGTATGTCAATAGACAATAATGAAGAAACGTTTGATCATCACAATGAATGCAGAAAAAGCACTTGTCAAAATTCAACATCTATGTGTGATTCAACAAAACTCTCAAAAAACTAAGAATTTAAGGGAATTTCTTCAACCTAGCAAAGTAATATACAAATAAATAACAACAAAATAATTTGCAATTAATATCAACTAATAAATTTAATGGAGAAAGACTGAATGTTTTTCACTTAAATGGAGAAGAATTAAGAATGTCTTATCTCACCAATCTATTCTATATTTTACTAGAGGTCCCACTAAAGGCAATAAAATAAGAATAAATAAATAAAACGCATAATTATTGAAGAGGTAAGTATAATTGTATCTAGCTAACTATTGCATTATAGTCTATGTAAATATCTACAAAAAACTACTAGAGTAGTTTAATGTATTAAGGGATCAAAGATACAAGTTCAGTCTACAAAAATGAAATATAGTTTCAGCAGTAAAATGGGATGTTAATTTTTAAAATTAAGATAGTATCGAAAACATAAGATATTTAGGAATAAACTAAGTAGAATGTGTGGGTAAGACCACTAACCCAAAAACTATAAAAACAAAACCAAAAAAATAACTAAAAATTTTAAAACAGATAAAATGTCATGGATTGGGGTTAAATAGTGATAAGATATTTACTTTCTCAAATAGTTCTTTTGGTTCAACGCTATTCTAGTTATAGTTTGAGATGACTGCCGGGCGCGGTGACTCACGCCTGTAATCCCAGCACTTTGGGAGGCCGAGACGGGTGGATCACAAGGTCAGGAGATCGAGACCATCCTGGCTAACACGGTGAAACCCCGTCTCTACTAAAAAATACAAAAAAAAACTAGCCGGGCGAGGTGGCGGGCGCCTGTAGTCCCAGCTACTGGGGAGGCTGAGGCAGGAGAATGGCGTAAACCCGGGAGGCGGAGCTTGCAGTGAGCCAAGATCCGGCCACTGCACTCCAGCCCGGGCAACAGAGCGAGACTCCGTCTCAAAAAAAAAAATTAATTAATTAATTAAAAAAAAGTTTGAGATGACTTTCAAAAATAAAATTTTATGTGTTCATTCTAATTTTATATTGATGTGTAAACAATCTAGAAATAAAACATCATTAAAGTTAAAGTATTCTCTTCAAGAGGAACTATTAAGATCATGTATGAAAAAGCACTGACTGGAGGAAACTATTTGAAAATATATTTATCCCAAAATACTTCTATGCAAAAAATATGCTAATTCATACAACTCAACAATAATAAAGAACAACAACCCAATAAAAGTGTACATGAGCTTCCTCAATAATGTCTTTATGTCTCTTTTTATTCCCAATCCAGAATCTAATTGATTATCAAAGATCACATTTAATTGTTATGTCTGTTTATTCATCTATAATCTGCAGCTTTCCTGACCTTGGTATTTTTGAAATACACATGGACTGGGTGCTTTATAGAATATCCCTCAATTCGAGTTTGTCTGATGTTTATCATGCTTAAGTCAAAGTCATGCATTGTTTGCCAGAAGCGTTCTTGCATTCTTCTCAGTGGATCATCAGGAGAGGCATGTTGTTCGTTTGTGCCAATGTTAATGATGATTAATTTGATCATTTCTTGAAATTGGTCTCTACCAAAGTTTTTCTTTCTAGAGTTACTATGTTTTTGTCTTGGTAACTGATAAATGATTTGTGAGGATGTATTTAAGACAATATAAACATTATTTTCTCAGTAAAGCTGTTTCATTAGTGTTTGCATCTGTTTATAATTTTCTAACTCCATCATTATTAAGTATTTAATTGGCATTCTACTATAAGAATACACCATCCTTTCTCATTTATTTGTTTGTGAAAATTGTTTTTCTCTCTCTTAAACCTCCGGCAGCCACTTTTCTTCCTAGAGACAAAGTTATCACTTTCTATTGTATTTTTGATACATTTTATAAATAAACCAAATTAGAGTCTTGTTATTTTCTTTCTTTTTCCCCAAATAGACATTGATTTGTACCTTGATTCTTTCATTTACAAATAAATTTTGGAGATTATTTCAATCAGTTTGTGAAGAGATTCCTCATTTTTTTTACATGTCTGTTCTTGTTGAATGTAACATGAGCTGGTGAATCAGTCTACAAATCATCGACATTTGTTTTGTGTCAATTTTTTTTCTTTTTTTCTTTTTTCTTTTTTCTTTTTTTTTTTTTGAGACAGAGTCTCTCTCTGTCTCTAGGCTGGAGTGCAGTGGCACTATCTGGGCTCACTGCAACGTCTACCTCCTGGGTTCAAGTGATTCTCCTGCCTCAGTCACCAGAGTAGCTGGGACTACAAGTGAGTACCAGCACGCCCAGCTAATTTTTTTATTTTTAGTAGAGACGGAGTTTCAAATGCTGGCCAGGATGGTCTTGATCTCTTGACCTCATGATCTGCTTGCCTCAGCCCCCCAAAGTGCTAGGATTACAGGAGTGAGCCACCGCGCTCGGCGCAAAGTTTCGTTTTTACAAGTGGCAATGCAATAAATACCCTTACATTTATATCATTTCATACCTACTGGAAAATATTGTTAGTTTAAATTCACAGAAGTAAATTTACTCCCTAAAAAGTTGTGTGCATTTAATTTTAATATGTTTGCCATATTGTGCTTAATAAAAATAGTATGAATACACTTCTACCACCAATGTAATTAATTGCCTCGTTCTCTAGAGCCTTGACATGTAGCATAATTTTTTAAATTTGATAACCTTATAAATAGAAAATCATCTTAGTATAATTTTATTTTGAATGTATTTTTTTCTGTGACAGTAAGCCTTTTATCAGTTTAATGTCATTTTAATTCTCTTTCTGATAAATTTGATAATAATGTTAATCCCTTTTCATTGGATATTTGTTATTTATTTTTCTTTCGGGCTTATAGGGGTTCTTTCCATACTAGAGAAAGTAGCCTTTTGCTTGTAACATGAGTTTTAATTTTATTTCCATTTGGCTACTCATGTTTTTACTTTGTTAATGGTAGCTTTTGATATTCAAACATTATTATTATGTTGAATACAGTCTTCTAAATGTAACACAAACTTCAGAAGTCAAAAAATTTAATAAATCTAAAATTAAAATGCAATTCAAAATATTATCCTACCATTTCTATTAGTAAATTTTGATTTCATTGCTTACATTTAAATTTGGGCCATTTTGGGATTTATTCTGGTATGAAGCATAAATTGAAACTCATTTGATTTTAAGTAAGTACCCAGTTATATCAACGCCAATTAACTCTAATTTTTTTACAGTACAAACCAAAACAAAACAATGTCTATATTATAGATTACTCTTTGCTATAATATTATGATTGATTTAGATTTTTACAAAATCTTTCTTTCTGAAATTCTGGCTAATATACTTTCGTGATTTAATCTGGTTGGACTGCAGTTATTTATTGTTTTAAATTCAGTCTAATTTTACAAATTGTATGTATTTAATATTTACTATGAACAAGGCATTCTCCCTGACATTTCATGCAATACAAAATTTTTAAGATCAACCCCATAAGGAATTTTAGACTAGCATAGAGATAAAAATAGTTTGTCAAAAATTACAATTAAAATCAGGGGAACAATATATGTCTCAAGAATATACAAGGCATTAATGTTATAGAAGTACAAAAAGGGGAAGATCTCGTAAGTTTCTGAGGGAGTTAGATGGGAAAGTTCACGAAGAGGGAAACGTTTTACATGGTTCCTAATAAGTTGAGGTGGTTCCTAATAAGATAGGTTGAAAGAACTTCATTCTTGGAAATGCTGTAAAAATAAAATAAACAAACAAAATACAGTCAGAGTAGTCAGAAAACTGTTCCCAGGTAGAGAGTAATCTAGTTTCACCGGAACGTAGAATTCCTGTTGAAGAGCAAGGACAAGTAAATTTGGAATCAAAAACTAAGTTTACCAAAGGGTAAATTGGGGCCAAATTAAGAAAGGCATTTGTTCACAATGTCCAGGTAGTAGAGCACCATTAAAAGTTTGTAGAAGTGAAGGGTAATATAATCTCTACCTTGGAAAAAATAATCAAGTAGCCAAATTAAAGGTATTCAAAGCAGTTTTAATCTATGACACATTTAGGAAGTTATTATTTCTGGAAGTCAATCCCCACTGTCCATAAGGAACTTCAATTCTCATACATATGTATTTTATGCATGTGGTAGGTGGTGGAGGGGATAACACAGAATAAAGGGATCCTTCCTAGAATCTGGCAAAAAAAAAAAAAAAAAAAAAAAAAAAAGCAGATTAAAAATGCCTCAGAGATATTGTGGGTTTAGTTCTAGATTACTGCAATAAAATGAATATTGTGATAAAATGAATCACACAATTTTTTTGATTTTCCAGTGTACATAAAAGTTATGTTTACATGATACTATAGTCTATTTAATGTGAAATAGCATTAGGTATAAAAAAGTACATACCTTAATTTAAAAATGCTTTATGCTGAGTGTGGTGGTTCACACCTGTAATCCCAGCACTTTGGGAGGCCAAAGCAGGTGGATCACTGAAGGTCAGGAGTTCAAGACAAGCCTGGCCAACATGTTGAAAACCCATATCTGCTAACAATGCAAATATTAGCTGGACATGGTGGTGTGTGCCTGTAATCTCACCTACTCAGGAGACTGAGGCAACAGAATGGCTTGAACCTGGTTGGCAGAGGTTGCAGTGAGCCAAGATGGTGCCACTGCACTCCAGCCTGGCTGACAGAGCAAGACTCCATCTCAAAAAATAAAATTAAATGAAAATTAAAATGCTTATTACAAAAGAAAAAAAACATGCTAGCAATCATCTGAGCCTTCAGTGATTCGCAACTGTTTTGCTGGTGGAGGGTCAAGACTCAGTGTAGATGGCTGCTGACCAATGAAGATGGTAATTGCTGAAGTTTGGAGTGGCTATGGTAATTTCTTAAAATAAGACAACAGTGAAGTTTGCCTCAAAAATTGATTCTTCTTTTTGTAAAAAATTTAGCTGTAGCATGTGAAGCTGATTGATAGCATTTTATTTACAGTGGAACTTTTTTCAAAATTGGAGTTAATACTCTCAAATCATGCAACTGCTTTATCAACTAAGGTTCTCTAATATTCTAAATTTTTTCTTGTCATTGCAACGATGTTCACAACATCTTAATCAGCAGTAGATTTCATCTCTAGAAACTTCATTCTTTGCTCATCCATGGAAGCAACTGCAACACCTTATCCATTAAAGTTTTATCATTAGAGTGCAGCAACTCAGTCACATCTTCAGACTTCACTTCTATGCTTGAACTCCTCTAAATTATCTAAGATGGTTGGAATCTACTTCTTGCAAGCTCCTGTGAACATTGATATGTTGGCCTCTTCCCATGAATGGTGAATATTCTTAATAGCATCCTGAATGGTGAATTCATTCTGGAAGGTTTTCAATTGGCTTTGCTCAGATCCCTCAGAGAAATTATTATCTATGGCAGCTTTAGCCTTATAAAATGTATATCTTAAATAATACTTGAGAGTAAAAATTACTCTTTTATCATGGACTATAAAATGGATGTTTTGTCAGAAGGCATGAAAACATTAATCTCCTGTACATCTCAATCAGAGCTCTTGGGTGACCAGGTGATTATCAATAAGCAGTCATATTTTGAAGAGAATCATTTATCATTTTTTTCTGGGCAGTAGGTCTCGACAGTGGGCATAAAATTAAAAGTAAACTATGCTCTAAACAGATGTGCTGTGATCCAGACTTTGTTGTTGTATTTATAAGAGAATACACAAAGTATATTTAATACAATCCTTAAGAGCGTTAGAATTTTGGGAATGGAAAATGAGCATTAGCTTCAACTTAAAGTCACCAGCTACTTTAGCCCCTGAACAAGTATCAGACTGCACTTTGATTCTTTGAAGCCAGGCATTGTCTTCTCCTCTCCAGCTATGAAAGTCCTAGATGATATCTTCTTCCAATATAAGGCTGTTTTGTCTAGATTGAAAATCTATTGCTTAGCATAGCCCACCTTCTTCAGTAATCTTAGCAAGATAGCTAGATCTTCTAGCTACCTTGCTATAGCTTCTATATAGCACTTGCTGCTTCATCTTGCACTTTTATGTTATAGAGATGGCTTCTTTCCTTAAATTCATAAACCAATGTCTGCTAGCTTCAAATTTTTCTTCTGTAGTTTCCTCACCTCTCTAAGTCTTCACAGGATTGAAAGGAGTTAAGGCCTTGCTCTGGATTAGGCTTTCTCTTAAGAACATTGTGGCTGGTTTGATCATTTATCCACACCAGTACAACTTTCTCCATATCAGCATTGAGGCTGTTTTCCTTTCTTATGATTCATGGGCTCACTGAAGTAGCACTTTTAATTTCTTTCAAGAACTTTTCCTTTGCATTCACAACTAGGCTAATAGTATGGTACAAGAAGCCTAGCTTTTAACTTATCTCAGTTTTTGACATACCTTCCTCACTAAACTTATTTCTAGATTTTTATGTGAGGTGAGATATATGCAAATTTTTTTCACCATTATAGACCATTTCACCATTGTAGACTATTCCACCATTGTAAACCATAGTAGGCTTATGAATTGGTATAATCTCAATATTGTTGTATCTTACAGAATATGGAGGCTTAATCATAGGGAGAGAAACAGGGGAACAACTGGTCAGTAAAGCAGTCAGAACATATAAAACTTTTATCAGTTCAGTTTGCTGACTTGTATAGGTGTGGTTTTTGGTGCCTAAAAACAATTACAATGGTAGCAACAAGATCACTAATGACAGATCATCATGAAAAAAATATAATAATAAAAAACTTTGAAATATTGTGTGAGTTACCAGTATGTGACACACTGACACAAAGCAAGCTCATGCTGTTGGAAAAAAAAATGGCACCAACAGACTTGCTCAATGCAAGGTTTCTTCAAACTTTCAATTTGTAAAAAAATGCAATATCTGAGAAGCATAATAAAGTAAAGTACAATAAAATGAGGTATGACTGTAATCAGCAAGTAGTGGCTATATATCTTCTTGATTTTGTATTCGACATAACAAGAAAATAAAAGGACCATGAAGTTTTGATTATTCTATACAGGGAAGTATGAGGGAGTGAAAGTATCCATATGTATTGACCCCTTGAACCTGCTTTGGGAACCGGTGAGATACAATATAAATAATATCTCCAGATGGGCACAAAAAGATGATGCTTGATACCTGGTATGTTTTCTAAACTTTTTTCTAAACTTTCCAGGAAGATATTTAGCCACCAAACTTTAAAAATAAATCTATCATCTAAATTTAATTTGCTAAAAACTTATGAATAAATAACAAAAACCACGTTCTAATCAGTATTATAAGCTGGCATAATTATGTAATGCTAGCCTCGAGAAGAAAACAAAGAGTTAGACCTAAATGCCTTTGACATTCTGCCTTGCACCTGCCTGCACACCTTTGCCCCTTCTGAGGCTGCAGTTTATTTTTTTTAAATGTTTCCTTTACTAGTGAGGGCTGAGTGACAATTTATCATCACTTTCTTTGAAGCCTCTGACTTCCAAAGTTCAGGGTTGACATTTTAATTTAGTACTTGGACATGCATATTCATTTCATTTCATTTGATATTACTAGAATGATCTTCCTACGAAAACAAGATTTCCAATAGCTAAGCCCTCTTCTTAACAGATGACATCTAGAATTCTTATAGAATAATAAAGCTAGAGATCCCAACTCTACCTCAGCCAGTGAGGGCGAAAGCCACATTTCATATGCTGTCATGCTGGAGATGATAATAGATAAATAAATAAGACCAAGAGAGAGGGAGAAATGAAGGTTTACATCCATAGAATAGAGAAATTCAAGAATGAATGTATGTGATTTAAAAGTGATCTGGCAGAAAAGACTCTTGGAAGATGGCAGAGTAGGAAGCACAAGAAATCTACCTCCCCACCTAGACAACAATCTCATGAGAAGAATAGATCTGATGTAACTACTTCGGAATAGTGGAATCTACTGAAGGCTTGCAAGTTCCAGAAGAATGCTTGTACAGTAAAACGTGGTTATGTTTAATTAATTCAGCTTTTAGATTAGCAATGTCTACTCATCCCCCACACCGTAGTTCCTTGGCAGGCAGTCATCCATGTGTTCCTGGAGCAGCTTGCTTTAGGTTATGGGAAACAGAATGAACGATAAGAATCCTATATTTCCAAATATCATAAATTCATGCTGTGATGACTAATTACTGCTTCTTAATACAGAGGTTCTAACACAGAGACTGGAAGCCACAATTCCAGTCCTCCTCCTCCACCATCATTGTTGCAAGGTCCTCCCTCTCTGGCTGGAGTGACTTACATGTTGATACCACCCCCCCTTTTTGTTCATACTTTCCTTCAGTTTCCCGTTTTTCTTTTTGGGAGCCAGGTATTAATGACTAGTGCATTCAAAAACAACTACATCCATGTGAATCAGGAATTAAAATAAAAAAAGACAAAAATAGAAGCTTGAAAGCAGCAAGAAAGAAGACTTGTCACACACAAGGAATAAAGTTATTAAAATTTATCATCAGAAACTCTGGAGGCCTGAAGGCAGTGGCCAAATATATTTAAAGTGCTAAAAGAAAAAAATATATATCAACAAAGCATCTTATACCCAAATAAAATGTCCTTCAGAAGTCAGAGAGAAATTAAGATATGCCCAGATTTAAAAAAAAAAAAAAAAAATCTAAGGGAGCTCATTACCACTGGACATGCCCTGCAAGAAATCCTAAAGAGAGTCTTGTAGGTTGAAATCAAAGGACACCAGATAGTAAGTCAAAGATGTATGAATAAATAAATATCTCATAAAGATAAATGTATGTTCAATTATAAAAGCTAATATTGTAAGAATGGTCTGCAACTCCACATTTTTGTTTTCTACATGATTTAGGAGACCAATGTGTTTAAAAAATAATTATTAGTTTATAATTTTAGGCACAAATGTGCAAAGACATTTTGTGATATCAATAATTGAACAGAAGGATGAAACTGTAAAAGATCAGATATTTTGTATGCAATTAGACTTAAGCTGGTGTAAGTTAAAATTAAAGTGTTACAGCTTTAAGATGTTAAATGTTACCATGCTAACCACAAAGAAAAACAATTATCGATTATACACAAAAGGAACTGAGAAAGGAATAAAATACGCAATACAAAAATGAAGTAAACACAAATAAAGACAGTAATGCATAAAATAAGGGGTAAAAAAAAAAAGAAGCAACAAGATAAACAGAATACAAATATCAAAATGAGAGGTCTCTACTAATCAATATGAATTTAAATGTAAATTAATCAAGATCTCCAATCAAATGCCTGAGATTGGCAGAGTTGATTTGAAAAGATTTTTAAAAATTATTTACAGTATCCTGTGTAAAAGAAAGTCACTTTACATCCAAAGACACGAATGGGTTGAAAGTAAAAGAATGAAAAAGGATATTTCATGCAAATAAAAACCACCACAGAGCAGAAATAACTATACTAATACCAGACAAAATAGACTTTAAATTTTAAGAAAGGTTTATCAGAGACAAAGACACCACATATTAATAAATTGTTCAATATAGTAAGATGATATAATAATAATAAACATATGAGTACCTAATAACAGATCAAACTATATTAAGCAAAAGGTGACAGAATTAAAGGGAGAAATAATTTTACAATAATAGTTAGATACTTCAGTACTTCATCCTCAATAATGGATAGAAAAACCACACAGATGATAAAGATATAGAACCGTACACTAAACCAACTAGATCACACATTTATTGGACACTCTAGTGAGCAACAAAACATACACATTCTTCTCATGTGCTCATAAAACATTCTTCAGAGTAGACTATATGTTAGGTTAAAAATTAAGTGTTAATAGATTAAAAAGTAATATATAAAATATTTTCTCCAACCACAATGGATAAAAAAAGTAGAGGGAACAGTATAGGGGACTTTGTCTTACAGCTTACATACCAGTTTGGTCACAGTGGGGTAGAGCACCAAGCGAGTTCTTAGTATCCCTAATTCAAGACATCGACTCTTGGATGGCATTCTTGGACATACCCTTGGCCAGGGGTGAGCCCACATCCCAGAGGGGTGAGTCCCAAGCCTGGCAGCATTCACCACAAGCTGATTGAAGATCCTTTGGGCCTTAAGGGAACATTGGTGGTAGCCTGAGTACTTGGGGTGAGCCTGTGCTGGTGGTAGACATGGAGAGGGACTCCTCTGCCTATAGAAAAGTAAGGAAAGAGTGGGAAGGACTTTGTCGTGTGGTTTGTTAGCCAGCTACGCTGCAGTAGAATAGACCACCAGGTAGATTTTTAAGGCATCTAACTCCAAGCCCTGGCTACTTGAGGTCATCTCTGAAACCACCTGGGGCCTAGGAGAACTTGTCACTCTGATGAGAAAGGAAGCCTATATGGGTTTATCACCTATTAATTGTAGAACCCTAGGGCCTTGAGCGAAAGTAGGCAGTAGCCAAGTAGTGATTACAGAGGGCCCTAAGTGAAACCTGATCTGCACTGGCTTCAGGTCTGACCCAGCATACTCCCTCTGGTGGTGGCTACAGGTGTTCTTGTGTCACTCCTCCCCCAGCTCCAGGCAGTTCAGCACAGAAACAGACACACTCTGTTTGTTTGGGAGAAAGTAAGAGAAGAAAACAAGTCTCTTCCTGGTAATCCAGGAAGATTCTTATGGATCTTATCCAAGACTACCAAGGTAGTACCTCTATGAATCTGCAAGAACCACAGCATTACTGGACTTGGGGAACCCCCTAATGCAGCTATAACTGCAGTGACCAAATACTCATCACAACACTCAGGCCCCTTCAAATATCTAAAAAGCCTTCCCAAGAAGGACAGATACAAACAAGCCCATACTGGGAAGGCTAAAATAATAAAATAAATACCTAACTCTTCAATGTCCAGACATCAATGAACATATATGACATCAAGGCCATCCATGAAAACATAGCCTCACCAAACAAAATAGATAAGCCACCAGAAAACAATTTGAAGAGACAGAGATATATGACCTTTCAGACAGATAATTCAAAATAGCCATGTTGAGGCAACTCAAAGAAATTAAAGATAACACAGAGAAATAATTCAGAATCCCATCAGAGAAATTTAACTAAGAAAGTGAAATAGCTAAAAAGGAATCAGGCAGAAATTCTGGAGCTGAAAAATACAACTGACATACTGAAGAATGCATCAGAGTCTGTTAATAGCAGAATTGATCAAAGAGAAAAAGGAATTACTGAGCTTAGAGACAACCTATTTGAAAATACACAGTCAGAGGACACAAAATAAAAAATAAATAAACATGCCAACAGGATATAAAAATAGCCTCAGAAGGGTAAATCTAAGAGTTCTTGGCCTTAAAGAGGTAGAGAAAAACATAAAGGTTGAAAGTTTATTCAAAGGGATAATTAAAGAGAACTTCCCAAACCTAGAGAAAGATATCAATATCCAAGTACAAGAAGTGTATAGGACACCCAGCAGATTTAACCCAAAAAGACTACCTCAAGGTATTTAATAATCAAATTCCCAAAGATCAAGGATAAAGAAGGATTCTAAAAGTAGCAAGAAAAAACAAACAGAAAAAAAACATAAAATGGAGACTCAATAAGTCTGGCAAAAGAGTTTTCAGTGAAATCTTACAGGCCAGGAGAGAGTGGCATCATATAGTTAAATTGCTGAGGGGAAAAAAAAATTACCCTAGAATAGTATATCCAGTGAAAATGTCCTTCAAATATAAAGAATAAACACTTTTCCAGACCAAGATTTAAAAAAAGCTGAGGGGTTTTATCAATATCAGACCTGTGCTACAAGAAATGTTTTTCAATCAGAGAAACAAGGGCATGAATGAACAATAAGAAATCATCTGAAAGTAAAAACTCACTGGTAATAGTAAGTACAGAGAAAAACACAGAACGTTATAACACAGTAACTGTGAAATGTAAATTTATCTTACCTAAGATAGTCTACAAGATGAACCAATCTAAAAGAAAAACTGCAACCAGTTTTCAAGACAGACAGTACCTCAGAAAAGTAGAAAAACTTAAAATAAACAGCCTAATAATGCATCTTAAGGGACTAGAAAATAGAGAGCAGGCCAAACCCAACATTATTAGGTGAAAGAAGTAATAAAGATCAGAGCAGAAATAAATGAAATTGAAATGAAGGAAACAGTATGAAATATAAATTTATAGAAAAGTTTGCTTTTTGAAAAGATAAACAAAATCAACAAACCTTTGTCCAGGCTAAGAAAAAAAAAAAATAGAGAAGACCCAAATAAATCAGAGATAAAAAGGGATATATTACAAGCAATACTGTAGAAATTCAAAGGATCATTAAAGGCTACTAAAAGCAACTGTATGTCAATAAATTGTAAAATATAGAAGAAATATATACATTTCTACACACACAACCTACCAAGATGAAACTATGAAACAATTCAAATCCAAAAGACCTATAACACATAATGAGATCAAAGCCTTAATAAAAATTATCCCAGCAAAGAAAAGCTTAGGACCTGATGGCTTTACTGCTGCATTTTACCAAATATTTAAAGAAGATCTAATACCAATTCTACTCAAACTATTAAAAAAAGAAAAAGGAAGAAGAGGAGGCAGTGCTTCCAGACTCATTCTGTGAACCCTCAAAAAACTGGGTATAGAACATACCTTAACATAATAAAAGCCATATGCAACAGACTCACAGCTAGTATCACACTGAATGGGGAAAAACTAAAAACCTTTCCTCTAAGATCTGGAACTAAACAAAGATGTCCACTTTCATCACTGTTATTCAGTATAGTACTGGAAGTCCTAGTTAGAGCAATCAAACAAGAGAAATAAATTAAATGGCATCCAAATTGGAAAGGAAGAAGTCAAATTATTCCTGTTTGCAGATGATATGATCTTACATTTGGAAAAACCTAGACTCCATCAAAAAACTATTAGAACTGATAAATAAATTCAGTAATGTTACAGGATACAAAGTGAACATATAAAAATCAGTAGCCTTTCTATATGCCAACAGTGAACAATCAGAAAAATAAATCAAGAAATAATCCCATTCACAGTAGCTACAAATAAATACCTAGGAATTAATTGAAGAAGTAAAAGAAATAAAAACCATAAAACACTAATGGAAGAAACTGAAGATAGTGGAGGGTGAAGATGGCTGAGTAGAAGCAGCTAGTGTGTGCTGCTCTCATGGTGAGAAGAAAATCTGGTGAGTGAATATTACATCTTCAACTGAAACTCCAGGTTAACACATTCAGATTCATCAAGGAAATAACTAAACCCATGGAGAATGGAAAGAGCCAGACAGGCTGACCTAGGAGCAGCACAGAGCCAGGAGAGGCTCTTAGTCTGTGGGGAAATGGTGAGTGAATGAGAAACTTTGGGTACCCACACTTCCTGCATGGATCTCTGCAATCCTAGTGTCAGGTGATTCCCTCATGAACCCACCCCACCAAAGCCTTCAGACTGGCATACAGAGCAATGCAGAGGCAACTGACAGCCCCTCTCCCACTTCCACAGCAGTGGTTCTGCCCCTGCTTGCCTTGATCTGAGGAAAAATAAAGAGCTTCACCAGAGTTTATAGCATATCACAGCCCACTCTCTCCTCCATGTGAGCCTTCGACTCCCTCCCCACAACAAGCAGAGCCCCTAGGTTAGGCCAGGAGTACAGCCACCCCATCCCCTGGCTGAGCACTCCCAGTAGGAGCAACTCTGCATTTCTCAGAGGTGGAGCTCCCAGGGGAAACTGAAAGCCCCAGTGGAACTGCCCTAGCTGCCCTTGACTGGGGAAGGAGCAATGACTATGAGTACTTTATCTACACCCCAGCAAGCTGCAGTTGCTCTAAGAAAATTATGCCACTCAGTCTCCCACAGGTCTCACCCACCTGCTGTGCTCATTACCAGGCAGAGCCCCATGCCCTAGCCTGGGCTCACAGCATACCACTCCATCCCAGGCTGTTGGCACTTATTGATTACAGCTCTGCATGCTTCTGGGGAGGAGCCCCAGGAGACAAGTGAAAGACCCTAGACTGCAACCACTGCTAAAGTTTATTCCTGTCCTGCCTCCAATTTAGGAAGGAAACATCACCCCAGAGCCATGGTGTGCAGCCAGGGAGGGCCAAGTCACAAACTGCAGCCAGCACTCAAGTGGGAGATGAGGCCACACTTTCAGAGCATGGAAAAAGACCACAGCTGCAAATGGGAGGAAATTCAGAGGAACCACATGACTGAGCAAGAACCTACCTAGTGACCATTACACTTAAGTCCCACCAACCTACTGGATCACACCCAAGACTTCAACACCAAAAATACTTTGCTAATACAGTCCTCTGTGAAACCAAAAACAGGAACTCAGCTGCAAATAAAGACCATGCACAAAACTCCAGCCCTGTTAAAACATCCAGAAAAGAAGTCTACTGACTGTATTCAATTTAAACTGTGGTTAAAGGAATACCCATACACACAGGTGAGAAAGAACCGACGTGAGAACTCTATTTCATCTATCAGCTCCTGTATCTACCACAATTGAGTAGGCTTTATCCCTGGAATGCAAGGTTGCTTCAACATATGCAAATCTATACATGTGATTCATCACACAAACAAAACTAAAAACAACAACCACGATTATCTCAATAGATGCAGAAAAAGCTTTTGATAAAAGTCAACATTCCTTCACGTAAAAGAGTCTCAATAAATTAGGCATGGAAGTAACATACTTTCAAATCACAAAAGCCATGTAGGACAAACCCGCAACAAACATCATACTGAATAGACAGATGCTAAAAGCATTCCCCTTGAAAACTGGAACAGGACAAGGATGCCCTCTCTCACCATTCCTGTTCAACATAGTATGGGAAGTTCTGGTCAGAGCAGTCAGGAGAGAAATACATAAAAGGCGTCCAAATAGGAAGAGAGAAGTCAAACTATCCCTGTTTACACACAACATGATTTTATATCTAGAAAACCCTATAGTCTTGCACCAAAGGTCTTTGAGCTGATAAACAACTTCAGTTAATTTCAGCATACAAAAACCAGCATGCAAAACTTAGTAGCATTTCTGTACACCAACAAAATACAAGCCAAGAACCAAATCAGGTATGCAATCCCATTCATAATAGCCACAAAAGGAATAAAATACCTAGGAATACAGCTAACCAGGGAAGTAAAAGATCTCTGCAATGAAAATTACAAAACACTGCTTGAAGAAATCCCAGATGACACAGACAAATGGAAAAATATCACATGCTGATTGATAGGCAGAATCAATGTGATTAAACTGGCCATACTGGCCAAAGCAATTTACAGATTCAATGCCATTCCTTTCAAACTACAAAGAGCATTTTTCCCAGAAATAGAAAAAAAAAATTTTTCTATAAGTTATTGGGGGTACACATGGTGTTTGTTTACATGAGTAAGTTCTTTAGTAGTGATTTATGAGATTTTGGTGCGCCCATTAGCCAAGCAGTACACACTGTACCATAATTGTAGTCTTTTATTCCTCACCCCACTCCCACTCTTCCCTTCAAGCCCCTGAAGTCTATTGTATCATTCTTATGCCTTTGCGTCCTTATAGCTTAGCTCCCACATATCAGTGAGAACATACAATGTTTGGTTTTCCATTCCTGAGTTACTTCACTTAGAAAAATAGTCTCCAATCTCATCCAGGTCACTGCAAATGCTGGTAATTCATTCTTTTTTATGGCTGAGTAGTATTCCATTATACACATGTATCTTACGGTTTCTTTATCCACTTGTTGATTGATGGACATTTGGGTTGATGCCATGATTTTACAAATGTGAATTGTGCTGCTATAAACATGTATATGCAAGTATCTTTTTTTGTATAATGACTTCTTTTCCCTGGGTAGATATCAAGTAGTGGGATTGCTGGATCAAATGGTAATTCTACTTTTAGTTCTTTAAGGAATCTCCACACCATTTTCCATAGTGACTGTGCTACTTTACATTCCCATCAGCAGTGTAGAAGTATTCCCTGATCACCACATCCACACCAACATCTAATGTTTTTTATTTTTTGATTATGGACATTCTTGCAGGAGAGAGGTGGGTATCACATTGTGGTTTTCATTTGCATCTCCTTGATCATTAGTAATGTTGAGCATTTTTTCATATGTTTGTTTGCCATTTCTATATCTTCTTTTGAGAATTGTCTATTCATGTCTTTAGCCCACTTTTTTATGTGTTTTTTTTTCTTACTGATTTGTTTGAGTTCATTGTAGATTTTGGATATTAGTCCTTTGTCAGATATACAGATTGTGAAGATTTTCTCCCATTCTGTGGGTTGTCTGTTTACTCTGCTGACTGTTCCTTTTGCAATGTAAAGTTCTTTAGTTTAATTATTTATCTTTGTTCTTATTGCATTTGCTTTTGGATTCTTGGTCATGAAATCCATGCCTAAGTCAATGTCTAGAAGGGTTTTTCTGATGGTATCTTCTAGAATTTTTAAAGTTTCATGTCTTAGGTTTAAATCCTTAGTCTATCTTGAGTTGATTTTTATATGAGGTGAGAGATGAGGATCCAGTTTCATTCTCCTACATGTGGCTGGCCAATTATCCCAGGACTAATTGTTGAAAAGGGTGTCCTTTCCTTTCCACACTTTCTGTTTTTGTTTGCTTTGTCAAAGGTCAGTTGGCTGTAAGTATTTGGGTTTATTTCTGAGTCTCTATTCTGTTCCATTAGTCTATGTGCCTGTTTTTATACCAGTGCCATGCTGTTTTGCTAACTATGGCCTTATAGTATAGTTTGAAATCAGGTATTGTGATGCCTGTGGAACAACAACAACAACAAATCCCAAATAACCAAGGCAATCTTAATCAAGGCAATCTTAATCAAAAAGAATAAAGCTGGAGGCATCACGTTACCTGACTTCAAACTATAGCCCTGTATGGCTACAGTAACCAAAACAGCACGGTACTGGTACAAAAACAGGCACATAGACGAATGGAACAGAATAGAGAGCCCCAGAAATAATGTTACACAGATACAACCATCTGATCTTTGACAAACCTGACAAAAACAATCAATGGGGAAAGGACCCCTATTAAATAAATGGTGCTGGAATAACTGGCTAGCCATGCAGAATTTTGAAACTAGGCCTCTTTTGTACATCATATACAAAAGTCAACTCAAGATGGATTAAAAAATTCAATGTAAAACTTAAGTTTATAAAAACCCTGGATGATAACCTAGGAAATACCATTATGAACATAGGAACTGGCAAATATTTCATTATGAAGACACCAAAAGCAATTGTAACAAAAGCAAAAATTGATGAATGGGATCAAATTAGTCTTAAAAGCTTCCGCACAGCAAAAAAAGCTAATAACAGAGTAAACAGACATCCAAGAGGATGGCAGAAAGTATTTTCAAAGTATGCTTCTGACAAAAGGCTAATATCCAGAGTCTTTAAGGAACTTAAAGAAATTTACAAGCAAACACCAAACAACCTGATTGGTTTGGCTGTGTCCCCACCCAAATCTCACTTGAATTGTGGCTCCCATAATTCCCACATGCTGTGGGAAGAACCTGGTGGGAGATAATTGAATCATGGTGGCGGTTTCCCCCATACCATTCTCATGGTAGTGAATAAGTCTCACGAGATCTGATGGTTTTATAAGGGGAAATCCTTTTCACTTGGTTCTCCTTCTCTCTTGTCTGCTGTCATGTAAGATGTGCCTTTCACCTTCTGTCTCCCACCATGATTTTGAAGACCCCCCTAGCCATGTGGAACTGTGAGTTTAGTAAACCTCTTTTTCTTTATAAATTACCCAGTCTCAGGTATGTCTTTATCAGCAGTGTGAAAACAGAGTAATACACAACCCCATTAAAAAATTGACAAAGGATATGAGAGACACTTTTTAAAAGAAGACATATTTGAGGCCAACAAGTATATGAAACAATGCTCAACATCACTAACCATTACAAAATGCAAATAAAAACCACTATGAGACATTATCTCACATGGGTCAGAATGGCTATTATTAAAAAATTGAAACAAAAAAACATGCTGGTGAGGTTGCGGAGAAAACGGAATGCTTATACACTGCTGGTGGGAGTGTAAGTTAGTTCAGCCATTGTGGAAAGCAGTGTGGTGATTCCTTAGATAACTTAAAACAGAATTACCATGTGGCCCACCAATTCAATTATTGGGTATATCCCCAAATGAATATAAATTATTCTACCATAAAGAGACCTGCAGCGGTATATATTCATTGCAGCACTATTCACAATAGCAAAGACATGGAATCAACCTAAATGTCCATCAATGGTAGACTGGAGAAAGAAAATGTGGTACATAAACACCATGGAACACTATGCACCCATAAATGGGAGCAAGATCGTATCCTTTGTAGCAACATGGATGGAGCTAGAGGCCATTATCCTTAGCATACTAATGCAGAAACAGAAAACCTCTGTGCAGCAAAGGAAACAACAAAGTAAGGAGACAACCCACAAAATGGGAGAAAACATTTGCAAACTATCCATCTGACAAGGGATTAACAATCAGAATGTATAAAAAGCTCAAGCAACTCTATAGGATAAAATCTAATAATCTGATTTAAAATTGGGCAAAAGATATGAATAGATGTTTCTCAAACGAAGACAAACAAATGGCAAACAGGCATATGAAAAGGTGCTCAACATTACTGATTATCAGATAAATGCAAAGCAAAACTCCAATGAGATATCATCTCACCCCAGTTAAACTGGTTTTTATGCAAAAGATAAGCAATAACAAATGCTGGAAAAGATATGGAGAAAAGGGAACCCTCATACACTGTTTGTGGGAATGTAATTTGGTACAACCATTATGGAAAACAGTTGGGGGGGTTCCTTAAAAACTAGAAGTAGAGATACCATATGATCCAACAATCCTATTATTAGATATATACTCAAAAGAAAGGAAATCAGTATATTGAAGAGGCATCTGTACCCCAATATTTATTTATTTTTGAGGTGGAGTCTCATTCTGTCACCCAGGTTGGAGTGCAGTGGCGCAATTTCAGCTCACTACAACCTCCACCTTCCGGGTTCAAGTGATTCTCCTACCTCAGCCTCTCAAGTAGCTGGGATTACAGACGCCCACCACCATGCCTGGCTAATTTTTGTATTTTCAGTAGAAATGGAGTTTCCCCATGTTGGCCAGGCTTGTCTTGCACTCCTGACCTCAGGTAATCACACCTGCCTCAGCCTCACAAAGTTCTGGGATTATAGGTGTGAGCCACCGCACAAAGCCTTACACTCCAATATTTATTATAGCCCCATTCACAGTAGCAAAGATTTGGAAACAACCTAAGTGTCCATCAACAGATGAATGGATAAAGAAAACTGGTACTTACACACAGTGGAGTAATGTTCAGCCACAAAAAAAAAAAAAAAAAAAAAAAAGAGATTCTGTCATTTGCAACAACGTGAATGGAAGTGGAGGTCATTATGTTAAGTGAAATAAGCCATACACAGAAAGACGAACTTCACATATTCTCATTTATTTGTGGGAGCTAAATATTAAAACAATTGAACTCACAGAAATAGAGAGTAGAAGGATGGTTACCAGAGGCTGGGAAGGGTACTGGGGGGTTTGGGGAGGATGTAGGGATGATTAATAGGTACAAAAATAGAATGAATGAGGAATATCTAGTATTTGGTAGCACAACTATGTAACCACAGTCAATAATAATTTAATTGTACATCTTAAAATAACTGAAATAGTATAATTGGATTGTAACACATAGGATAAATGCTTTGCCCTGATGTGGACTTTGAACACTGTATATCTGTATCAAAATATTTCATGTGCTCCATAAATATATACACCTACTATGTATTCAGAAAAATAGAAAAACAACAAAAGAAAACAAAATAAATGAACTACCAATTCTCACACATTAGGATAGCTACCGTCAACAAACAGAACACCAAAAAAACACAGAAAATAATTGTTGGTGAAGATGTGGAGAAAATGGCACCCTTGTGCACTGTTGGTGAGAATATACAACAGTACAGGCACTGTGGAAAACAGTACAGTGGTTACTAACACAATGAAAAATAGAATTGCCATATGAGCCTGCAATTTCACCTCTGGGTATATATCCACAAAACTTAAAAGCAGAATCTCATAGAGATATTTGAATATTCATTGTTCATAGCAGCATTTAGTTATAATAGCTAAAACATGGTAGCAAGCTAAGTGCCCCTTGACAGATGAATAGATAAGCAAAATGTGATACGTGTATAAACTATTATAATGAAATATTATTCAGCCTTAAAAAGGATGGCAATTCTGACATATGCTAAAAATGAAACAACCTTGAGGACATTGAGCTATGTTAAATAAGACACTCACAAAATGGCAATATATGATTTTACTTATATGAGGTACCTAGATTAGTCAAAATCACAGATAGAAAATAGAATTGTGGTTGTCAGACTAGGGGAAGGAGGAAAGGGGACTTACTCTTTAATGGGTATAGAGTTTCAGTTTTGCAAGACGACGTGTTTTGCTGATAGATGGTGGTGATCATTGTCCAACAATACAAATGTATTTAATATCACTGAACTGGAAACTTAAAAACAGTTGAGTGTAAATTCTACATCTGTTTTACCATAATAAAAACAATTTAAACAAGAAAGTAACCAAACAATGAAGCTAGGTACATCTGTATTCACAAGAGTGTAAATTTCTATGTGGAATGGTGATTTCTATATTGAAATAAAAAAGATTTAAGAATAAAGAATCAAGTCACAGAAGCAGAACAATCATTCGTTGTTGAAGCTGGAGATGTAAGTGATTGAAGTCCAGAAAATGTTTTCTCTAGAAAAGCTTTACAGTGCTCATAATTACTACCCTATCCACCTGGGATATATCCATAAAAGGTGGACAGTATTGTTGGGTTACTTTTGGTACTGCCACAAGTGAAGAGGGGGTCTATCTTAATTAACCTCTCAATGCTGCCAAATAAGTTCTAGCTCTGTATCTTTGACCCATTCTCCTACTCTGGATCTTGATGCCAGCTTTGACTGCTGAGAATGACATAAATGACATTTCTAGAAAAATATCTTGGGACAAAGAGTATCAGGCTTCTCTTCATTACACGACAGTTTGCAATTCCAGTAATTTATTTGTATGAGACCATGTTTAAAGTTTTTTAAGTTTATTCCTTAGTTTTATTGGCAGCAACTCTGGAAAACATGGAAAGCTGCTAGAGAAAGACTGTTTTTGAATGAACCATAAGCCTGGAAGAAAGAAGTGAGAGAAGACCACTGTGTAACAGATATCGAAGACAGGGTGTTAGAAAGCAAATGGGATACTGCCCTGGCTCGGATTGTGAGAAGAGATACCAGGGATACAGAAAACCTGGTTTTACATTAGTCTAACAAAAAAGGAGAAAGAATGCATAAGATCATGAGAAACATTTATCATGGCTCAAACTGCAGGATTTCCTATGCCATTGGTCAGGTTAATTTCTTCAGCCAACTAAAGACATCTTGTTTACTCAGGAATGAGATTTAGCTGCAAAACAAGAGCACGCATATTCACTGCCATCGCTTACTAAGTACTTGTCACGTACCAGGATCTCTAAATTTCTTAACAAGCACCGTACTTAATTCCCACCACAATCCTATGACATGGGAACTCTTATAAATAATGCTGACATACAGAGAAACTGAGGCTTAGAGTAAGTAAGTAATTTGCCTAAACCTTCACTACTACTGTCTATTACTGGTGGTGCTTCAATCCGGATTCATCTTAACAGAAATGAAATGGGAGAGTTCCCTGATTCCCCTTACAGGATGGTATGACATGAGTGTGGATCACCTACTCGGTTTTCCACAGTTGAAACCCCTAGGAGGAGCATGCAGACAGGCAGGAGCAGAGACCAGGGTGAGCGCTTTTGGACTCCAGCTCTACAGCAGTGTCTAGGAGTGGGTGTGTGTTACAAAGTTCTTTCAAATTTGCCGTGTGCAGATGGCTTATGTGTTAATCAGCTCAATGGACCCTCTGCCTTATCACAAGGGCAGAGGGCCAATGTGACAGCCTTTTGTATCCCGAGCTCTTGCCCAGTGTCCTGAAAGAATCAGATCACATGCGAGCTTTTCGTCTCCCTTTTTCTGTTGCATTTTTCTGCCATTGCTTGTCTGCTGGTCTGAATGTTCAGCCACTTGTGTGTGTGCTCACTCAGGTCTTGGGTTTATACAGGCACAGGATCAGGGGGCGTGGCAGGCCAGAGTGGTCTTGGAAAATGCAACATTTGGACTTGAAAACACGAGTGCCTGTTCTCACTTAAATCCATAGATCCAGGCCCAAGAGTGGAGCCCTCGCCAGGGACCCTGCCCTTCTTTACCCAGCACTTTCCTGCCCCCACCCCCATATCATAAATGCCTTAATTCTTGAACTGTATAACTAAAATATTGTTAATATCAGGTTACTTTTTAGACAATTAGAACCAAAGAAGTACTTTCTCATATTTAGGATGTGTGTGTTCTGTGTGTAGAAAGGGAGCAGGTATCCTCGGGCTCTATTTTATCTTGTCAAGGAAGGCCTCAGGCTTGCCACCAAGTGTGAATGCCCATACAATTAACCAAGCATTATTGAAGTGAACTCTAGCTTTAAAACAGAAATATGCTTTTGAAAGCAATCATAAGAAAAGCAGGGCTTAAAAAAAAAGTCAGCAGTTTCGAAGCTGAAAGAAAAAGGTTTATAAAGAAAACTCTATTAAAGTCATCAACTTTCTCTTGCTTAAGGTCAAACACTTACAGCTTACTAGGATACTATTGTATTACAAATGAGTTCCAAGAGTCATCTGTTTTCTTGCTCTTGTCAGGTTGATGCCTGGGGTCTTTCTATTTGATCATTGTTGTGCTAATGACTGTGAACCACTGAATAAACTATGATACCTACAGATCTAAAATAATGAGAAAGAGAAAAAGAGAGACAATGAATATATGGTCAGAGGAAGATTGGTTTTGCTCTTCTACATTATGGAAGTCAATTTGATATAGATGCTATTGATTTATGGGTGAAAGCAAGGAAGTCTGTCAGAAAGTAAACACAAGCACATTAACCCTTCTTGAAACTTAAAAGATTCAGGGAGGAATGGGTATGAGGCAAGTTCTTCCCTAATGTGTATTTGGCTACCTCATGGAGATCAAAGTTCTATTCCCATAAAATTATACTTCAAGGCAAATTAGCCATTTACATAATGCATCAAGGTCAAAAAAGATATTTTTAACCACTTAATGAAACAAGTGCATGACTAGAATTTGAATCTTATCAGAGATAGAGAAATCAGCAAAGATGTGGGTGCCTAATTCAAGGTACATATATAAAATATTTTTCATTTTCTTTGGGACAAGCATTTAATGATTATATGAATACATGAAAGAATGAAAGGAAAAATAGAAAAGGAGAGGAGGGGAATAATTGTCTTAAGTATCAGAATTTACTAACATGTTCTGCAACTCTGGAGCAATCATTGTGTATCAGGATTTTGATCTAGGAAATGGTTATAGCTGGAAGGAAGGTCAATGATCATCCTGGAGTCTATGAGGTTAATTCAGCAAGGGATTTCAGTAATCATTTACTCTGTCTCTTGTATTTATAGTGATACACTAGAGAATCAAGGAAATTTAATAATTAAAATGATAACTGACATGGTTTGGCTGTGTCCCCACTAAAATCTCAACTTGAATTGTATCTTCCAGAGTTCCCACATATTGTAGGAGGGACACAGGGGGAGGTAATTATGTCATGGTGGCTGGTCTTTCCTGTGCTATTCTCGTGACAGTGAGTAAGTCTCATGAGATCTGATGGGTTTATCAGGGGTTTCCGCTTTTGCTTCTTCCTCATTCTCTCTTGCTGTCACCATGTAAGAAGCACCTTTAACCTTCTGCCATGATTCTGAGGCCTGCCCAGCCATGTGGAACTGTAAGTCCTAGCAAATCCCTTTTTCTTCCCAGTCTCAGGTATGTCTTCATCAGCAGTGTGAAAACAGATTATCACAATAACTCTAGTCAATGCCAAAGCTAGAATTAAAATCCAGATTTTCTGATGTTATCTTCAGTGACTATTTGGACTTTCCATTAATTTGAGCCCAGAGTGAAGGTCAATATTATTTTAGTGTTTTTTCTTGCATTTCTTCCCATTTTATTTATATTATATGTTATTTAACTTTATTCACTTCTTTCAAATACCTATTGAGAACTGGTATGATTTAGATCTGTGTCCTCACCTAAACCTCAAGTTGAATTGTAATCCCCAGTGTTAAAGATAGGGCCTAGTGGGAGGTGAATGGATCATGGGGTGGTTTTTCAGAAATAGTTTAGCATCATCCCCCGGTGCTATATTGTGATAGTGAGTTCTCACTAGGTCTGGTTGTTTAAAAGTGTGTGGTACCTCCTCTGTCTCTGTCTCTCTTCCTCCTGCTTCAGCCATGTGAAGTGCCAACTCCCTCTTTACCTTCTTCCATGATTGTAAGTTTCCTGAGGCCTCCCTATAAGCTGAGCAAATGCGAGCATCATGCTTCTTGCATAGCTTGCAGAACCATGAGCAAATTAAACCTCTTTTCTTTATAAATTACCCAGTCTCAAGTGTTTCTTTATAGCAGTGAGAGAAAGGACTTATATGAGCACCTTTTAAATGCCAAGTTCTATACTGAGCACTGGGGTCTCAGAAATGAATAAGGTAGACGTTGTCTCTGCCCTCATTGAGCTTACAATGTAATGGAAGCCAAATATTTAGCAAGTATTTATAAGGTTAAATAGTGTAGGGAAAAGTGGAGTCTGATAGGATCCTTGTCAAATCAGGATTTATTTTTGTTTTTCAGATGGTGAAAAAAATAAAAAAACCTTCCAGGATATTATTAGGCAAATGTTACAGCTAGAACCTGGAACTTTGACTAATGGTTTGAGATTCTTGACACTTTACATCTTATGTTTACATGAAAAGAAACATGGGCTTATATCTTAATCATTTTAAAGTTTGATGACAAAGAAAAATGGTACCAGGCAGAGTTAAACAGGTAAGGAAGGCATTATTCAAGACTTTATGGCAATAAGGAGAGAGACTATTGCAACAAGAGAGAAAGATTGAACTTGGTTCACTGAAGCATGAGGAAAAGTACTGTGAGGACATTAGTGCATTGTGGAAAAGTACTGGAGAACATTAGTGGGGAGATTTGTAAAAGTGAAGTCATATGTGAGTTTGTTAATTGGAACATATGGAAGTTAGGTTCTTACCCTACCACAGAGACTGGGAGGTAGGGGCTCTATCTTTCCTGATGACTAAATGTCAAAAGTATGGCTCTCCTGTCTTTGAGAAAGATATTCCTGGGTTGTAAAACTGACAAACGGCTGGGAGAAGATTTACATCTCAAAAGATCAGAGAAAGTGTTTACAATTGCCAGTTTTTAAAAGTCAATGCACTAAGAAATGTACTAAAGTTTTCTAAAGCCAACACACCAGAAACATCAGCAACACTTGATCTATACATATTAAACCATCCTTGCTAGACAACTTTTAATCTTGCTGCTTCCTAAAGGTGACACAGGAAGAATAGAAGTGTTTCACTTTATTTTTCAAAGTTTGATCTGTGGACCATCTGCATAAGAATCACTTGAAATATTATTTTAAGTATCAATTCCCACTTTTCTTCTCCTACCCAAGATTAGTCTGTATTGCAGTCTCAGAATTTTTTTGTTGTTGCTAATGAGCATCCCAAATGATTTTTACTCCAGCGTTCCAGAGCCACGTATAAAAAACACTGGACAATGGAGATAAAGATACCAAAGAATGCAGACTCTGTTCATTCTGTGTGTGTGTATGTGTGTTTAGAGAGAGTGAGAAAGAGAGAGGAGCAGAGACAGAGACAGAGAGAAGAAAAGAGAGAAACAATGTGAACATGCATAAATTACAAAAAAAAGTACGCATTTAATCATCTAGTCCTTTTTCTAAATCTTACTCATATCTTCTTCAAACTGTAACCATATGCTTTAGGTATGGGGTCCATTCTAATCATTTTTGCAGGAAGAAACATCCCCAGATGATCTTTTTTTTTTTTTTTTTTTTTTTTTTTGAGACGGAGTCTTGCTCTGTCACCCGGGCTGGAGTGCTGTGGCCGGATCTCAGCTCACTGCAAGCTCCGCCTCCCGGGTTCACGCCATTCTCCTGCCTCAGCCTCCCGGGTAGCTGGGACTACAGGCGCCGCTACCTCGCCCGGCTAGTTTTTTGTAGTTTTTTTAGTAGAGACGGGGTTTCAACGTGTTAGCCAGGATGGTCTTGATCTCCTGACCTCGTGATCCGCCCGTCTCGGCCTCCCAAAGTGCTGGGATTACAGGCTTGAGCCACCGCGCCCGGCCTGCCCCAGATGATCTTGGCCAACCCATTTCTTCCCCCCTTGCTTGAAATCTTTGGGCAGATTCTATCAAGAATGCAACATCCTGAGATAAGGAGGAAATTTCCAGAACAATACAGGATATGATCTCCTTCCTTCTAGAACAAGTTGTTCTATATCATGTTTACTGAGTGATCTAATTTCCACTCAAGGTATAAAACCTAAAGCAAATGCTTTTAAGGTCTCTCGGATTCTGTGTAAAATGGGGCCCATGGAGACAAGACTCTAATTGACTGGCAAGGCTCTCCTGAGCCTTCGAGGACTAGCTCAAAATGAATCCTAGGCTTCTGTTTATCCTTGCATTCTGTATTTGAGTAATAAATTTGCTTTACCTGGTGGGTTACATGAGTGTTCTGTCTCATTAGACTCATACTCTGGCAGCTGGGTCTATGCAAAACCTCCTGCCAGATGTAAGGTCCTTTGCAATTTTACATCCAGTTTTAAATTTGTACTTTTGAGAAATGTATATATGGCAATGTTAGTTATCTTTCATGTCTGAGTGTGAGTCTTATTATTATTAAAAATCCTTAGCTACAATTTAAATAGTTTCCTTACCGTCTTTTGATGATCTTGGCTAGGAAACACATCATCTTTCCTCCTGTCTGTAGGATGGGAGAAGCCAGTACAACATGACTATATAGAAAAAAAATAGATGGTGGTGGAGGCAAATTTTTTATCTTCTCTTTAGCCCTGAGGTCTGAATCATTCAAGCTGAGAACTCAATAGAAGAAGGCACGATGCATGGCCAAATATACAACAATACCATTTCACACAGCAGATTTTCTGCCCTAGGAAGAGTTTACTGAATATTCACTGAGGCAAATCAAATTCTACGGCTGCAAATTTTCTGCAAATTCCTTGGATTATATTTGTCTGAAGAAGGATGTCAAACAGTGAACATCTAGAGAAACCAAGCTTTTTTGCCTTTCTTGAGAAATGGCTATTTCTGGAGTATAAATCTTATAGTTAGACCTTTTAGATCTGGGGCAGTGCAAAGCCTGGGAAGTGGAAGGGTACCTTGAACAACAAACTCCTACAAAATCACTAACCCCACAGGTCCCACTGGAGAGTAATAGCTGTGAGGACCAGAACTTTCATTTCTCTCCAAGACTGGCATCATCTCATCCTACTATTACCCTACCCGTTCTGGCCTATCCATCCCAGGAAGTACCTCATCCAGTAGTTTCCATTACATTCTCTAATTATGAAAACCTACCATCTTGTTTTATAATTTTATTTTGTAAGCTAATATACATTGAGTTTTATGATATGTCAGACTCTGTTACTTTTTTTAGGGAGTTGCATTTAATATTTATGATATTTAATTTATATTTATAATATTATAGATATTATGAGATAGTTTCTACAAGTATCCCCATTTTAAAAATAAAGAAACCAAGGTTTCTGTAATAGAAATAATTTGGCCAATGTCACAGAGACAGGGCACATACAATTCTATCTATCCTTTTGCTCTTTTTTCCTGCTGTCTAATTTGGGCAAAAGTCCTAAATACAAATAATGACTTAATCGTAGACTTACCACAATGTATTTTCTCTGAAAGTTAAATGGGTAAGTATTACTTGGGCAAGTAATTATGCTTGGGCAGAAGGAATAAACTGGGATTGTCTCAGGAAAATCAAGGCATGTTGTCATTATACTTAGATAAAACTATTTTAACTGTACCCTGCACTGATACCAGACTTCACTCGCTACACAGCTTCTTCCATTTAGTCTTTCTTTTGATGTTCACATCAACCCTCTGAGAGAAACCAGAAGAGTAAGAAGCATTCCAATTGTTGCAGGCCTGGACAAGGACAAGGAACGAGTCTCCCGATTTGGAGCCAAGTGCTCCCTTCACTTGGAGAAGTCTTTCCACAGTCAGTGACCAAAAGTGGAAATTACAAACCTCACGGAAGTATTATAGAGGGAATACTTGAGGCAGGAAAGCAACTTTTGTATACTTTCCGTATCAGCACCAAGGCTACCTTGCCTTCCTTTAGCTAAAGGCCAACTTCTTCAATCCAGTGATACCACCAGTCGTGAACTGGGGTTATGTCAGCATGAGTATCAAGGGATATGGGGCCCTGGAGAGTTTGAGAACAGGAACTCATCCTCCTGTGGTAAAGAAGCATTTACTTCAAGTTCAAAATTTTCTTTAATTTCATTTTAGTTTATTTTTATCTGATAAATATAGAGATGGAGATTATCTATCTATCTATCTATCTATCTATCTATCTATCTATCTATCTATCTATCTGTCTGTCTGTCTGTCTGTCTGTCTATCTATCCATCCATCTATCTATCTATCCATCCATCCATCCATCCATCTAATCTCTTTCTCTAGGTTTCTACTGTCTACCTGCGAAGTGATCCCAGTAGACTCAAGTTGGAGTGAAGTACTTAGGACTTTCCCTAATGGGTCTGAGGATATGTGTGGCCACAGTGGTTAATAAAAGTAACTTAGGTTGCATTACACTCCTTTATTGTAACTTCCTCCTCTAATTAAGCCTTTTAATTGCACACAAAGGCCAAAGATTTTCTCTAACATACTTCCAATTGAAGACTTTTTCTGCTGGAGTGTAAAGCCAAGGTTTCAACTCTCCATTTCTTTCTCTAGGGAAATTCCTGTTTTATAAACAGAGAACGAAAGAGAGAGAGCAAGGAAGAAGAGGAAGATGAAAGGAAGAAGGAAGAGGAGGAGGAGGAGGAGGGAGAGAAAAACACTACCACCAGCAACATCAAAATACCAACATCATACAAATTGTTGCTCTGATGTCCTCTGGGACTCAGGCTCCTATGATGAAGTTTCTGTCTCTTTCAATTTTACATTTTCTTCTTGATTAAGGAATTTGGTTTAACTTCAAGAAGGAGACCTCAGACTCTGACTATGGAAAGAATTCTTCCATCTGTTCTATTTCAGATCTTTCATTGAAAAGATGTAGCTTGACTTTTCTTTCTTTTCATTTTTTTCTTTTCTTCTCATTCTGACTTGGCTCATTTGTTACTAAAATTAAGTATTTGTGATACTAACCCTCAAAACACATCATATATTACACCCATTTTAAAGATAAAGACACTAGACTCAAAGATACCAAGTAACCTGCAAGAAGGTTGTTCAGCCTGCAACAGAGCTGGTGTTTAAACCGGGTCTGTGGGACTCCAGAGCTCACTCACTCAATCATTAATTAGGATATACTGTTTTCCCTGGTGAAAGAGGGTTGGAATTTTAAAATAGGCAACCTTGCAAAGTGGACACTCTAACTTTTTTAACCTATTTCGTCCACACTTGGAGAAACCTGCCTCAGCCTGTTGGGACTGATGGAAACATGAATGCCTTCGTGGAGGCTTTTAAAGGACCCAGGTTCATTCTGGGTCGTAGCAATATGTGGTTGTCCAACTCAAAATCATTGATGTAGTGATAATAATTAGGGTTTTTTTTTTTTCATGGTGGATTGTGCAGTGTTTAAAATAGGGTTCAGGGGAAAATGTGTTATTTAGCAAAGCATCATTACAGCTTTAGAGAAAAATGACCCATCATTTGTCTTTAATTCCAGTTTTTTTTTCTCTGATCCCTAATTTGGATCCATGACTTGCTTATTAATTGTATAAATGGGATTAATGACTTCATACCAGCAGAGAACATAAAGTACTTAAAAACTTCAGCCATATGACACATTTTTGTAGGAGCAAATGGTGGAATATTTAGCATTTATATAGTGCTTTGTTTGCAGTGTGCCTATTCTGATTGCAAATTCGCACACACATTAAGATACTAATGATCACTTTGTGCGTGTCTATTTGTCATGCTTGTATTTGTAGCATTTAAAATTTGTAATATTAAGCAAAATCAATGCTCATGAAAGCCTGCAGCTGCCTGCCCTATGTGATTTGGGACCTCATTTATTCACAGAGCTTTTGCCTCCTGTGCTGAGCATTCTAAACCCAAGTCTCCCTGACCACAAAGCCAGGGTAGGCCATTTGGGATCAGGGACCCTAGATCACTCATCTTTTGTTGGTAGAGATTTGAGTGATGCCCTTGTGTTATCTGATTTATTAAGGGGTCTCTATTTAGGGTAGCTTCTCAATTGAGAGTTCTCTGTTTCTGGCTGCAAAATTTCATAGCATTTCAATGCCTTTAAATAGGGTTAGACTTTTCTTGAGGTCCTCATGTTCCACTTGACCAACTCTCAGCTTATGGCGATTTAGGGAAATGCAGGGTAGCATGTGGTGCTTTTTCACACCTTTATATTGTGAGGCCACCTATGCCTCTCATAGTTTCTGTACATTAAGTGGTGATGGTGGTGATGATGATGATATATTACCATGATATATTATGTGATGATTATATATTATTATATAATATTATATTATTCAGGGTTCTCTAGAAGAACAGAACTAATAGAGTATGTATATATATACATATATGTGTATATATGTGTGTGTATATATACGTATATATATGTATACATATATATAGGGGAGTTTATTAAGTATTAACTTACATGATCACAAGGTCCCACAATAGGCCGTCTGCAAGCTGAGGAGCAAGGGGAGCCAGTCTAAGTCCCAAACCTGAAGAACTTGGAGCCCCATATTCAAGGACAGGAAGCACCCAGTGTGGGAGAAAGATGTAGGCTGGGAGGCTAGGCCAGTCTAGTCTTTTCACGTTTTTTTTTTTTCTGCCTGCATTATATTCTAGCCACATTGGCAGCTGATTCGATAGAGATATGGTTTGGTTCTATCCCCACTGGAATCTCATTTTGAATTGTAACTCCTACAATCCCCACATGCCATGGGAGGAACTCGGGAGCTGATTGAATTGGGGAGGGGGGTCTTTCATGTGCTTTTCTCCTGGTAGTGAATGAGTCTCATGAGATCTGATGGTCTTAAAAATGGGAGGTTCTCTACACAAGCTCTCTTTCTTTGCCTGTCATCACCACGTAAAATGTAACTTGCTCCCTGCTGCCTTCCCCCATGATTGTGAGGCCTCACCAGTCATGTGGAACTATAAGTCCAATTATACCTCTTTCTTTGTAAATTGCCCAGTCTTGGATATGTCTTTATCAGCAGCATGAAAACAGATTAATACAGGTGGCGCCCACCCAGATTAAGAGTGGGTCTGCCTTTCCCAGACCACTGACTCAAAAGTTAATCTCCTTTGGCAACACCCTTACAAACACAACCAGGGTCAATACTTTGAATCCTTCAATCCAATCAAGTTGACACTCAGTGTTAACCATCACAAGTCCACCCCTTGTCAACTTGAACCCATACACATCTCCTGAGATCATACATAATCTTCAAATAAAGACAATAATGGGGTCATAATTATGCCTAACCTAATACAACTATCCTTCCTACAACCAGAAACACACCAATCGCCAGCCCAAACACTATTCCATAAAGTTAACAATACTTAAAGGCTGATATGAATTTAATAAATCTTATGTCACATAATGAAAAAAGGAAATAAAATGAAGATATTTTCTTAGTACAAGTGTATACAGGCACAAACGTGTTTTTAACAAAAGAAAGAGGAGATACTCATGACAATTACAGTCCTTGTTGCTGTAGCAGGTCACATCGTCATAGCTGGTATCGACGACTACCTTCTTCTACTACCCATTCTGCATTCTCTTAGTCTTCAGTAAGCACCTCAGTCGGTCACACGGGAGAGCTGAACGAGGATGTGGTGGGAATCACCTCCCCTGTGTCTTTCAAGTCCTTCATGGTGACACTAATCACAATCCCTCCAAGGGTGTGATATTGTTTTTGATTTACTATTTTTCTAGTTAGAGACAGCTCCAATGACTTCCATTTGGCCTTTCCCACCATAATAGCCCTCACCCTACCAGTCAGGGAACCAATGTGGGGGTTCTGCCAGCTGCTAAGTATGTCTATGCCAATTATGCATTCTGGCACTGGGAAAATGACCACAAGATGAGTCCGGGGACCCACTGAACCCACTGTAAGTCAGACCTGAGTTAAAACTCCATTAATTACCCAACCTCCACAAGCCCCTACTTGAACTGGAGGACCACAATGATGTTTTGGGTTCCCTGGAATCAATGTCATCTCAGAGCCAGTGTCCAGTAGTCCCCAAAATGTCTGATCATTTCCCTTTCCCCAATGCACAGTTACCCTGGTAAAAGGCTGGAGGTCTCCTTGGGGAAAAATGTGAGAAAGATTAACAGCATAAATTGTTGGTAATGTAGTGGAGTCCTTCCTCAAGGGGACCCAGCATCCACTTCATTCAAGGGGTTCTGGGTCTGTAAACTGGCTCAAGTCTGGAAATGGATTGAGGGGCTGTGATTCTCTGTTTTTATAATTCAAATTAGTCTTTTGTTCATTCGACCTAGAAGTTTTCTGCCTATATAAATTAAGTGGGAATGCAGTAGGCTTCCTATCAATTTCACTTCTAGGAACACCATGATTAGCCAATGCCAGAGCTCTACACAAATCAGACTGTTCTGATTGTTTCTTTGCCTCTGATGTCCATTACAGTAGTTACACCCACCTTTCCTTTGACGGTTGAGTGCACCACTTGGCCCCTGCCACCTCAGGATTCAATTATTTTCCTTGTATTTAAATTTGGTAGTTGAGTGACTGAGGTTCCCACTGTTAGACCTGACATACAGAGAAGAGCAAATACAGGCCTCTTCAAAGATGCAGGTGATGCCCTCACAAATCTATTTCACAATATATTGGTCAAAGTTATATCTTCTGGACCCTCCCAGCTGGGATGAGTAGATCTGAAGTGACTCATCCACTCCACGATCCCAATCTCCCTAAGTCTTTGGATCCCTTCCTTTACGTTAAACCAAGGGAGATCAGGCATTTCCAGCTTCCTCACAGTGGGCCATCTTTTGATCCCTATTTCAGCTAACCAAGCAAATAAACTATTAGAACCCTTTTTAACTTCCCGAGCTGCAACATTAAATGCAGAGGTCATACTGAGTGAGCCCAAATCAATAAATTCAGCCTGCTCCAACTCTTTGTTCCTTCTACAATTATCCCATAACCTTAATGTCCATTCCCACGCCAGTTCTGCTACTATAAATTAGAAAACTCAACATTTCCATGCCAGATTTCTGTTACTATACATTAGAAAACCCAAGCAGTTCTTTTCAAGTGTAGCACACCTCCTCATGGGTCACACTCTCAACCTCACGTCTAGGGGCCCACCTCGACTTTAGTCTAGTTATAGTTTTAAAGCAAACAGGGGTGTTGGGTGTGGCTCCTGAGGAGAATCAACAGTATCTTGCCCCGCAACTGCCTCAGGGGAGGCCATCACCATTGCCTCAGGCAATGCAGGGTTTATCTCTCAGACAAAGGTGGAAACACTGATGACAGCATGGGTTGGGGAGAGGATGTTGCCAGTACTGGAGATGGGGAAGCTGTTTCTTCTGGCAAAAAAAGGTTCATCAGAGTTTACAAATTCAGTGTCTCCAGCTTCATCAGGGTCCTCCCAAATATCTCCATTCCAAGTTGCAGGGTCCCATTCTTTTCCAATCAATGCCCTAACTTTAACATTAGACACCTGGCAAGGCTGTGCATGCACCTTTCGTTGCAGGTCAGCCACTTGCAAGATAAGAGCTTGTGTCTGTTTTTTCCCACAATTTCAGCTCTTTCTCTACTGGAGATAAAATTCTTACTTGGCAATCTTACCAGATTTGAGGCTCAGTATCTGCTTCTGAAGCTGGGAGTTAGAATCCCTGAGTTCATCATTTTCTTTCATCACTTTGTCCACTGAACTTAGGAGCATTATGTTCCTTGGTTCTCCACGTATGGTCCTAGGTATTATGTACAGATTCGTTCAACTCCTTGACTCTCATGTGCAGTGAATCAGGAGTATCAAATGCATTTATTTTGCTTAACTCTCTAAACAGTTCACACCATGGACTATCAGTGTTCTCAGCACTATCAGAAGTAAAGTCCTTAGCATTTTGGGGTCTAATTATATTAAACAGCCAACTCCAGAAACCCCCAAACCAACAAAAGAACTTCATCCTTAATATTCTGTTCCTCTGTAACTACTCCTGGTACCAAAATCTGTATTAGGGTTATCTAGAGGGACAGAACTAACAGGATATATGTGTGTGTGTATATATATATATACACAAAAGGGAGTTTATTAAGTATTAACTCACATGATCACAAGGTCCCACAATAGGCTGTCTGCAAGCTGAGGAGCAAGGAGAGTCAGTCCAAGTCCCAAATTGAAGAACTTGAAGTCCGATGTTTGAGGGCAGGAAGCGTCTAGCACTGAAGAAAGATGTAGGCTGGGAGGCTAGGCCAGTCTAGTCTTTTCATGATTTTTCAGCCTGTGTTATATTCTAGCTGTACTGGCAGCTGATTAGATCGTGCCCACCCAGATTAAGGGTGGTCTGCCTCTCCCAGCCCACTGACTCAAATATTAATCACCTTTGACAACACCCTCACAGACACACCCAGGATCAATATTTAGCATTCTACAATTAAATCAAGTTGACAGTATTAACCATCACAAAATATCATGTATTAATAATAATAATAATAAATATTTCCTAAGCATTTTTGTAAGTGCTCTCCATATGCCATCTTGTTTACTCCTCATAAAGCTTTTTCAGGCCGGGCGCGGTGGCTCAAGACTGTAATCCCAGCACTTTGGGAGGCCGAGACGGGCGGATCACGAGGTCAGGAGATCAAGACCATCCTGGCTAACACAGTGAAACCCCGTCTCTACTAAAAAAATACAAAAAATTAGCCGGGCGAGATGGCGGGTGCCTGTAGTCCCAGCTACTCGGGAGGCTGAGGCAAGAGAATGGTGTAAACCCGGGAGGCGAAGCTTGCAGTGAGCTGAGATCCGGCCACTGCACTCCAGCCTGGGCGACAGAGCGAGACTCCGTCTCAAAAAAAAAAAAAAAAAAAAAAAAAAGCTTTTTCAGTTAATTACTCATATAATTTCCATTTTAGAGTGGAGCAAACTAAAACTTAGTTCAAGTGACCTGCCATGATCCCTTATCTAGGAAGCCCTATTCTAGTACTCAGACCCAGGCAAGTGACACTAAACTGATGTCGCACCTTATATTTCACTCAAATCACTTGAATCTCAATGTTAGGGAGTAGAAAAATTTCATGCTGCTTTTTGGAAACAGGCAGTGATAGTTCAGTATCATCTGTGGTCTGCTTTGTGCACTCGGATTTTTCTCATGCTCAGAGTTAGAAGCCAAAGAATTGCCCTGGCATTAGATTCCTCTCTGCTTTCCCATTTACTTTTCTATCTCATTTTTACTTTTATAAGGATGATTGCCACTTTCTCGGCATTGTGGTTTTCCTGTTCAGTATAGAAGTCTTAGTTTTCTTCATTTTACAATTTAAGACTTTCTACTCCCTACCCTAACAGAATGTAAGTGTTTTTTTGTTTTTGTTTGTTTGTTTGTTTGTTTTTACGGAGTCTTGCTCTGTCACCCAGGTTGGAGTGCAGTGGCGTGATCTCAGCTCACTGCAAACTCCACCTCCCGGGTTAATGCCATTCTCCTGCCTCAGCCTCCCGAGTAGCTGGGACTACAGGCACCTGCCACCATGCCTGGCTAATTTTTTTGTATCTTTAGTAGAGACGGGGTTTCACCATGTTAGCCAGGATGGTTTTGATCTCCTGACCTCGTGATCTGCCTGCCTTGGCCTCCCAAATTCTGGGATTACAGGCGTGAGCCACCATGCCCAGGCTTAAGTGGTCTTTAAAGTATTGTTGTTTAATGACTTGTTTGTGATAGTGAAGTGGTATCTACCAAGTGGATGCCTGCTTTTCTCTAAATAATACAAATTTCACTGAGATTTGGGACATGGAACTTCTTTTTTGTTTGCTCCTTCCTCTACCTTCTTATATCTGGTTGTTGTAGCTTCCCCAGAAAAACTCCCTAGGAAGGTCATCTGCGGTACAGACTTATACTTGATGCTGAGTACTTAATGAGTACATCTATCGGGGAAATTGGCATCAATATGACTGTGCATATAGCTGCAGTGGGCAGGAGTGGGGGTGTTTAACTTAAAGAAATGCTTCTCTATTGGTGGAGTTTTAAGTAAAAGCAGTATCTTCTTTTTTAAGTAGGATTGCTAGGTTTCAAACATAATACTAAGCTCTTCCCAAAATATCTCAAACTCTGGTCTGTTTGCCATTTTATACTAAATACTACACTTAATACTGAAATCTACCTGGGTGGAGGGCACATGTGATGGTCAGTCCAAGGGAACAGTCATACTGCCTACAGGTAAAGTTGGTCCTGATGGAGAATTAGCTGGGATCCCCCTCATTGCCAGGATGACATTTCCCTCCAATGGATACGGATATTGATCTGGCTTCTGGAGTTGACAGAGGGTGCGGGGGATTCCTGAACACTAGCTGCTGCTGAGGGTGCAGGTTTCTGTCATAGACTCAGGGAATCTACATTTGCAGCTTCTGTTTGGGCAGAGCTAACTCTTCCCTTCTTCAGTGCTAGTAGGAGAGGATCAGGGTGTCCTTTGTGAAGGAGGGAAGACCTCTTTTTTGATTATCTGTGTGCTGAGCACTTTTAGACCTACCACATGCAAAATTTTTCACTCTTTTTCTTGTTCAGAGTTGAGTACAGACACACTGCTCTATGAGACAGACAGACAGAAACAAACCCTAGAGAACTCAGTTTGCAGAAGTGTTGCCATTCTTGGCTTTCTTATGGCCTTTATCATTCAAGGACAGGTGTTGGATTGAAGCCTTCCTCAACCTCTCCTCTCTAGCATGTGTCAACACACAGAGCTCGTAGTAGCCAACTCTGTGAACCAAATATGTGGTCCCTGCCTTTTCTTCCAAAGAATATTTCTAAATTCTCAGCATTTTCTCGAGGGCTTCTTTTACTCTATTACTACCCCACCTTGTTCTGGAGGTGAGAGAATCATGTTGTTCTGAGTTAATGTTCCCATAACCCCCAGCCCCCGAAAAAAAGTCAGAAGAGGGCATTGGGTGGCTGAGCAGTGTTCTCAGTGATCCAGAGTTGTGTGTCAAATGCCTGTCAAGCTAAAATAGGGGAAACTCAAACAATGTTTGAGTTTGAATTCAATTCAATTTCTAATGTACATTGTCATCAAAACTGAAAATGCCACTTGAAGAGGTTTGTATCGCTTTTAGAGCTGCTACAGCCCAGGGCCTCAGACTGCTACCATTTGTATAGCATTAAGTCAGATTGAACAAATTCCTCTCTGATAGATTTAAGGTCAATTGAGACCCAGGGAAAGATCATCCAAAGGGTTTGAAGATTAACTTATCTTCCTGTCCTCAGTATGAAGTGGGTAAAAAAAAAAGGTCAGTGAATGAAAAGTGTCAACGTGTTGAATCTCATAAATCTATCGGAAACCTTTACTCTCCATGTACATGAAATTAGGCAAGTCATTTGTTTCCTTCAATGTTAATTTGAATTATGTACTGTGCATTATAGATAGATCAATTGCTTCCTAGCTGGTAGTCAATCTTGGAGAACCGGGGATGTATTTTACTGTAATTTTAATCTGCTTCTATTTCAGTGCTTAGGATGACAAGTAACTAAGCATCAGGTTAAAATAATAATGTGTAATAGGTAAGTGCAAACTACTTTCAATTATGACCAATAAGATGTAATTGGTCATACTGAAAATACTGCAAATTGCATTGATTTTTACATCCAACTGAAAAACTTGATGATACTGTTGCTTTCATCCTTACTGTTTCTTTTTTATGAAACAATCTGTACAGTGGAAAATAATACTTGTTACAAGTTTCATATATGTATCCTTGCTGTTTTGCTGAAGGAAATGAACTTGGATATAGGTGATCTGCAACAACATTGTAATAATGGTCAGTTAATAAATGTCAACTTTTCAATGCCTCCATGTGGTCTGATACTGGTTGTGCATCAAACAAGAGCACCCAGCAGAGAGGAAATAGAAAGGGTGGGATTCAGCCCATGTTCCAGTTGCCAACTTCGTCACTCAAAGTTCCTTTTTTCTAATTTACACAAAATCACCCTATGAAGAAACAGCACGTCAGCTCCCAGGTGCCAAGAGCGGACTAGAAGCTCTGCAGATTATATTTAATGTGCACAAAACCCATACAAGGTGTTTATTCATTTACGCACCCTAGTGATGTGGGAACTGCTGCTCAGAGAAGCAAAACCCAGCACCACATAGCTAGTGCTTGGGCATGTTGAATTTCCAAATCTACCAAACTTATTTCTACTGTGTTTATTTCTGCTGGGTCAGAAGACCTCTACTGCACCTCAGGAAAGGGTTCCTAAGAAAAGGTGCTGTGTCATCTTTTAGATAAGTGGAAACAAGGTGGCTTCGTTGTGGCTGCCCAGCTTGTTGCAGAATGTCATTGCATATGATTTCCCTAAAGCATTCTCAGAGCATCAACCACTGTGCACTGACCCTTCTTGGGAAAAAATGGTATATTTGCAACCCAAATTATGGTTCAACAGGAAAATAAGAGTTCTTTTTGTAATTAGAACTCATTTTGTGTACAGGAAGAGAAAACAACTGAACTGAAGAGGGTGGTTGGACAGAACACTAGGAAGGCTGAACGCCGCGCCTCAGGAAGTGCAAAACGTGGACTTCTCTAAGCTTAATCTGCTTTGTGCATGGCTTCTCTGGATCTCTCTCCTCGTCTGCTTCATTCTGTTTTCTTCATATGTTTTCTCTGGGACTCTTTTTTTTTTTTTTTTTTTTTTTTGAGACAGAGTCTAGCTCTGTCACCCAGGCTGGAGTGCAGTGGCGTGATCTTGCCTCACTGTAAGCTCCACCTCCCCGGTTCACGCCATTCTCCTGCCTCAGCCTTCCAGGTAGCTGGAACTACAGGTGCCTGCCACCATGCCCAGCTAACTTTTTGTGTTTTTAGTAGAGACGGGGTTTCACCGTGTTAGCCAGGATGGTCTCGATCTCCTGACCTCATGATCCGCCTCCCAAAGTGCTGGGATTACAGGCATGAGCCACCATGTCTGGCCTGGGATTTTTAATTCTTTGTAACTTTGTGTGCGTATGGTCTAATACCATGAGCCCCAATCTTGACTTTAGAGCACCTCTCACATCCCCTTAAAATCTTCCCTCCAAGCCTCCTTCTTGAAATTCTCAACTTCAGGGATCCCATCAACTTAGTCATCTTTCCAAGCAAGACGTTCCACTCAGGTGTCTTCTTCAATTATATTTAGCTGGAGCTGATTTCTTCATAGGTTTGGTGGAAGAACAAGAATAGGTAGGATTGGGGCATCTGGACATGCACTCGGAGGTTATGAGAATGGGGAGCTGACATTAATGGGCATAGATTGGTAGTTTCCTAAAATAAATTTAATGTACTTTCCAGACTCTCTGGCTCATATTAAACTTAGCCTCACTTAATAGATCCAATCCATGGCAAAGGCTACAATAGCCAAAGTCCTATTTCAAGGATGACACCTGAAGATAAAAGAATAAATGATCATGCCTATAATCTGAGCACCTTGGGAGGCCAAGGCGGGAAGAACGCTTGAAACCAGGAATGTGAGACCAGTCTGGGCAACAAAGCAAGATCGCATCTCTGCAAAAAACCAAAAACATTAGCTAAGCATGGTGGTGGGTGCCTGTCGTCCCAGCTACTCAAGAGGCTTAGGCAGGAGGATCACTTGAGCCCAGGAGTTTGGGGCTTCCGTGAGTTTTGATCACACCACTGCAGTCTAGCTCAGGTGACAGAGTAAGACACTGTCTCTAAAAATAAACAAGATAAAATAAAAACAAAAGAAGAAATGAGTCATAGGATAAAGATGGAGATTTCTGTAAAATTTTTGAAACATAAATCTGGCTGTCTTTATTTTTTGATGTCCCTTCCACTGCCACCCCTAAAAAACTCTAGCCTTACTAGGATCAATTGCCAGGGGACCTGAAGTGCCCTCAGCCAACTACGTGTCACATCTGAAATGCTTCCAGGCTCTACATCCCACCATCTGCTTAAAACATTCCTTGTCATCTGGTCCCCTCTGCTGCAGATGTCTCTAGCTTCTTTCCTCCTCTTGAGTAGCCCATGTAGATTAGCAACCAAATTCCAGACGGCCTCCTTTGCTCTGGCCTGGCATAACCCTAAGATGTAGCTTCTCATGTGAGTTCTTGGGCTCCACCTGATCATATCCAGTCTTGCCATTTTATCTTTATTTGCCTAACATGTATGAAACATTTACTTAAGTCAGACACTCTAGTTCTTCCCCTGCATTAAATCCATTTACTTTTCAAAAAGGTGCCATATGGTAGCTCATATCATTGTCCTCATTTTACAGAGAGTAACAAAGTTTTAGAGAGATAAAATGTATCTAAGATAACTCAGAAACTAGGGGACCAAGATGGGAATTAAAGCCAGAATATGGAACCTATTTTCTTATGACCCACACTGTATTGGACAGTCTATAGACCGAGACAAAAGCACCTAAAACTGCTTGCATTTCCTGTATATGAAGAATCATGAGCCTGTTTCCCCAGTTATTACATGTTTGGATGTGGTTTGTCCCCAACAAAACTCATGTTGAAATTTGACACCCAATATAGCAGAGTTGAGAGGTGGGGCCTAGTAAGAGGTATCTGGGTCATGAAGGTAGATTTTCTGTGAATAGATGAAGCCCTTTCTCCTACAGGGGTAAGTTCTTCCTTCAGAGGAATGGATTCATTTGCAAGAGAATGAGTTTTTAAAAAAGAATCTGAGGCCAGGTGTGTTGGTTCATGCCTGTAATCCCAGCAATTTGGGAGGCAGAGGAAGGAGGATCACTTGAGATCAGGAGTTCAAGACCAGCCTGGCCAACAAGGTGAAACTCCGTCTCTCCTAAAAATATAAAAATGAGCCAGGTGTGGTGGGGGCACCTGTGATCCCAGCTACTTGGAAGGCCTGAGGCAGGAAAATTGCTTGAACCCGGGAGGCGGAGGTTGCAGTGAGCTGAGATCATGCCATTGCACTCTATCCTGGGTGACAAGACCGAAACTCTGTCTCAAAAAAAAAAAGAAAAAAGAAAAAAGAAAAGAATCTGGCCTCCTTGGTTTTTGCTCTCTTGCTTCCTTTCTTGCCATGTGCTCTCTTTGCACACAGCAACTCCACTTCCCCTTTCCACCATGAATTGAAGCAGCCTGAGGCCCTCACTAGATCGGCTGTGCAATCTTAAACTTTCCAGCCACCAGAATCACAAGGCAAGCAAACCTCCGTTCTTTATAAATTACCCAGTCTCGGGTATTCTGTTATAGCAGTATGAGCCAGACTAAGACATTTGTCTAACAGTGGTCTCCCTACTTAGGTTAAAGTTTCTTGTGTGCAGAGGCAATTTAAAGGCACAGATCGAGTTTTCAAATATTTGTCTCATGGGACCTATGCCATATGTCAGCTTTCATCACCATCAAAGAAAAGCTGCCACTATGGAGTGTGTGTGTGTGTGTGTGTGTGTGTTTTCTATGCAGCTTCAAGCTGGGTTGCCTAGTATAAGGAGATTTAGAGTTGTTTCTCTGAGATTTAGACTAACTAGCAGTGATCATCAAAGCCTAGGTTTTATTCTGGAGCAATTATCACTGTTACAAGGAGGAAATGTGATTATATGGCTTATTGTTTTCTTCTGATGATTAATTTATTTGGGACATTTGATGCTGCTGCTGATGATGATAATGATAATTTGGCATTATCAATAATAATAATAGTAATTATTATTTGGCCCTGCCAAAAATCTCTATATCCCTGCTCCTTTTTAAATGGAACACTATGTAGTGAAAAACATGGCATCTGTCATTTTCACTGAAAAAGAATAAAATAAAATAAAAATCTGTCCTTTTAAGCCATCTCAATTGAAGGCAGAATTTAATAATATGCTTTTGCTGACTGCTGGGTAATTGAAAAAGAAATAAAAATAAAAAACTTTAAAAATTCTAAAAAATAAGAGAGGCATATTTCTTTATCTCTACCCAGACCCCAACCTTCTCAATGAAATGATCTGAAAACCACTCAGGCCACTATGCTCTAAGATAGCCAAGATGGATGAGAAAAAGAAACCAAGGTTGATTCTGAGTCACATTCTAAAATCAAGATTATGATCTGCCTTTAGCACCCTGTTAGCTAATTTATATGTCTAGGACAAGGCCATTAGAATTGCCTGTATTCCTCTCTCCCAGCACAAACACACAGGCACACACTGTTCCAGTTACCTATCACTGCTACTTGAAATTTCAGTAGTGTAAAATGACAACCACTTCATTAGAGCTCACACCTTTGTGGATCAAGAATTTAGGCAGCATTCACTGAGAGATTCTTCTGTTCCTTGTGGCATTGATAAAAGTCACTTCTGGTATACAGCTGGCAGACAGAGTGGTCTAGAGAGTCCATAATGGCTTCATTCATAGTCCTGACACCTTTCTGAGGATGGCTGGAAGGTTGGGTTCAGCTGTAGCTATGGTCAGGAGATCCTACATGTGACCTTTCCAGCATGGAAGCGTCTGAGTAGCAGACTTTTATGTCATGGCTTATGGCCCTAAGGATGACTCTGTCAGTGAACAAGGAAGTCATTGTATGTTTTATGTGGCCTACACATGAAAGTTACATAATGTCCCTCTGCCATACCTGATTGGTAAAAGCTAATAGAAATATACCTATAGTTCAGGGTATAGGTCTCACCTCTTAATGGAAGGAATATTGACGAATGTGTGTCCGTGTTTTGAAATTACCACAATTAAGTACAATCTTTTTTATTTTAAATCCCAAGATCTAGGTATAAGCAGGAAAAATGTCCCAGCAGAAAGGAGTCAATGTTCATATCTTTCTCTATCTTGCCTTCATAATTGACTTCTTTCTATCTGTCTCAGTTTCCATAAAAAACGTACCACATAAAGAATATTTATAACTTAAGATCTAGTCTGGAACTGGCTCTGCTAATTTTGAATTGTATGACATTAGATGAAACATTTGCTGTTTTAGCCTTAATGTCCCCATCATGAGAATGGAGATGAAAAGACTCATCTTCTCACATGTTTTTGTAAGAGCAAAACAGGATAACATATGTCAAAATTCACAACAGACATTGTTTTTATTGCTTTTATTAGGTAAAAAATTGTATGTTTTATAAATAGTATTTATATAATACTAAATACTAATAATACATTTGAAGTAACTAAAATGTGGAGGAGAGATTTCCCCTTAACCAACTGAGCGACGTCTTGGCTTTCTGGGAAATTAAAGAAGCAACAAACTTACCCTTCTCACATTTACATTTTATTTAGTGGAGGATTTTTTTCACTTTCCCTTTCTCCTTAATGTTTTGTCTTATTTCAAATTTGTCAGGTACTACATGATATCAGGAAATAGTCCTAAGAAGCAGTTTGGCTCTGTTGATGGTGAAGTGAGTTGTTTCTCTTCTCTCACTGTCCCTGTATCCTCTTAAACATTACAAGTTGAAATTTGAACACAGTCTTTTGTGGTAACTCAGAGGGATCTCAGGCCTATAGAAAATAGATTGGATAGATTGTTAGACCAGTGAAATTTTGATATTCTCCCAAATCTTACTAATAACTAGTTGTTGATTTATTTCTTTTCCATCATAGGATAGGATACTCCTTTAGCAAAGAAATGAGTTTATGTGGCTCAGGTTCAAGTATACCTCATTATTGTGGGATGGTAGATGAAGGAACTAGCAGGCTTTTGTGTAATGTTAAGATCATGAGTTTTGGCAGAAAACAAACCCAGTCTTAAATTCTGGCTCCACCAATTGCTAGTCATACTGCCTTGCACAGTTACTAATTTCCTAAGCTTCAATTTTCTCATCCAAACAAATGATGATGTTAATAGCATCTTTCTCATGAGGTTGTTGCAGGATAAATGAAATATGTCACTGTGCACTGTATCTGGCACTCAGGGAATATGCATTAAATCATGGTTAATACAACGAAACTGCTGAAATCACTGTTATTAATAGTTGTAATTAGTAATAATAACATTCATATGTAATAGTTAAAAATTTTTATCTATCCAGGACTCGTAGGTTACTCTCATATTTCACTTAGCTCCACATAAGCCTTGTCCTCTTTCATTCCATTTTCACCAGGGGCTTCCTGCAGGTCACCTGAAGGCCTTCTTTGAAGGGAGCTGTCCTCCTCAGTGAGTCAGGCTGAGCACAAAAGATTGTAATTTCATTAGATTGGTGCCTGGAACATCAAGGCCAAATCTGATCATCAGATTACTCAGAAAATCTGTCCCTACAGAGATATAACCTGAATTCTGCCAAGAGAGGACCCATATTGTTTTCTTTAAACAACAGCTTATTCATTATTGATAAGATTCAAGGACATCTCCATCATCCACTACCCTAATTTAATAAAATATCTTGTTCAGTAAAATGGTGATGCACAGAATGGCTATTGATTCCAACTTTCACCTGGGGACAAACTGATTTCCTCTGAATAGGGATTTTACTATGACAAAATGAGATGAATGTTTAAGTATTTCTGTTCCTGGTCCATGGAGTCACAATTTCTTAAAGCAATCAGACATAGAAAATTTAAACATCACCAAACAAAGAAAATATGCTTATGAAATTTCTGCAAAGGGGAAAATGAGCAAATACCAAGGCCTGTGCCTCCAAATTAGAACCCACATCTTCCTACCATTGCCAAATTTAGTGTATTGCTAAGCAAGAAAAGACAGGGGCACACTGGATCTAACTCTCGCTCAACTCTTGTTGGAAAGACCACTTGGCAGACCTGGGGAGAAGCCAAATGTTTTACCCTAAGTGGACAATTAGCCAAGAAAACCAGTGTAATAGTCTATCCTCAATTCATTCAGAATCCAGTAGGACAGCAGGCCATTGTTTGTTGGGTATCTCAAAATCTCTAAAACATTGTATCTGCCCTTCCTCTATTCTCGTCCAAATTCACTCATTATGGAAAAGTACTCCCACCCCCTACACACCCAAAAATGGCATGTTTCCTTTAATGTACCTAATTCCCCCCATTCACTCTGCTTAAAGAAGCAGCTACTCTATTTGATACTGATACTGACTTTTCCCCTAGCAGGAGAACATAAACTGGCACCTTTGTCTATAAATCATAACCTCTTTTTCCTCTGCCAACTCTCCCTCCCTGGCCCTGGTGTCCTTGTAATTCCTTTTCCTTTTTTCTGTATCCTAGCATAGGTAAGTACATTTGTTCTCCAAGCAGGAAGATGACTTTTCATTTCATCAAACCTTACTTTGAACCAGAACTTCCTTCATTTGTTATATCAAGGTTGGAGACTCTCAGTGTTCCCCAGCTGACCCTACCCCAGGACATTGTAGGCAGGAGAATCTCTTTCTTTAAGGCCCAGACAAATATATGTCCCCTCCATGGAGCATCTGCTTTTCCCTTGAACAATCAGCTCCTTACACTTGTCTGCCAAATCATGCTACTTGCAACTTTTTTGAAAATTTGTAGTGTTCTACTTTTTTTTTTTTTTTTTTTTTTTTTTTTTTTTTTTTTTTTTTTTTTTGAGACAGAGTCTCCCTCTGTTGCCCAGGCTGAAGTGCAGTGGTGTGATCTCAGCTCGCTGCAACCTCCGCCTCCCCGGTTCAAGTGGTTCTCCTGCCTCAGCCTCCCAAGTAGCTGGGACTACAGGCACCCGCCACCACTCCTAGCTAATTTTTTGTACTTTTAGTAGAGACAAGTTTTCACCGTGTCAGCCGGGATATTATCCATCTCCTGACCTCATGATCCACCAGCTTCGGTCTACCAAAGTGCTGGGATTACAGGCGTGAGCCACTCATTCTACTCTTAGTAGTGGTTTATATTTCTGTTTTTAATTACTAAATTGTGAATTCCTTAACCTCAAGTTGTAGGTCATGTTTTCCCTTTAATCCCTTGAAAATCTGGCACAATGCCAAGTAGTGTGTGATAAATGTGTATTTAAAGTGAAATTCTGGCCGGGCGCGGTGGCTCAAGCCTGTAATCCCAGCACTTTGGGAGGCCAAGACGGGCGGATCACAAGGTCAGGAGATCGAGACCATCCTGGCTAACACGGTGAAACCCCGTCTCTACTAAAAAATATAAAAAACTAGCTGGGCGAGGTGGCGGCGCTTGTAGTCCCAGCTACTCGGGAGGCTGAGGCAGGAGAATGGCATAAACCCGGGAGGCGGAGCTTGCAGTGAGCTGAGATCCGGCCACTGCACTCCAGCCTGGGCGACAGAGCGAGACTCCGTCTCAAAAAAAAAAAAAAAAAAAAGTGAAATTCTTTGAAATCTCTTGTTATTATTTTCAATCATGCAACTAATATATACCACTGTAGAAAATTAAGAAAATATAAGAATGTAAGAAGAAAAAAATAAAATACCATATTTGTTGTATGTTAATATATTTAAAAACAAGTTGGAAAAACAGAATTTTATACATAAATAACACTTATAACATGAACATTTCCAAATGTTGTTTAGACTAGTAAAGTACAGTAATGATACTCCAATGGGCTTACAAATACTTTAGCACTTTCAGTTTTACTACAGACTACACTGAATGTCTTTATGTACAAAGGCTTTCTGAAGTTCTCAATCATTTCCTTAGTATTTATTCCCATGCTAGAATTACTGGATTAAAATTACTAGTAAATGTATAATTATTTTTTACAAACATTTTATACAATGTTTACAGCAACTTCCTTTAATTGCTCTTTGACAATGATTTTTTTTTTTTTAGCAAATTTCAGTATGTTTATCTGTAAAGAATCTTTGTAATGATATAAAATTATACCAATATTTTCAAATTTCAAGGATGCTTGCATAATGAACAGTTTTGGAAGACAGAAATAGCAAACAGCAGCTTGCCTACACCCTTGGACTATGAGAATACTATTTCTCTCTGACACAAAAGGGCCAATTTTCCTGCAACACTCTGTTTAAAAATTGCATTATCTAACCTTAGGGATCTTCTGCTGTAGTATACCCCTAAGAATGTTAGGGATTGAGGAACCAGTGTAAATGCTAGTATTCTGGCATCTGCAATTGCTACGAGAAATAAACTGTCCATCGTCTTTGACCCAGACGTTTCCTGTCTTCTACTAGTATCCTAAATTAAACTCTGGCTGGTTACTTGATAGCTTGCAAATAGGGTAAAACTGCAGACCCTTTACAGTTCTTGACATTTTTGTGATTTGTAATCACATTTTGTAATCCAGTCACCACAATTATTAATTATCAATGACGTCTTCCTCCTTTGAACATATAATATTTATGGTTTTGACAATTATGTAGCAGCTGGTGCATGGGTTATGAAACCAGATTGTCTTGGTTAAAAAGTGGGCTCCATCTCTTATATTGTGAGAGGCCTTAAAGAAGTTTATTAAGCTCTTTTTACCTGTTTCATTATCTCTAAAACTGTAATGACAACAGCATCTATTGCGGTCTTACAGTGAGAAAAACAATTGATATGATTACCACTGCAGTGCCCGACAAGTAATTTTGTTATTGTGCTGTTCTGTTGTTGTTGTCGTCGTCTGTTCATTTGCTTGTTTTGTGCGTATAAATTATACCAAATGAACTCTACATTTTATGAGGACAGAAAATTGTTTTAATCTCATCTGTCTCCCTGCTCCTTCCTACTATTATTGTGTGTATGTTTCTTTCTCTTTTTTAATTCTTATAGATATCTGCTCAAGGCAAATGCTAAGAATTTTTTCAATGAATAACAATACAAATATATAAGTAGTGATTTTACTCAACTGCACATTAAGTCCCATTTCATCTTTCCTTCCTTCCTTCTTTTCTTCCTTCTTCCCTTCCTTCAATGGATTAATATTTATTGAGCATCATCTGGGGATACAAGATGAATACGATCTGGATCAGCAGTGGAATCATGTGTAGGTGATTGGAATGTGGTAAGAAGAGTGCTACACAGATGAAATAACAACTGTCCCCTTGATCTAGCTATGATCTAGCTCACAGCCTCTTGTGAGTACACAGAAGTAAGGCAACTGACCTGGATAAAACCAAGAGAGGCTTATACATATCTAGATAAGGGGACAGTTGTTATTTCATTTCTGACCAGAGCTGCCCTAATTTAGTACTGAGGAATAGATGGCAGGTGAAATTGAATGATTTGGAAACAATTCTCCTCTTGGCGAGAGAACGAAGTCAGCAATGACAGTGTTTCTTGAATGCAAGAGGGCCCAGGCTTACCCAGCTTATTATAGTGATGGTTTTCCTATGCAGATACATATCCTAAAAGGGAAAAACAAAAAGAACAAAGTAATCATTTTATATTATTAATATTCCTATCAATGTCCACTTACTGAAAATAAAAAGTTTGAAAATATATTCACAAATATTTTAGCTGAGTCAAATACTTTTATTTGGTGCCTGTTCAGGCAAAAACCAGGCAGCAAGCCACTTGTGGCTTAATTACTGAATCATATTAAAACAAGGCAATTTAATTGTGATTAGTGTTACAATAATTTATTCATAAAATTCTAGTATATGTATTTATTTCCTATAATTCATTACTTCCAGCCCAGGACTATATGTGCTCCATTAAATTAAAAAGTACAAGGTCATTAACCCACAATTCTGCTTGCAATCCTGTTTTTAGATTGCATTCTCTTTGTTCTTTAGTTAGGATTAAGTTGTTAAGTCCTCTTAGGTCATTTATCCTTAACTGTTTAATTTCTGTGTGATCACCTAAAGGCTCATATTATTGCTAATAAAACAGGCGTGACCTGCCCAGAAAACAGTTGTCTTTCCCTGAACATCTGGTGGAGATCAAAACTCTGGTCAATCCTCTTTAGCATGCATTTGACCCCTATGCTTAACTCCAGTCATCAGTGGTTCTGAAATTGTAATACATATCTGCATTTTCCCGATTATTAAAGTTGTAGGGACTTTTACCAAGAGCATTTAACACATGAAAAAGTGCACACATGTCAGTACTATTTTTTTTCTGAGTCCAGACTATCTCCTACTTTTGGGTGGGCACTGATGATTAACTAAACATACAGGTAATGAATCTAAAATTGTGGAGTAAGGCTTCCAGGCGAGTGGCTTCATATAGACAAAAGCCTATGTTTTACTATCAGAAAATGCATGTACCACACAGTCAAGGCCAGCCATCTACACATCTCTCTGAGTATTTGTTTAGAGGGAGTAGATGGCTCAGTCCAGACCCATCCCCACTGCTGACAGAGTAGCTGCATAATGGTAGAAACAGGAAAGAAATCCAACTTATTAAGTTTCTCCTGCCAGTATAGCAGGAAACTTTGAGACACAGGTTTTAAGATCTTTGCACCCAGGCAGATTTCCCAATTCTTCAAGAGAGGTAGCAGTACAATCATATACAGAGGAAGAAAATGAGACGTAGATATAAAGTCACTTGCCCAAAGTAGCTAGCATGGAATTAAAACTAGTTTCCTAGAATTCAAAAACTCAGTGCACTGTAGCAAATTCTATCTTTCCCTTTATCATTAAGATATGCAGAACAAGCAATCACTATTCTGGAAACTATTCTGGAAAATAGTTAAGCTATTTTAATATTAACCACATTTTGCCTCTTCTTCTCTATTATACCTTCTTGCTATTCTCTACTAAACATGAAATTTCCTGAGAAGCAGGGAGAGAAAGTGTTAGGTAATTAGTACTATATATTGGTGGTGTATCCCTGAGATGGCCCTTTAGGACTAAGGTATCCACTAATCCAACTGCAGGGAATATTGCTGCTGGTATATCTCAGCTGAATTTCTCCCAATAAACTATCCTTGCCCAGAGAGCTGCTTTACCCATCTTCTCTCCATGGCACCTCCCTCCCACATCTAAGGACAAGTCAATGTAGGGATACAAATGTCTGGCTCTTGCCTTAATTAGGGATATCTCTGAAGGGACATCTCAATTTTATAGCACTCCATTTGATTAGCTGAGGCCTCTATTATGACTGAATTACAGTTCAGCTTTCACTCTTGTCATTTCCTGCATCCCTTACTCCCAAATAAAACACCAGCATGCCCATCTGCATCTCAGAGTCTGTTTTCCAGGAAACCTGACTTTGACACTTGGAGATATAAGTGGTCAAAGTGAACATTCTAAAACGGTATTTTGGAGCATGATCACCCACTAGCTGGCAGTAAAAATGCTATCATTGATGAAAGATGGAGCCCCTTCGCAGACAGCCCCTTTGCAGTACATGTATTTAACTTTGACCAGTAGTGAAATGGGATGGGATAATTGTGAAAGGAAGTGCACCAACAGGTTCCATATCTCTGGTATTTGAGAGGTATAAGAAAGTAGTCACTATAGGACAATAGAAATGCGATGGCTATGTGCAGAATTGATCAATGTATTGAAGAAAGACAATGAAATGCTAAGGGCTATTAATCACCAGTTTAAAGATAAGGGTGATTTGTTTTGCAATCAGAGGACAGAAAACTATCTGAGGATCAAGTGCCATGCACAGTTATATGGGAAACAGAAGTCCAGAGAAGGTTCTCAAAAATATTAAGTCTGCTCTGTCAGACAGAGCTCTGACTACAAAGGGGTAGCAAGACCCTAAGAACAAAGATCAGATTATTTGGGTAGAAAAAAACTCATAAATTAAGGAGTGGTGAGACCCTGAGAATTGGGGTAGGATTATCTGGGTAGATAAATTATTAAATTTTGAATCCCTACAAATCCCTAAACTGGGCCTGAAGAAGTGGAATATGTCAAAAACTAGTGTCCCCATTGTTTGAAGAAAAATAAGAGTCCTCTGACCTGCAAGACAATGTAAATCTCCTTTAAGAATGTACCCTCACCATCCCTCCTGGCCACAAGACCAACATGTAGGATTAAGTCACAACATAAACTAGTCAGGGAGGCCTTAGCCTATTAAACTAGGCTCTGCCCCACAGAACTGCAGGAGCTGCTAAACCAAGCCAGATCATACTGGCAGTAGCCAGAAGAGTATGTGAGGCTGGATCCTGAAGATTCTTCACCCAGGGAGAAGAACACACAGGTAGACAAGAATAGGTTACTGAACTATAAGCACTATCCCAAGATACAGGATTTAACACCCAGCAAGGACTCTGGGTGCTAATTTGCTGGTAGAATAGTTCTTGAAAATTTTGATGGGGAGATGACTCATAATAATTGAGGTACAAATGCCAGAGCTATTGAAGTAGGTGTTGGAAGAAAGGATTAAAGGGCTCAGAGAAGTGGAAATGTGAGAGTGTATATACTATGAAAGGCCAGTTGGACTTGTTCTGTGAAATGGCCAGAGGACTCTGTTCCAAAGAAATGAGGAATGTGCTAGAGAGACAAGCCCAGAATCTTGAGAAACTCATACTGACTGTCGTCTTTAGGTCACGGATAATGAAGGGAGGTGCTGTTACAGAACCAGGCTGCCTAATAACAAGGCAATGATAGGATACCAAAATTATAGGAGCCAGGTTGCAGTGCTCAAACATCAGTCAGGTAGACACAAAGATCATGATGAATGTCAGAATGACAGCCAGGGCCGGCTCACTCATAGAGAACTGTGCAGAATTAATAGAACAAAGTATTTGCCAGGACAAGAGGATGGGCAGGAATAAGAGTATTGTTCAACCTATGCAATCAAAAGAAATGAAAAATAAACAAGAGACTAAGGAACATCACCTTAGTAACAAAATCACAGTCCTTTGCTCAATTTAGGGGATGGAGCAAATTTTCAGATACATTATACATTGATTGGTGAAGAGATTGCATCCTCAGGTGGAAAAACCACGTAATATTACAAAAAGGAAATAAAGTAATGTTGTCACTTGGTTCCGAAGAGACCTAAGATCACAAACATTGACTATTTTTCACTCAGGAAAGGGGGATATAAAGAAATTTTGAGAAGTGTTCAACAGAGAATACAATTTGACATTAAAATCCAGACTTCAGAAACATCATATGGCCCTTGTATTAGAGTATGGTTTGTGGGCTGGGTCATAAGTAAAGTTCTGGATCAGGTCCAGCTTACATTAGGTCCATAGACACACCCAGTGATCTTTCCCTTGGTCCTCAAACTTATAGTTGGCAGGTACACATGTGGTTGTTGGCAAGATGTTCCACTGATTCGCTGGCATATGTGGCAAGGACTGTCATAGTGGGGGAAGCCAAGTACACCAAAATTTTATATTAAAAACAATATTGCATCCTAAGTAAAACCAGCACTATGATGAAGCCGGTGAAGTACCTACAGCACAACATTTAAGAAAGCATTCACTTTCAAGCTCGTGCATCCTAGTCCTGGCCCTGAATCTGAGGCAAGGAACAGAAATTAGTGGCATATTTAAAATCCTAAAGGATGAAGGGGAGATGATCCCAGTTGTATCCATATTTAATAACCCTACCCCAAAGTCAGATGGACATAGGAAGACGCCAATAAATTATTGCACACTCCAACATGTAACAGATCCAATTGCTGATACTGTGCGGATGAGGTATCTTTCCTAAAAGAGATTGAAAAAAGCCTCAGATACATAGTATGAGGTTATTGATCTGGAAAATGTACTCTTTTTCCATCCCCACCAAGGATGAGTACCAGAAATATATTGCATTTATGCAGGATAAATAACAGTATACATTTTTATTTATCCTCCAGGGCTATGTTTATTCTCTTGTCAATTGGTACAATAAAGTCTCACGTGATCCCTACATCGTGTTCTTCAACTATATTAATAACATGATGTTAATCACACCAGATAATCAATAAGTAGAAACAAGATTGGAAGCCTTGGTTAGACACATGCCCTCCAGGTTGGGAGGGAAACCCTACAAGAGTTTAGGAACCAGACACAAAACTGGAAATTTTAGGAGTCCAATGTTCTGAGTATGACAGAATATCAGCTCCAAAATAAAGTATAAATTATTGCTTCTTGCATCTCATACCACTAAGAAAGAAGCACAACCTGATAGCCCTCTTTGGGTTCTAGAGGCAGCATATTTCACACAGAATGCAATCACTTCAACTTATTTACCAAGTGACACAAAAGGCTACCTATTTTGAGTGGATCCTAGAGCACACAAAGGATGTGGTACAGGCTCCGTCACATTGCCCTGGATATTCTTTGCTACTACATTTATCTGTGATAGGAAAAAAATGTCATGTGGATTTTATGTTCAACCTCAGTAAAATAACTAGAATGTATTTTAGATTCCCTGTGTTTCTTGAGCTAAGCCATGACATTGTGTGGCTACATGACCTTAATGACTCAGCATGAGCTGACTTCTCTTTGACACAGCAATTCATGAGCTTGGACATTATTAGGTAAAAACAGTGTCTCCCAGATCAGGCAGGAGTAGGGCCCAAGTTAGCTGATCAATTGGGCTGCCCAGAAACCCATATCATCTATAACTTTTGCTATAGTGGCTTACTCTCTGCTAATATCTATGGTAACCAGCCAACAAATACAATGAAATGTTGGACTTGATTCATGGGTGAATTAGCTCAATATGTTCATGCATGCTGAAAATAGATGACAAATGTACTATAGACCTGCAATAGTGGCCCTGAAAGATGGCAGTGAGGGAAAAATTATTCTAACTGGCAGGCCCTCAAGAGCAATGCGTCACAATCTGCTTTTGATGGGAAAATGTGTCCCTAAATATGGATGTATAAACTCTTGAACCAAAGGATTTGACTAGTTAGTCAAGGACCTAGAAAGAGATAAAGTGGAGGATCAGAGACAAGGATGTCTAGGAAAGAGGCCTATATTAGACATCGTGGGGTGGGCAAGAAATGTGAAGATCATTGGTGTCATATGCTAATATCAACTGGAATGCATCCACCATAGAAAAATTACTAAACAATCAAGTAAACAAAACAATTCGGCTGGTTGACCACACTAATGCAGGCATGAAGTCTACAAGGATTGCGCAGCTACAATAGCAGAAATGGAGGCTACACACAGGCCCAACAACATGGGCTAGCACTCACCAAAGCTTGTCTAGCTCTTGCCGCTGCCAAATGTCCACCTCCAACAACAACAAAAAAATGGTGAATTATAATATGACACCATCTCTCAAAGAGATAAGCTATTCACATGGTGGCAAATTGATTATATTGGATTCCTTCCATCCTGGAAATTGCATAATTCATCTTGACTGGATTTGATACATATTCTGGGTATGGTTTGTTATTCCCTGCCCACAGAGCATTAGCCAGCAAAATTGTCCAAAAGTCTTACAGAACAGTAACCATTCTATGAAGCTATGGCCCCTAAAGGCTGAACATAATCTAGGAATCAATGCATGGACATAGAAGTGACTCTGCTTACTGGCAGTCTCAGTGATCCACTTGAGGAATTACTGCTCCCCATTGCCACAACTCTATTTTTACAGATTTAGGGGTCTCTAATATTCTCACTTAATTTCCACTGTTGCAGTGAGCACATGATTAAATGAGGTGATTTCTGAAGAGGAATTTTTTTTTACAGTGGTCAACATATAGTGAACACTTAATATCATTTATCATTTAGGTATTCTATTAAGCAAGGATAAAATCTCTTTTCACAATTTCAGGTTTATTTTGACATGAAAATTATCTTTTAAAGCTAAAATAGCTCATTTGCTTACATTTGTATTTAAGCGCTTAAATTTAGTGGACTAAAATACACACTAAGATGAAAATGAGTAACAGCTGCATTTGTTGGCATCCTTATACTTTGTAAAAAGGAGAAAGCTATTGTTTGGGTAAACTGTGCCCCCAAAAAAGTTCATGTTGAAATTCTAACCCCAAGTACCTCAGAATTTTACTGAATCTGGAAAGAAGGTATTGATTTATAGAGGTAATTAAATTAAAATAACGTCATTAGGTTACGTCCTAGTCCAGTATGACTAGTGTTCTCATAAGAAGAGAACATTTGGACAGAATACATTCAGAAGGAAGACGATGTGAAGACACAAGAAAAAAACAGCTGTCTACAAACCAGAGAGAAAGGACTGAAATAAATCCTTCCCTCATAGTCCTCAGAAGGATTCAACCCCACTGACACCTTGTTCTTGGACTTCCAGCCTCCAGAACTATGAAAACATAAATTTTTGTTTTTTAAGCCACTCCAACCATGGTACTTTGTTATGGTGTTCTTAGCAAATTTATACAATTAACAAGGCATTTTGTCTCTTGTGTTTGCTCTTTTCTGTTGTTTTTCTTTTTTCTTTCTTTTTTTTTTTGTGATAAGCATAGCTTTATTTTCCTTTTTGCCTTCAAAGCAGGGACTCCTACAGGTTATACCTCTTCAGGTACCACAAAGATTTCTCTTGGATGATCAGAGTTAAATATTGAACCAACCAAGAGAATAAGGAGGAAAAAACTGTTTTCTCAGCAGAGAAAGACACTATCTTCAATCAAATGATCGATCCATGGATCTTGTTGATGTATTTATGCTCATGTTTATGTTTATACAACACTAAATTGATCTTTTTAGTGTAAAATTCTGGCTTTAAAAATGTTTTTATTTGGTATTCACTTGCTATTATTTATTTAAGTATAATCTTAGTTACTTCCATGGAATTTCAATTAAGCAATATAATCACTGGACATTAAAAAATCAAAATAATCTATTCTTTTCATTTTTATTTTCTTACAGATTGGCTTTGCTCCTTCTGACTTAGGGAAAGAGCAGGGAAAATGGAAGATTTATATGTCACATATGTTGAACTAAGTTGGTCAATTAATTTACAATTTAGACAAATGAAGGCATGTGTTGTTATAACCAGTTCAAAGATTATAAAATAAGAGTTCAGAGGCATGTTTAATTTTCCAGTGGCCAGGAGCTAGTAGATGACAGAGATCACTGAATTTCAAGTCATGCTCTTCTTCCTGTCTCCTCTCAGTGACAATTAAATGCTACTGCTTCTGTTGTAACAGCAAAACTTTAAGCTCCTCCACCAACCAAACTTATTTTCCCTTCTTTATTCAGGCAGACCAGCAAATAAATTGCTTTTTGCCTAGTAAAGGAGCCATTTGCTGAAATTTTTGCTTTCTTCCCAAGCAAAGGAAACAAAGTCATTTCTAACAAAATAATAGCATCAACATTTTCAATTTCTGGGTAGAAACTTTTCCTTTGCTTCATCACTAGGCAAACATGTTTTCCTCATAGATGTCAGTGATCTAATTTTGTGGTTGCCTTTATCAGTAACATTGCAAAATCAATATTTATTCCTTCTTTCACTTATTCATCCCTTTGGAGAACTTGGTATAGGCCTGCTGTCTGTTTGTTTTTCAAGATATAGAGGAGCATTAAACCTGTCTTTGTCCTTGCAAGTTTCACATTTCATGAAAAGACAGAGAAACCAAAAATTGTAATATGAGGAGACACTTTAAAATCGATGCCTCTGTCTGCTGCAGTCAGGCATGATGAGGGCACAGTAAAAGGGACTCATTGGCAGAAGTGAGAAGAAACATGTGACAGCAATTCTGAACAGCTGGAGTATATATGGGGTAGATTCCAAGGGACACAACTGGAGGGAAGAGTGGGGATCACATCATGAAAGCTGAACATCAAAGGTATGGACATTTACCAGTAATCAGTGGGAAATCTTGGAAGGACTTTAACCTCTGTTGCTTGCTTTGAAGTCTCATAATTAGCAGTCAGATAAAATAGCCATCTTTAGACACTGCCCTGTTTTGACGTCTAAAGGAAAGTCATACTCCTACAATGGGACGGGGCAAAGAATGATTTACTGGAGATATAGGAGTTTGATAATCATGTTTTCAGAGCAATTTTGCATTTATGTCTGACCACAGGCCAGAATTATTATTATTTTTTTTTTCTTTTCCAGAGTCTCGCTCTATCCCTCAAGCTGGAGTGCAGTAGCCCAATCTCAGCTCACTGCAACCTCCACCTGTTGGGTTTAAGCAATTCTCATGCCTCGGCCTCCCTAGTACCTGAGACTACAGTCGCCCACCACCATGCCTGGCTACATTTTGTATTTTTAGTAGAGACAGATCTTTGCCATGTTGGCCAGGCTGGTCCCAAACCCCTGACCTCAGGTGATCCGCCCATCGCAGCCTCCCAAAGTGCTGGGATTACAGGCGTGAGCCACCACGCCTGGTCTCAGAATATTTTAAATTGAAATGATGGGAAGAAATCTAGGACAATGTACTACTCGTTAGTGCTTTTCAGAGGTAGTGAATTGGAGTACTGTGTCCTTGTCATTCTGTCCAGCAGGTTGTGTCCTATTCAATTTGAATCTGCATCCATCTAGCTTTAAAGTCTGAGTGCTTAATAATCCTGCAATTCTGACACGGTTTTTGATATTGTGTGATTTTGTAGGGTTCTTCCTTCCTGACCTCTACACTCACAGAGTATATGTTTTCATCACCACCATTGCTTGAAAAATGAAGTCCCTTGGGCTTTTCTGTAACACTGGCTAGACTTCGGAATCACCTGGTAATGGTTAAAAGCCCTGGTGTCCAAGCCAGACACATGGCCAATTAAACGGAATATTTGGAGATGGGAGCAAGACATCATTATGTTTGATTATTTTTAATTTCCCAGGTAATCATTATGAGCAGTTAAAACTGAGGACAACTGCTGTGTGATCATCAGCCATGAATCATTTATTTTGTTTTAAATTCACACACTGTGTGTTCACTGTGTACCTGCTAGGCACCTGCTAGCAAAGTGTTATGCAATGATTGGAACAAAAGAAGAAATAATACAGTCTCTGTTCTATAGGAGATGACATTTTAGATTAAGGCCCAAGTCAAATTTTTTTGAAAAGGTTAAAGAAAAATCAAAAGATCATAGTAATAAGTTGCCACATACATGCCCCCAGGAAATATACTTTATGGAAAGACTGATCATATATTTAGATTTGCCCAGTGACAGGCATGGCTTATGCCTGTTCCTTACTCTCAAGTTTTCTAGTTTGGATGATAAATTATATGCACACTTTAAATATTAAATAATAAAGCAATGGGAAATCATAGCATGGGCCATAGAAAAAGCAGGCATTAATGGGAAGTTGTGGAGGAACTGGATACGAGAGAAACAGAAAGGGCTAGAAGGATATATGTGAGTAAGTGCTCAGCTGATAGTGTTCATGCCTTGTACAAAGGCAGTGAGTGGAAGTTCTGGCCAGCATGAAGGAGATCTAAAGAAATGAATCCATCACCAAATTAGAAGATTGAACACATTAGAAGCCAAAGATATTTCTGACTGAGATGGGAGGTAAATTTAATGTCAAATACTCATCCTTTGAAGGGAGTTTTCCTCACAAGGAGAAAGTTAGCAATCAGCTTTGCCCATGTCCACTCTATTGGAACATGGAGTTTCCACAATTAACCTCTTACTGTTCGCTTTTGCTCAATTCAGTTCAAACAGCATTCTGCTGCCTCAGCCTCTCAGCTTGGGTTCCTAATCTTTGATTTCCCTTCTCATCTCTTTTCCTGTCTCCCTTTTCAAGGCTATCTTCTATTCTTTCTAGTAATATTAATTTAAATGTCGTATTTTTAAGGAGATAATCCCTAGTTCCCAAACCAGGTTACCCCTTGAGAGGCCAGAACTGAGTAAGTCCTAGAGGTTGGCTTGGATCAGTGTCTACGCAATTTGGGATTCACATAGAGTGACTCTCCATTCTCATTTCCCCTCGTGCCTTCCTAATGTGGTTTAAAGTTCTGTAACCTTAATTTATGACTAAGTCCCCTTTTCTTTGTAGAGCTTAAGTTACTACTTTGAAAAAAGGCAAGCATTAGAATCACCTTTTATTTTCACAGCAATAAAAACTCATTTTGCACAAACGAAATTGCAGCTCTGGCTTCTGCTTTGACTTTTTTTCCTCTTCCTGCAATAACTATCTTGTGATGAGGCTGTCACTTTCCTTAGTGCCCACAGCCTACTCTGGATTCCTGTCTTGGTTCGCTCAGCATCGATTAGCCCACCAAGGCTTTTAAAGGATTTTTGTATAATAAGATTGTCGTCCCCAAAGTAAAGTGATTTATTGAGAGATTTGCAGGTCCATCACTGACAATGAAATGGCCACACTGGAAATACAGGGTTATCAAGAAGTACCTCGGAGAAAATTGCTATTCAACAGGCTGAAGAATAGGTAGGTGAGAGAGTGAAATGTATCTACAGGTGACACTTTTTCAAGAGACAATACCTCTTCCTTACAGAGTCAAGACAATCATACGAAGTTAATTAATTCTACTTATAACTATTAAATATCAATAATGTGCCCAGTCTGTGCTCAATCCTAAGCATACAACTAGACCTTTAGTCCCTGTTTTCTTAGACGTAATGGTCTTTCTGCCTCATGTTCTGCACAGAAGCCTATATAGAGTTGTCCAATAAATCATGAAACCAAGAAGATTATTTTTTACTCGGCCACAACACATTTCTCCCCACTGGTCCCATGATGTGAGGCAGCTGAAAGATGCTGTATTCAAAGCACCAGATCTATATTATACTTACATATAGAATCCATCTCTCAGCATCTTCCTCAGCCCGTGAGTATGTGGAGCTGTGTGTTCAAGGACAATTTCCATGTTGACATGTTCAAAGAAGCTGAATAAAATCATCAACTTCAACCTGAAATTTCTTCTATGATATTTAAGGCAGCTTGAGAACTCTGTAACCAGGTGAAACAAAAAAATAGCTAATGTATCTCCTATCACAAAACTTCTTTCTCAAAAGAGAGTTTCTGAGGTTGGCTAGTCAGGAGTCACTGGAAGATAATTTATCTGATTTCCTCTAAGCCAGTGAGTAAATCATTTGTCTTCAATATGTACATGTTGCCATGCTATATTTAGATGGCAGGGTCAGCTCAATCTTGAAGCCTGTTTGGAATTATTTTCCCTTTCTCCTCCCTTGCTCCCTCCTTTCCTCCCTCTCAGCCATCCTCCTTTCTTTCCTTTCTTCCTTTCTCCCCTTCTTGCATGCCTTTCATCATCTCTCTGACTTCAGTTTTGTTTGTACTTTAAACCAAACCATTAGCTGAACAAATAATAGGTGAACTAGCAATTATTGTGGGTTGCCAATACAGATTCACTAAAACATGAGGCATGAAATGCAAATAAAATATTAAGCAAAGCATGTGAAACTAATTGGTTTACTTCCTGGAAATTCTTCCCAACAGTTGGCTGTCCTTGCATTTTGTTGACACAGAGCTGAGCTTAAAGGCCAGTCTTACATTCTAAGTAACAATTGCATCAATAGCAATTTATTTTCTGTTAACACCTATTAAAATGAACAGCATCACAAAGGTGGAGAGTGTGAAGTGCCCCACTCAATCAGAAATTACAGAAATAATAAAGTGGTAAAGGCATAACCTGTTTATTCAACACATATTTATTGTGTCTCCGTATCTTGGGCAGTTGCCTAAGCTTGGGAGATAGATGTGAGACATCACTCCTGTCTCCTCAAGGAGCTCACAGGCTAGACGGGAAGAGAAACATACAATTACAAAAGTGATATGAGAGGGAAAGAGGGGTGAGGATGGGGATGTAATCTCATCTAAGGAAATTGGAAAAGCTTTCTGGGAAGGAAAGAAGAACGATGACAACCGAGAGGCAACAAAGGGGTGAAGAGGAGAAAGTGTCCTATGCAGAGATAGAGGCAGAAGAGGTCACAGAGACAGAAGAGATCATGACACAGTGAGAAGCATTAAGTAGTTCAGCATGGCAGGAGCGCAGAGTTCAGGGAGCCGAATGGGAGAGATGTGGCAAGAGATCTGGCTAGAGATGTCAGCAGAGCCAGATGACACAGGCCACTAGAGGAAACTCAATGGGAGCTTACTAGTCACAAAACCACAACACCCTGGTCATAAATATTGACAGCCCCACGGATGGCATCATCAGCATTTATTATGGGCACTTCCCTCAATTGATGGGAGTATGGCAATGGAGGTGAGGGTTGCAGAGGTTGATGATACAAGAGGTGCTTTTTACCCAAAACTGTGGGGTTTCATGGCTGTAGAATCAAGAGATAAGCCAGAGAGTGGATCTGATCAGGGAATTATACAACATGGGGTGCTGGATGCAATTAATATTTTAGAGGACACTCCTGGACAATTTTTGACCCGTGGGTTAGTGTCTGTGACTCACAATTATGTCTTCTGCCTTAGAATGACCTGCTAAATGTCAAAAGTTGAAGATTGAAGGAGACCCTTACACCCCTTAATGTTACTTCGTCACATCCTAGAACAGATTTCCCAATATTGTTTCACTTGGACTCTACCCTTTCCATCCACCTTGACTTTCATTTGATTGGCACAGAAACTTTCAGATATGTTATTTCCTTATTCTCTATATCCTTCTGTGGGTAAACACTTATGTTCTAACACAGAAGAGACTGAGTGATACTTCCTTCCTAGAATGTTTCTACCCAGAATGGAAAATTAAATCAATAGCTCTAGTCCTTCCAGCCTGCAAAATTACTAAATTATTAGCAGGGATATGTCTAGCTTGAGTTTAAGGTCCATTCTACATGTACGCCTGACAAGTCATGGCTGGCAATGGGACAGTCCACCAATTACATATTTGTATATGGGCCCAAGTTACATCACGAGAGAGAACTCATATTTATGGAGAGGGAGTTGGACTTACAAATAAGTCTCATTCTCAGGGAAGAGGGTTAATTCTGAGGAGAGCATAGTTTTTGCTAGGTAGTTTCCCCCAGTCCAGCCTTCATGGACTCATATCTGGGTCTTGAAAAGAGATGTGCTTTAAGCAAAAATAAAAATATGTGCTTACATTAAATGGTTTGTTAAACATTGGAGAATAAAGTAAGATCCTACTTGACAATCAGGTGGCAAAATTAACACACATAAAATCCCTGCAGCCAGGACTCAACCTGCTTTAAGACTTCCAGGATTTCAGGGGCTCCAAGATTGCAGTCGATCACACATTGGCAGCAGAGCCGGACAGGACAAGCCACGCTGTCTGTGACACGAGTTGTAGGAAGAGATCATTAGAGGGTCTCGGAAGCTATGAGCCTAGTATACAAAATTGTGCTTGGGGAGAGAGGGGGTTGCACTTAAGCAACTTCTTGGGCATCAGAAATTCAGGTGGAAGATCTGTTGTGGCATATTTGTTAAAGGGCATGTGAGGCCCCTGATGGGGACTATGCTGTATAAATGAATAAAACTTTGAAGGATACCAAGAGATATAAATGAATAGAACTTTGTTTATATCTTTGGGTGGAAACAAGAGGCAGAAAAAATCCTATTGGTTATTATGCCTGTTATGTTATTCTTAACTCTATCCTGGTACAAACAAAAGAAACACAGTTTGTATATATCAAAACTATTGAATCCTAAGAAAATCACTGAAATTTAAAAAAAAGTGCAAGATTTCAAGACAGAATTTAGGTTAGAAATATGTTTCTGTTTCTCTATTTTTTTGAGAAAAATAATCATGTTTCAGAAAGTCATGTACTTCTGTGCCCCATATATAAACATTTATTCATAAAAACACAAAATGTGAGTTAGATATAAAAAGTGCTCTCGGACAAGAGGGTATGATCTTGGTTTGAGAAAATTAGCGGCACTCCAATAACTACTTAGGGAATGACCCTAATTTTTGAAAGAATCAAATACTCCTCCCAAAATATCTAGTACCAAAGATAGGGTAAATTGTTTAATGAAAAGCATAAGTAAGATTAATGCCATACTCAAAATATGGAAAGACCAATGAATTATTGGTGTTTAGGAAGTAATCAGGCTTCAAAATGCTTCTTTGTTTTCCTCCTAGTTTTATTCAATTTTCATGATACATTTAGAATTGGTTAATGGCTTTTTTAAATTTTTAAATTTTAATTTTTTTGAAACAGGGTCTTGCTCTGTTGCCCTGGATGGAGTGCAGTAGCACAATGACAGTTCACTGCAGCCTCAAACTCCTGGGCTCAAGTGATTCTCTTGCTTCAGCCTACTGAGCAGCTGGGACTACAGACACACATCACCATGCCCAGCTGTTTATTTGTTTGTTTGTTTTGCAGAGACAGGATTTCACTATGGTGTCCAGACTTGTCTTAAACTCCTGGGCTCCAGCAATATGCCTGCCTTGGAATCTCAAAGTGATAGGATTATAGGAGTGAACTACTGTGCTTGGCTTGATTAATGAGTTTACATTCTGATGTCTTCCTTTGTCTGGAGACATGAAGGCAGGCAACCATATTAAGTTTTCGATTTGTTTGTTTATTCATTCATTAAGAATGTATTTATTGAGAGTCCAGTAGGGTCCATGTAGCAGGACAGGTACAGATACAAAGAGTAAACATGGCCTGAATTCTCAGTTTCCTAAAATATAGAAGGAGGATAAAGGGAATTATTAAAATTGTAAAAGAACACAAAATTATTATATTATAGATGTGGTGAGTTGATGAATTATAAATACACTCAATTATAACTATAATAATGTATTATCCTGGAGGGATTTCACTGTGTAGTGTAAGGAGAACTATTTGGAATATTGGGTATTCCCTATGCTTTGAAAATTTTATAGAATCTTAAAATTTAAAGGGTTATGAAACATCATCCAGCTTAACTGTGTTTTGTAACTGATTTTAGGACATATTTTAATGGGCTTTTTTGTTATTGTTATTTTCTTGTGTTGAGTATATTTACTTTTTAGATTTTTTAGGCCAATATTAATTTCTGAGAAGTGAAGAGAGAAAGCCCTAAGATATTACTTAACTAGATGCAAATATGCCTGAATTTCTGTCTAAGAGTTGTGGGTAAAAATTTGTTTGGGAAAAGGATATTTATATAAAATCAAAAATATCTCCCCACAAATTATTTATTAAACAAAATACAGAAACATATGAACTTTGAAATGGAAAAATGTGGAAACTATGAGAACCAGTTTATCAAAGTTAACATCACCAACAATGGGACAACTCAGTATAAGATGCTTCCTGATAGAGAAGGATAATCACTACCAACATGGTTTTATGGCCCAAGGTACATAATATGAATGTACTCATGGCTGAATTATCAGACAAACTCAAATGGATAGACATTCTACAGAATAAGCTGACTATTCACTTCAAAAAATGTCAAGTGTGTGAAAGCTGAGTGTAATGTGAAATATTTCCAGAATATAGAAGACTAAAGACCCATATCAACTAATAGCTATGTGTGACACTGACTTATATGTTGAACCTGGAAACAAACATATAGAAAAAGTTATTAAAGATATTAATAACTTTTAAGCCTGGCGCTGTGGCTCACACCTGTAATCCCAGAACTTTGGGAGGCCGAGGCAGGCGAATCACGAAGTCAGGAGATAGAGACCATCCTGGCTAACATGGTGAAACCCTGTCTCTCCTAAAAATACAAAAAATTAGCCAGGTGCTGTGGCAGGCACCTGTAGTTCCAGCTACTGGGGAGCCTGAGGCAGGAGAATGGCGTGAACCCAGGAAGTGGAGCTTACAGAGAGCCAAGATCGCGCCACTACACTCCAGCCTGGGCGACAGAGTGAAACTCCATCTCAAAAAAAAAAAAAAAAAAAAAAAAAAAAAAAAAAAAAATTATTGTAAAACTTGGAGACATTTAAATATGAACTGTGTATTACAGATGATTATTAAATGCTATTATCTTTTTGTGATTTTGCTAGTTCTACTTTAGTTATATGATATGACTTTGTTTTTAAGAAATATACACTGACACATTTAAGGGTGAAAGAGTATGTTCCGTATTTCAGAAAAGAAAGTATGTGTGCATGTGTGTGTATTATAAATGTGTAGATAAAAAGACAGAACCAGAGAGACAGAGAGAGAATAATGAAACAAACACATCAAAATGTTAACATTTGGTAAATATGGTTAAAGTGTATAGATATTTCATTTTTTATACTTCTTGTTAAGATTTTGTAAGTTTAAAAATATGTCAAAATAAAAAGTCTCAAAATAAAAAGGCCACATTCAACCCATTAAAAAAAATCAGGAAGTCAGTCTCCTCTAAACATTTATTACCTGTACTCAGTTCTCCCAGAAACTGTGCCAAGATCTTGACTCCGTCTGTTAGTTACTTAGTCAAATTCTCTGTCACAGTGTTAGCTTGATGTCTCAAAATCCTTTGACTTTTCTGTAAGAATGTTTCTGGAAAAACACATTTAATTAGTATGTCCAGTAGCTTTCTGACATGGTTATATATTCATTTATTTATCCACAGAATTTCCTACAGTTCTTGGTCTATATCTTTCTGCCCTAATGCATACCTTTACTGTAGAATATAATAAGACAATATGTAAAGAACATAAAATGACCTGACAACACTTGAGTGTACAGCATCATTTTAAGTAACATTTTACCTTGATTTGGAATTTTGCTTGTCTACCTTCAGTATGCAGCACATGAAAACTCTGGTATGTCATGCTAAATATATTTTATGATTTAATAAATTTGAAATAATATGTTAGATGCAAAATAACTTCCTGCTAAACTAAAGAGAGTTCTTTTTATTTTTCTAATTTTCATTTTATCAATTTAGCACAAAGCTAATCTTAGGTATACTGGATGAGACACTAAATTCATTGTGCTCTTCTTCTTCATGTCTCCTAAGCCTTAACTATATAGCATATTTTCGACAACAAAATCTATGCTATTTTGTGTGATTTTCCTCCCAGATTGATAAATATATTTAAACAAAAATTTATAAAAATTACAATCTATTTAAATATTTAAACACTTTGTGGAAATACAGTAATTGAAATTACCTTAAATTGGGTTTTCCTTGAAAGTTAATTATTTAGTATAAGCATGGTATATTTCCTTGAAGTTTTTTTCTTTGCATGTATGCTGTAAATATATTTAGCCAATACCATAGTTGAAGAGACTCAATTAACACATATAAGACAACAGGAGGAATGTAAGATGATTATATCCACAGTAACTGGCAAAATGTATAGTCTTGACACCAGTGCCCTAAGCATGGATTTTCATTACCCTGTGTAGAATTCTTATTCCAAATTAAGATGAGTTTCATTTTACCTTTACTTTGGTCAAGTATGCAGCTTTTATTAGATTCTCAATGGAATTCACAAATAAAAATATTTCAATAAAACTGACAGACTAGTTTCCTCATTTTAAAATTAGCTTTCTTGAAATAAAAAACGGATATAATAAAATACATGCATTTAAAATATACAATATGTTGACTTTTGAGTGGTGTATACAACTGTGAAACCATCATCATAGTTGTACACATCACGTAACATATTCATTACCCCAAAAATGTCTCTTCACACCCCTTTACCTCTAACCTCAGGCAACCATTGATCTCCTTTGCATCACCATACGTATATTTTATTTTTCCAGAATTTATGCAAACTCTGTCGGCACTACTGTGTGTGTGTATGTGTGTGTGTGTGTGTGTGTGTGTGTGTGTGTGTGTGTAATTTTAAGGAACTGACTCACACAATTGTAGAGTCTGGCAAGACAAAAATCTGCAAGGTGGGCTGGCAGTGCAAAGATCCACGGAAGAGCCAATATTGTTGTTAACAGTCCAAAGTCAGTCTGCTGGCAGAATTTCTTCTTCCTCTAAAAAGATCACCTTTTCTTTTCTTTTCTTTTCTTTTTTTTTTTTTTGGAGACGGAGTCTCGCTGTGTTGCCCAGGCTGGAGCACAGTGGTACGATCTCGGCTCACTGCAAGCTCCGCCCCACTGGGTTCTCGCCCTTCTCCCACCTCAGCCTCCCGAGTTACTGTGCTTGGCTTCTTTCACTCAACATAACAATTTTGAGACTAATTCTTCTTATTGACTTTACAGATAGTCCATTAGTATTTGTTAGTGAATGTTATTCCATGGTACAGTTTTTCCACATATTATTTATTCATTCAACTCTTAATGAGCACTTGGATTATTTGTGGGTTTGGTTATTGAGAATATAGGTAGTAAGAACATTCCTATACAAACACTCTGTTGTATATTTGTATGGTGGTATTTCATTTTTGAAATATTTGTATGGTGGTATTTCATTTTAATTTTACTTCTATTAATCTGATAACTTATGAGGTTGAGCATGTTTTAAGGGCTTATTGCTCATTCTACATTAGTTTTTGTAAAGTACCTGTTTAAATATGTGTCCATTGTTAAATTAGCTTGTTTTTCTTATCATTGGGTTGAAGGAGGATTTTATATAAATATTAATATGCATATTTGTTGAGATGTATGTATTGCAAATAATTTATTGTATTCTATGACTTGCTTTTCTATTTTATTAAGGGCTTTAAAAATTATTTTATTAACATATAATTCAAATACTATGCAATTTGCTCATTGTATTAGTAAGGTTCCTCAAGAAAAATAGAAGCTATAGCGTCGTGTGTGTGTGTGTGTGTATGTGTGCATGTGAGTAATTTTAAGGAATTGACTCACGCAATTGTAGAGTCTGGCAAGACAAAAATCTGCAAGGTGGGTTGGCAGTGCGAAGATCCACGGAAGAGCCGATATTGTTGTTATAGTCCAAAGTCAGTCTGCTGGCAGAATTTCTTCTTCCTCTAAAAAGATCACCTTTTCTTTTCTTTTCTTTTCTTCCTTTTTTTTTTTTTTTTGGAGACGGAGTCTCGCTCTGTTGCCCAGGCTGGAGCACAGTGGTGTGATCTCGGCTCACTGCAAACTCCACCCCCCGGGTTCACACCATTCTCCCACCTCACCCTCCTGAGTAGCTGGGACTACAGGCGCCTGCCACCACACCCAGCTAATTTTTTGTATTTTTAGTAGAGACGGGGTTTCACTGTGTTAGCCAGGATGGTCTGGATCTCCTGACCTCATGATCCGCCCACTTTGGCCTCCCAACCTGCTGGGATGACAGGTGTGAGCCCCCGCGCCTGGCTGAGATCAGTTTTTCTTTAAGACCTTCAACTGATTGGTTAAAGTCCACTCACATTAAGGATTAAAGGTAATTCGCTTTATTCAAAGTCTACTGACTTAACTGTTAATCTTATCTAAAAATACCTTCACAACAACATCCAGACATGTTTAACTAAATATCTGGGTACAATGGCCTAACCAAATTGACACACGTAATTAATCATCTAGTCCATTTGAAATGTGCTATTCAAGGTTTTAAAAATACATTTAATAAGTTTTACAACCATCATTACAATCAATTTTACAAAATTTTATTTCATAATCCCCAAAAGAGACACCATACCCACCAACAGCCATTCACTGTTTCTCCAGGTCATCCATCTGCCCAGCCCTAAGCAACCATTAATATCTCTGGTTCTGTAGATTTGCCTATTCTGAAATACTTGTATAAATATAATAATGTATGTAATTTGGAGTCTTTTGTGCCTAGTTTCTTTCACCTCAAATCGTCTTTTCAAGGACCATTCATGTTTTAGCATGTATATTTTATTTATTTTTATTCCTGAACATTATTGCATTGTATGGACATATTTCATTTGTCCATTCATCAGTTGATAGATGTTATTTCCTCTTTATGGCTATTATAAATAGCACTGCTATGATAATGTGTATACAAGTTTGTGTGGGCATATGTTTTTGTTCTCTTGGGTATTTACTGAAGGAGTGGAATTGTTGGCCCATATGATAACTATGTTGAACTTCCTAGGGAACTGCCAGACTGTGTTCTAAAGTGTCTGCCCCATTTTACATTCCCACCAGCTATGTACAAGGGTTTCAATTTCTCTACATACTCATGTTGTTTTTTATCTTGCTTATTACTCTTGCTATTATCTGTATTTTTGATATAATTGTGTTAGTGAGTATGATGTAATATCCAGTTTTGGTTTTGATTTGCATTTCCTTGATTACTAATGACATGTAGCATCCTTTCATGTGCTTATCAGCCAATTGTATCTTCTCCAGAAAAATGTCTATTCAATTTTCTGTGTTCATTTTATAATCAATTCATGTATCTTTTTATTATTGAATTATGTGTCATAGGTGTCATTTATTCCTTGAATATTAATATAATTTGCCAGTGAAAATACCATAACCATTAGTAATTTTTTCAGTTTTTATTACATCTTGTGTTGACCTTAGTAAGTAACATTATTCAAAGAATTTGCCTGAATCATTGTCTTTAAAATATTTGGCATAAAAGTTTTAATAATTTTTTTTATTTTTTAACATCTCTAAGGTATGCATTTTTAACCTTTCTTTTAGTCTTGATGATAGTATTTTTGTTCTCTCTCTTTTTTCGGTAATTAGTCTATCTACAGATTTATTACTTTTGTTTATCTTTCTAAGTAATGAGGTTTTGTTTTTGATAATTTTCTGTATTTCTGATTTTATTAATTTCTGCTTAACTTTTTGACAAATTTTACATTTATTTTGCTCATTATTTTATGACTTCTTAAGATGAAACCTTATGTCATTAAATTTTAGGTCTTTTTACTTTTCTAACATCAACATTTTTAGTTATAAATTTACCTGTTAGCCAACTCACACAGATTTTGTTGAATTTTTCATTAGTATCCAATTAAAATATTTTCCTGTGGTTTTTTCTGATATCTTCTTCATTCCATAGTCTTCAAAAATGTGTTATCTAATTTTTAAATATGCTTCCCCAGATTTTTTCATTGTTAATATATTTTATATAAATCCACTCCGATCAGATAACATATTCTGAATGATTTGAATCTTTAAATTTATTTAAAACATATGGCTTATTTGGGTGAATATATATGGGGAATTCCATATCATGTTTATTTTGCCATTATGTGTAGGGTTCTATAAATGTCAATTAGGCAAACAAATTCAGTAAATATATAGGATTTAGCAAAGTTGTAGGATACAAAATTAACATACGAAAGTCAGTAGTATTTCTGTATGCTAGCATCAATCTGAAGATGTAATTAAGAAAGCAACCTCATTTACAATATGTACGAAACACCTAGAACCAAATTTAATCAGAATAAAAGATCTCCATAAAGAAAACTATAAATATGAATGAAAGAAATTGAAGACAATGAAAGATCTCTACCAAAAAAACTATAAAGTATAAATGAAAGAAATTAAAGAGAATATACAAAAAGTGAAAAGATATGCTCATGAATTTTAAAAAGTAATATTATTAAAATCTCTACACTAACCAAAGTTATCTACAAATTCAATGCGATCCCTATCAAAATACCAAAGAGATTCTTTGCAGAATTTAAAATAAATTCTAAAATGTGTATGGAACTACAAAAGACCCTGCATAGCCAAAGCAATCCTGAGCCAAAAACAACACAGCCGAAGTATTGGACTAATTTCAAATTATATTCTGAAGCTATACTAACCAAAACAGCATTCTATTGTCATAAAAACAGACGCAAAGACCAGCAGAACAGAATAGAGAACCCATAAATAAATTTACATATTAGCAGCAGATTAATGTTTGAGAAAGGAGCAAAGCAATACACTGGGGAAAAGACAACCTCTTTAATAAATGGTCCTGGGAAAACTGGATATCTATATATAAAAGAACAAAGCTAAAACCTCATCTTTCACCATATACAAAAACCAACTTAAAATGGACTAAACACTTAAATGCAAGACTGAAATTATGAAACTACAGAAGCAAATATTGAGAAAATACTACGGGATGTTGGCCTTGGCAAAGATTTTTTTGTGCTCAAAAGCACTGGCACCAAAAGCAGAAACAGACAAATGAAATTACATCAAGCTAAAATGCTTCCACACAGCAAAGAAAACAATGAAAAAAGTTAAGAGACAACTTACAAAATGGGAGAAAATACTTGCAAGGAATGCATCCAACAAGGGATTAATAACCAAAATATATAAGGAGCTCAATAGCAAAAAAAAAAAAAAAAAAAAAAGTACAATTTAACAATGGGAAATGACCTGAATAGACATTTCTCAAAACAAGACATACTAATGGCCACAAGACGTGAAAAAAAAAAAGCTCAACATTACTAATCAACAGGGAAATGTAAATTAAAACCACAATAAGATTTCATCTCACTCCAGTGAGGATGGCTATTGTCAAAAAGGCAGAAGAGACAGGGCGCGGTGGCTGACACCTGTAATCCCAGCACTTTGGGAGGCCAAGGTGGGTGGATTATGAGGTCATGAGATCAAGACCATCCTGGCTAACAGGGTGAAAACGCGTCTCTACTGAAAATACAAAAAGTTAGCCAGGCCTTAGTGGCAGGCACCTGTAGTCCCTGCTACTTGGGAGGCTGAGGCAGGAGAATGGCATGAACCTGGGAGGCTGAGCTTGCAGTGACCCGAGATCGAGCCACTGCAGTCCAGCCTGGGTGACAGAGCGAGACTCCGTCTCAAAAAAATAAAAAATAAAGGCAGAAGATAAAAAAAAAATGCTGGCAAGAATGCACAGAGAGGGAAACATTCATATGCTGCTGGCAGGAATGTAAAGTAGTATAGCCATTACAGAAAATAGTACGGAGGTTTCTCAGGCAACTAAAAATGAAACTACTATATGATCCAGCAATTCCACTGCTGGGTATTTGTCCAAAAGAAAGGAAATCATTATGTTGAAGAGATGTCTACACTCCATGTTTATTGCAGCACTATTCACTATAGTCAAGATATGGAATCAAATTAAGTGTCCCTCAACAGATGAATGGATAAAGATAATATGGTATATATGGCCGGGCGCGGTGGCTCAAGCCTGTAATCCCAGCACTTTGGGAGGCCGAGACGGGCGGATCACGAGGTCAGGAGATCGAGACCATCCTGGCTAACACGGTGAAACCCCGTCTCTACTAAAAAATACAAAAAACTAGCCGGGCGAGGTGGCGGGCGCCTGTAGTCCCAGCTACTCGGGAGGCTGAGGCAGGAGAATGGCGGGAACCCGGGAGGCGGAGCTTGCAGTGAGCTGAGATCCGGCCTCTGCACTCCAGCCTGGGCAGCAAAGTGAGACTCTGTCTCAAAAAAAAAAATATATATATATATATGGTATATATACACAATAGGATATTATTCAGCCATTAAAAAGAATGAAATGTCGTCATTTGCAGCAACACACATGGAACCTTCGGTCATTGTGTTAAGTGAAATAAGCCAGGCACAGAAAGATAAATTTCACATGTTCTTACTTATATGTGAGAGTTAAAAACATGGATCTCATGGAGGAAGAGAGTAGAATAGTAGTTACCAAAGGCTGGGAGGAGAAGAGGGGATAAAGAGAACTTGGATAAAAATACACTTAAATAGAAATAATAAGTTCTAGTATTCAGTGGCATAATAGAAAATTTTCAGTTAATAATTTATTGTATAATTTAAAATAACTAGAAGACAGGATTTATAATGTCCTCAACAAAAAGAAAAGATAAATATTAGAGGTGATGAATGTCCCAATTACCCTCATGTGATCAATACACACTATATACAAATATCAAAATACCATAGGTGTACCCCCCCAATTTGTATATAACTCATATACCAATTTTTTAAAATTTTTTTGACAAAATAAAAATTAATGCCAGTTTTCAAACACTTTGAAAGAATTCAGGAAACAATTCCAAACTAATTTTATGAGGTCAGCAATATCCTAATACCAAAGCCATACAAAGATACCCCAAGAAAATAGAACTACAGGTAAGTAACCCTGAAATATGTAGTTGCAAAAATTCTCAGCAAAATTCTAGTAAACCAAATCAAGCAATACATTAAAAGGAACATACACCCCATGGCCAAATGGCATTTACTCCAGGGATACTAGGAACGCACAGTAAAGAGACTTTGTAATATAACAATACTTTTACTGTAGTTCAGATTCCATGTGGAGATAGAAGATGAGTCACCTCTCATCTAGACAGAGCAGCTAGGGTGTAGGTGATTTTGCCACTGCTCAGGCACAGTAAATATTGGGAAAATCACTATCAAGGGTGTCGAAAACCACCGCTTTTAATGCCCTGCTTGCTTTCTCCTTCCTCTTGCATGTGTTCCTGTAGGGAAGTGCCACACACATCTTGGTGGGCCTGTCAATCAAGAAGCCTGGCTCATCATGGACACAGTGATTGGTTCAGAAACTCGTACATCACTTAGAAGAGCATAATCAGGGTTATTATCTTCATGGTTTTCTGATGGAAACCTTTTTGCCTTTTAGAGCATGAGCTGTAAGATACTGGATTTGGAATTTCTAGCAGTTATCTTTCCCGCTGTGTAGAAAAGTTTATCAAAATCAGAAGAGAATAAAGCTGACATGCAGAGAGGAGCAGAAATAATTAGGACAAGGACAGAGATTACATAGATAGATGGATAGATAGATAGATAATTGACAGATAAATGATTGATTGATTGATTGACAGATGAAACAACAGATAAAACAAATAGTCCTGCTTGTATCAAGCCCATATATAAAACTGCGCCTGTGAACAGATTCACCCTTGGACTATAAAATAAGGAGCTAATGAATTCTCATTTTTTATTAGACTACCTTGAATCAGATATCAGTCATGTGGAACAAAAAGAGGCCTAATACAATTATACATACCAAGACACTATTTTAAATAGATGACATGGAAGTATATTGAGTCACTGCCTTGTGTCCAACCTGAAGAAAGAAACAACCAAAGGTGAAAAGAGGCATCAGAGAATGTGAACGCAGGAAGCCTGGGTTTCAGTCCTGCTTCACGACTTAGAATTGGTGTCTTGCTAGACAAGCCATTTAACTTCACTAAACTCCCATTTCCCTACAAATGTTTAAAAATAATGAAATGGATAACGATCATGAATGCTATAAAGGCATTATGTCCTAAGATTTTGCAAAACCAAAAAGCCACAAAGGAAAAGATTGGCATATTTGAGTATATAAAGAATAAAATGTTTTGTATATCAAAAAGCATTATAATCAAATCAAGTTAAAAGTATAGGCATAATGTGGAGAAAGATTTGAAATACAAAACGAACCAATATGAGCTGAACAAGAATAGAAGCAGAGAATGTGAGCCACCAATTCTTGAAAAATAAATCATAATAAGTTATAAACAGATGAAATATTATCAAACTCAGTGGCAATCAGCAGAAGTTAGTAAACAATGAGATCTAGTACTGTGTCATTATACGTTTATTTAATGTAATGCTAACTGTGGAACTTATAAATCTTTCCTGCTCATGTTCATCTTCCCTCCAGTACTACTAAAAGTAATAGCTACAAACATGAGGGCAAGAACACTTACTTGGTAACACATGAGGAGACATCAGTTTTCAAAAAGCACGTTTCTGACTTTTCAAAGAGCAGTAACAATATGTATCAAATTTGGCACAATTTAGATTCAAAGTCAGAAACAGTTATACAGGCCTTCTTAATCTAGATCTCTGATAGGTATTTTATATATTATCTTAATAATTTTTACAAAGATAAAAATGCTTAACATTGGGTAACATTACAGACTTAGTAAATACAAAATAGAATAAACCCTGAAGACAAGTAGAAATAATTTACTTTAGAATTGCATGTCCTGACCCCACTCACCCTAGAATTTGATAGTTATCTTAAAAGCAGAAGGATCTCAGTTCCTAGACACCTGCAATATAAACTTTATTTTCTTTCTTTTTTGTGGCTCAGTATTTCTTGTGCTTAGGGTACATAAGAATTACAATAGAGGGTTGTATACCCCCCAAATTACATTTTATTTATGATACTTCAAGCATGATTCATGGAACACCCTAGGACAATTTTGATTATATTTTTCCTTATGTATCAACTCTAGAATATAATTCCACTACAAGATGCAAAACCATTGTACAATTTCTCTTCCAAAAATTAGCAAATTATTTATTAAACATTATAGTATGAAACGTTTGCTAGACGGGGTGTGGGTTTCCAGACACTGGCTCAGATGAACAATTAGTTACCTTTCTGCAGAGTATTTTGTTAATATCTCTGAAAATGTTAAATGTGTGAAGCTGGTAATTCTATTTCTAGCGATTTAATGTAAAGAAATACTTGCACACTCATTTAAAGATATGTGTATAGTTATTCAATGCAGCAACGGTGTAACAAAATACTGGTTTTAATGGACATGCTGCTTAAAACTCATAGATGTCATCACACTGTATTTAATATGAAATCACAATTTCTTAACATGTCATGAAAGTCCTACATAATCTGGCCTTTTCTTACCTTGTCAGACTCATCTTCTGCTTCTCACCACATTTCATGCAACCATCCAGTCATTGGACAACATCTAGTCATTGAATATTCATTAATCAGGAAATGGCTAAATACTCATAATATACTGAGGCCTGGAATATGATGCAACACAACATGAGTTTAACACTGACTTGGATGTAAATACTGAAAGATTTCCAAAAAAAAATGTATAGTAGATCCTCATTTATAAGTGTGTGTGTGTATATCTGTGTGTGTGTGTATGTGTGTGTGTGTGTGTGTAAGAGTGAGGAATGGAGGGAGGGAGGGAGAGGGAGAGAGAGAGAGAGAGAGAGATTACTTTCTCATGGTTTCATGGCTTTGTTACAGTTGTTCTCAACATGTCTTGATAGAATACCAAAAGAAATTAAAATCCACTCTGCACATAAATTTTGTACTAAACTTTAACAAAATCATTAATAAAAATATCAAAAGTTATCAAATGCATCTTTGTGTAAGACGCTATATGAAGCACTTTTTGTGCTTCTCCCCACTTAATCCTCACAATAGTCCCACAAAGTAGGTGGAGTCATTATCCCCAAGTTTGGGTGTGGATTTAAAATTTTAAATTAGTGGTCATATGCTAGTAAGTGTCAAAGTTAGGCTACAAACCCAGGTTGTGTTATTCCTGAGTCCACTGTCTTAATCACTAAACTGTCTGATACTAAGAAATGGACCTTGATGCTTGGATCTTAAAGATAGCTCACTGCTCTTTTGGTCTGTCAAAAATGATATGCTGCCAGTGGCACATGAGAGAGAAAGCACCAGGCTTCTAGACTGATGTTGGAAATAGAATGATCTTACTGTCCTGCTCTTCCATGTCAGCAGGACAAGGAACTCAGTGAACTTTCTGAGATGTTGACCACAGACGTGGTACTTTTTCACCTTGACTCCACTTTCAGAGTGGACTCACCCTCCTGAATACTCAGTCACCCTCAGAGTTACCAGAAATGAAATGCACCATAATGCATCTCCTTCCCAGCATCTGAGTTCACAGGGCAGGCCCCTGTATTCTTTGCTTTTTCTCAAGGACATAATGTCTGGAGTAGGTACTACAAACACACAGGCCTATCTGTGAATAATAACCTTATGTCATTCTTGGCTCATAGAAAGAACTTGGACTTTGGTCTCGCCCACATATGACCTGAATCAAATCAGTATCTTTTACTTGGGTAAATTATTTAACCTCACTGATGTATCTCTTTACCTATTTGCAGATTGGAGATACAAATAAAACTCACCTACAAAGGTTGTCAGAAAAATTAGCTATTGCCATTTTTGAGTGTAAGCTGAACTACACATGTAACTGCAAATACCTGATGATAGATTCCTTGGATTCAGCCTATATTAAGCAAGTGCTTCTAATGTTTTGACAGCTGGGGCCTTGATGAATTTGGAAAGACTGCCCCTCCCAGAGCCAGTCAATTCCTAGAAATAGTAAAAGGCTTACCTTTAAGGGAGTGCACTTTTCAAATGCAAAATAACCAATCCAGAGCCCACAGAACCCAACACTTTCTCTTTTAGGCTCTTACAGTTAGAGTCATTATCCACCTGCCCAAATCATCCCAGAGGCAGGTGCCATGCAACTAGGGATAACCCCTATGCCCCATAATTTACTAAAATTATTCAAACCAGCCAATCCTAAACTGTTTACTATATCTCACCTGTTCCTCACTGCAGAAGCGAAATTAAAGACTCTTGTCCATTTTCCCAGCTCTCTCTCTGCCTCTTGACTGACCATGGCAGTTCCCCACATGGCTCTGTGTGTTGCGGCACGGCCGCCCCTTTTGGGAACTGTAAGTAACAGACTATTTTTGCAATTACCATCATTTTCTGATCTTTTGGCTTAACCAGAACTGAATAATGATGAAACCTATATTTTAAAACATGTCCTGGGGCTCAGAATCACTCATTTGATTGGTTGTTGGCATTTAACTTTGGTTCTTTACAGAGCCACTTGTTCTTCTGGTGATATACCTAATCATAATGACTTTTCCAATTATGTATCATGGACTTCCCCATTGTCTTTAGAAAACCCTATTCATAGCATATTCGCACCAGAAGAGGAAAAAAAATTATTAGTTAACAGCATTTTTTTTAACATTCCCTAGGAACAGTTTTCATATAGTCATGTGTTGCTTAACAGCAAGAATATGTTGTGAAAAATGTGTCATTAGTCTATTGCATTGTTGTGCAAACATCATAGAATATATTTACATGAACCTAGATAATATAGCTTACTGTGTCCCTAGGCCATATGGTAGAGCCTATTGCTTCTAGGCTACAAACCTGTAGAGCATGTTACTGTACTAAATACTACAGGCAACTGTAACTCAATGGTAATATTTATATATCTAAACATAGAGAAGGTACAGCTAAAATATAGTATAAAAGATAAAAAGTGGTATACCTGTATAGGGTACTTACCATGAACAGAGCTTGCAGGAGTGAAAATTACTCTGGGTGAGTGAGTGAGTGAGTGGGTGAGTGAGTGAGGGCTGAATGAATGTGAAGGCCTAGGATATTACTCTACACAACCATAGACTTTATAACCACTGTAAACTTAGGCTACACTAGTTTATCTGAAAATTTTCTCTTCTTCAACAATAAATTCACTTTGATTGTAAATTTTTACTTTATTAGCTTTAACATTTTAACTTCTTAACTCTTTTGTAATAACATTTAGCATAAAACAGAAACAGACTGTACAGTTGTACAAGAATATCATTTTTCTTTTTTATTTACTTACATATATTTTTTTGAGACAGAGTCTTGCTCTGTCACCCAGGCTGTAGTGCAGTGGCACTATCTAGGCTCACTGCAACTACCACCTTCCACGTTCAAGCAATTCTCCTGCTTCAGCCTCCCAAGTAGCTGGGACTACAGGCTCGCACCCCACGCCCGGCTAATTTTTTTTTTTTTTTTTTTTTTTTTTGCATTTTTTAGTAGAGACAGGGTTTCACCATTTTAGCCAGGATGGTCTCGATCTCCTGACCTCGTGACTGTCCTGCCTCCGCCTCCCAAAGTGCTGGGATTACAGGCGTGAGTCACCATGCCTGGCCCAAGAATATTATTTTTCTTTGTATTCTACTTCCATAAGCTTTTTCCTATTTTTTAAGCTTTTTACTTTCAGTTTTTAAAATTTGTGAAAAAGTAAGACATAAACACTCATTAGCCTCAGCCTACACTGGGTCAGGATCATCAATATCACTGTCTTCCACCTCCACATCTTGTCCCGCTAGAAGGTGTTCAGCAACAATAACACACGGACCTGTCATCTCCGATGATTACAATGCTTTCTTCTGGAACCCCTCCTGAAAGACCTCTCTGGGGTTCTTCTTGAGGAGATGTCAATCTTTTCTGAAATATGTTCATGTTGGTTTGCTTAGTTTGTTTCTTTTTTAATCATAGATTTGCTTGTAAGCAGCTAATGCACCATGACCTTTTGGTGTTGGTGGTCCATGTTTTTAAACATTTTAAGGAGCTTGTTGAGGTCTGCAAGAGCTTCTACTAAACTCTTCATTGTGGATTTTTTTAAGGGTTATTCTGCTTTTTCTTCTCCTGCACTTTCCATTCCTCTTGCCTCTTCCTCAGCAATGCGTTCCTATTCCAATTCCAACTTCTCATTAGTCAGTTCCTTAGGAACCACCTCTACGAGCTCCTCAATTTCATCCTTGTCCACACCCAGGTTAAAGTTACTTGCTATCTCAATCATAGCCTTTTCAGTTTTTACAACCTTCTCACTCTTGGCAAATTCTTTGTAGTCATGAGCAAAACTCTTGAATATTTTCTTCCAGATGCCATTCACACATCCCTGGCTGATATCACCCCAAGCCCAAGCAAGATTCTTGATGCAATCATAGATGTTGTAATCCTGCCAGAATTGCATGAGTGTCTTCCTCAGTTGCAGCAACAGCCTTGGCAACAGTCCTACTCGGGCAATAAGCCTTAGAAATCACTATGACTCCTCGACCCACTGTTTGGGTCAAAGAATTGGCATTTGGAGGGAGATATATCACTTTGGTATGAGGATGAAGATCACCAATAAAGGAGGATGTACAGGAGCATTCTCAACAATAAGCAAAATCTTGAAAGTGTGTTATTTTCCAAAGAGTACTTCTCCATTTTGCTGACATAGCAATTCAAGAGGGAATTTTGGAAAAGGAGCTGACTGATCCATCACTTCTTATTGCTCCGGTTATACACTGGCAATGTGTTCTTACTGATATGCTTGCAGGCCCTGTAATGCTCACCGTGCCAGACCACCAAGGGCTCAATGTGTAATATACAACACTACCTTCCAAATACGACTGTTATCCTATCCTTAGAGAGCTAGAAATTTGTCATTGACTTGGCCTTATGAATGAAAGTCCCTTCATGCATTCACTTCCATAATAGAGAGATTTCAGCCATACTCCAGATTTGCTCCAGCAAGTAAATTTTCTCCACGATTAGCTTATCTAGAATTTACCAAAATTTTTCAGCTGCCTTCACATCAGCACTTAGAAACTCACCAGTTACTTTCATATTAGGTAATGAGTAATGATTCTTGAATCATTTAAACCACCCAGACCTAGTAGTGAATTCAACAGCATAGTCAAGTCAAACCATTTCTTTCATCATTGCAAACAACTTTTTGCTTTGGTCGTGATTATCATGGTGCTGAGAGGAGTACACTTCTGTGTCTGGCCTTCAATCTACATCATTAGAAGTTTCTCCATATCTGACATAAATATCAGGCCCTTCCCAAATTTTTGTTAGTCTCATTGCCTTCAGTGAAGTAGATTGTCTCAGAGCTTTCATCACTTAGTTCTTGTACTTTAAGATCATAGTTACAGTGGAATGAGATCTGTCTGACTGGTGAGCAGTAATCATAGACGTTCCACCTTTGTAGTTCTTAATCACTTCTCATTTTGTTTTCAGGTCAATCACTTGATGTAGCTTCTTATGGCAATATTAGCAGTAGGCTTTTTATATTCAGAGGCCATGATGAACAAAATAAGATGAGATTAAATCAAGCACAAAAGAAAATGATGTAATTAAGAGACACAGTAAATAGGAGATATACGATCCTGCTGCTAGAATAACACAGCACGCTGTTTTTAAGTAAGCTTTATTTTAATAAGTAGAAGGAGCATATTCCAAAATGACAGAAAAAAGTCCCTACATATACCAGTAACATAGCTGTTTATTATCATTACTTAGTATTATGTACCACACATAATTGTATGTGCGACATTTTATATGACTGGAGGCGTAGTAGATTTGTTTATGCCAGTATTAACCACAGATGTGTGACTAATGCATTGCACTACAATGTTACAATGGCTAAGACATCACTGATAGAAAGTTTTCAGCTTAGTTATGATCTTATGGTACCACCATGGTATATCGTCAACTAAATCATTGTTAATGTGGCACATGACTGTATATGGAACAAAATCTCCTTGCAATATAGTTTAAAATAACTTCAGAAGAAATTCCTATTATTCAACTAGTTTGTAACCAATATTGTATTATTTTTACTCGGTAAAGCACACCATGTACATTTTTTTGTTTAATCATTGTGGTAACAAGCTTATTACTTCCACTTTCTAGATGGAGGGCATTAAGTTCAGAGAGACTATGACTCACCAGTAGCAAAGCCAACATTAGAACGCTGGTCTACTTCGTCTCCCTCTTGTATTCCTTCCTTCCTATAACATTGTGTCCCATCAAAGGCATTACTTTTCATGATGGGGTAGAGATAATAATGATAATGATAATGATGGAATAATGTGTGTTCCAAGTGTTTTATGTCTAACACTTTTATTTTTATTTCTGCAAAAAAGCCTTTACTTTATGCCCAAACATAAATAAGAGGTCATGTTTCGTGATCTAGAAAAGAGAAATTGTTATTCCAATATTTGCCTAGGCTATTTTCCTCCACACAATGAAATATTTTTCTATGCTGTTTTCTTAACTGTAAATAAGGTTACAAGAGGGAGTATTCAACCAAAACAATTATAATTGGCTACAAACATAATCCAATAACCTCATTTCACCCATATTGTTAAAAGAGTTAATTGGACCCGCACAGCTACCAGCTAAATGTGTTGCTGTAGGCAAACAGTGAATCCAATTTCCTCCGTAAACATAGCTCTGCCAAAGTGGAGTATATGAAGGGCAAAGGAGAGAGGATTGTAGGGTGTAAGCTACAAAGATCATCCATTTGCTTCCAGTTATCTGATCTTACCAGTTCAGAAAGAAGAGAGAGAATATTTATTTATTTATCTATCATCTATGTATCTTTTTAATAGAAGCAAATAAACAGAAAGAAATAATAATTTGAATTACAAATAAGCTTAACTCAAATCAGCAGAAAGGAGCTCCCCTTCTTTCTTCCCCAGACATCTACTAAACATTGCACCTAATATAATATCTTTATGTGTTAATCTAGAGGAGAGGGGTGTTTTTGTCCCCATAATTGCTTTTTTTTTTTTTCGGTCTTCTGGGAACATCAACATTTTTTTTTTATCTTTAACAATTCAGAATATAGTAAGACTTTTTAAAAACGTCTTGCTGGCTTAGTAGTGTTGCCATTCAGGTCAGTAGTAACCTCATCAGGGGCCTTAGAAAGACATACATGTGTATGGATTTCTGTTCCCACTGAATTCCTCATTCACACTGCAATCTGGGAAAGTTAGGGAGCATTTTTAAGTCTTTGTTTGCCCCAAAAGAGAGTCATAATTGTGTCTTTCTTTTACTCATGGGGCCAAGAAAAGATTAAATGTGAATGGATTCTTAAAGTTTAAAATACACACAGATGTGAGAACGTATTCAACAAATAAATTCAGCCAACAATAATGTAAATAAGTACAAAAGAGAAAATTTATCTTACTTCCAAATTCAAGTGATTTCTTCAATCTCTTAGGACCTAAGTTATGTCTCAACAGCGAATTTCCAGGAAAGTCTCTCCTCTGAGTGTTTTCTGATGATATTTTAATAATTCAGATTTTAGGTGTTGTGGCTTTTAAATCCCTTTATAGTTAGGGCTCTTACCAGATTCAAATGGCCAGTCATTTTAGTTAGTCCAAATTAGTAAGCTTATATGCCAGCCACTTTTATGGTCTGAGTTGACAAGCCTCCAAATTGGAAATCTATGTTCATAAACTCCATTTTCTTTTGGAAAATAATGCATTTTCCTCTGTACATTTTATTAACAACCTCTGCTTTCCAAGATGTTCCTTAAATGAAGAAGAGGAGAAAGAGAATACTGGTCCCTCCAAGCTCTGTGTTAGACCACTTACAAACGCTAAGAGTTTGAGCTTTCCTTTAACATATTATTCAGTGTTCAGTTACCCATTTGTGTCTCAGAAAAGAAACCATCCCCTTGCTTGCTTTGGGGATCTTAAACCTACAATGTACTTTGTACAATTAGTGTTCAACCGTATATTTGCCAAATCTCTCCCTATTTATGTGTTTCTCAATAGTGCACTCAGCATTATGATATAAGCAGCAGGAGTCAAAACTAAGGTAATCTTAGTTGTTAGTGTACCAATAATTGTCATTATAAAAGATTTATGGAGCTTAAAGTTCTGTAGAGGAGATGAACCATGAGCCCAAAACAGTTAATGAACAAGGCAAAACAGTGTATCATTAAGGAAAGCAATTTGTAAACCTATTTGTCAAACTTATAGTAATGGAGAAAAGATAGAATACAAAATTCAGTAAAAACTTTTTGGAGGTGAGACATGAATTGAGGCTGGTGCTGCAGAAAGAGGGGTGGCTGGGATATAAATAGAATAAAATGTGAGAAAAGAGCTTCCAGATTGGGTTTCAATGAGGGACCACAGTGCATAGCTATCGATGCATTTGGGTGAGTATAGCACACGACTCTTTTTTATCTTTTTCTTTACATGAAGGTAAATTCATGCATGCGAATGATTTGGAATTTTCCTAGTTTATGTACCCTCAATGAACATGAAAGTGTTTTGTCTGAATTCAATTCTCTTCTTGGCATAGAAATCTACTTCTTGAAGTACTCCTCCCTAGCTTGAGTTATAGTGTCTAAGATCTTTTTTTTTCCCAAAACCCTACTGAATATATAAAACTGCTGGTGATATTTGATTGGTTCAGGATAGGACTCTGACTTTACCTCAACAAATGAGTCACCTATCAAAGATTTTTTAAAAATCTTGGCACAAGGGAAATCATTAGGTCAGTTTCTCCCTATGATCTGTAAGATGTGAAAGGCAGATGCTCTCAAAAATCATGTTTGGTCAAGAAGAAAGCTGCTATGACGTAGTAGAGAAAAATGAGGTTGACACAGACAGAAATGAGGATGAAGATAAAAAAGAGAGAGAGACAGAGACAGAGAGATGATCTTAAGCATCTCAATGGTTGTGTTCTTTCTATGACCCAACCACAATCTTGTTCTTGGTTAAATTTTTTAATGCTTACAAGTAAAAATGTCCTAAATTATTAGCAAATAAACAATGATATGGAAACACCAAGTTCAGCCTGTGCTTGTCCACAAAAACCATTGTGCAAAGTGAGGTAACTCAGACACAGAAAGACAAATAACACACGTTCTCACTTGTAAGTGGGAGCTAAATAATGTGTACAAATGGACATAAAGTGTGCAGTGATAGCTAACGGGGACTTAGAAGAGAGAGGGGTTGGAGGGGGATAATGAGAAATTACTTCCTGGGTACAATGATCAGTCATCAGGTGATGGATACACTGAAAGCCCTGACTTCACCACTATGTAATATGTCCATGTAACGAAATTACACTTGTATCCCATACATGTATACAAATTAAAAAATTAAAAATAAATAAAATAAAGTTATCCCCTCTGGTTGCCTCATAGCCATAGGACTCATCAAATGGAACACATAATGCCTTGCAGCCCCTATTCACCAACCCCTTAACTTACTGTTTTTGTCCAGTAAACAATCTATATAACCAGTCACAGCAACCTGAGAGTTCCGGGATCTTTAACTTTTGTTGTAATGACCATTTTGGTTTAATGATTCCTGTTTTCTATTAAATAAAAACTCTACTCACTTATTTGTTACAAAGAAGTCAGAACATCCTGGGGTGTTCACCCGAAATATATACCACTGGTATGAAGCCTTCCAATCCCCAGGAAATGGATTCGTGATCACTTTCTTTCTACAATACCCCCTGCAATAACACAACAGGACAACATTTCTATTTTTAATGAAGGAAGAAATTAGCAACGGGTATGAGTGAAAAATGTGTGCAAAGAAAAGCCAGTCCTACTTGCCTTTAGTCTTATTATTTGAATAGTCTATGCAGGAAAATGTAATTTGGTTCCTGAGTTATGAATAATTCTGACAGTTACACTAAGACAGGACACCAAATAATGTTCCTAGACAAATTGAAAATGGTATGTACACATTATATTGCAGCACCAAATGAGGTCATAATGCAAACAGAATGCTCGTTGCAGGAATAGTTACTCCTTAGCAGGTTTGGTCATGCCCTAAGGCCTCTATAAACAGAAGAAGCCCTCCCCAAGACTTGGGAAAAGGCCAGAGCATTATATTTTGTGTGTAGAGGTGAGAGACTTGTAGTGGTAAATTCTTCAACATACATTTTTGCACGATTCATAAATATTTTTATAAGGAATAATATAATTTAGTTTGTCAGCTCTGGGATGAAAGAAGCCATTTTATCTATAAAGGTGATTCCTGGCAGGCTAGCTGAATATGGAACAAAAAGGGACTTACCTTACCAATAACACAGAAACCTTTCAGCAATAGATTTAAAGATAAAGAAGACAATCTCATTAGGAGGCCTGTAGCTTGTGATTTATGAAGCCAGTCAATCAACCAATAATTATGTGATGGGTAGGAAATGTAATCAAAGACACAATTTCTGCCTCTATTTTAGCATAATTTCTTGTCATCCTTAGAGAATTTGTTTAGATCTTCATTTTATTTCATCAATATTATAACAATAGCTTTTCGTATCTCTGCTATTAATGTTGTCTCCTTGAACTCTGTAGCCAGAGTTATTTGCTAAGTTGCAAAAGCATTTCTACAATCAGACTTTGTTAGTTCAAATCCTGTCTCTGTTACACTCTAAGTATACACTTGGTCAAGCTGCCTAACTTCTCAGGATCTTCCTTTCTTCATCTATGAAATGGAGGTTCAAATAAAATCTACTTGAACTATGTCTAAATTATATGTATATGTCTAAATTATATGTATAGGTCTAAATTACTTAGAGTAATGTGTTGCTCTTGGCAAGGGCTCAAGAAATATTAGTTATCTCTATAATATCAAACCTCCATCCTAAAAACAAACTAGGAATGTCCTACTCCCTATTAAAGCTGGTCTAAATTATTCACCATGACATTGTATAGCATTCAAATCCTGGCTTCAGCATTTTATATCACCTTCTCCTCCCTCATATATTTCTTTTGTCATTTATTCTGAACTCACAGAACTCCATTCTATACAGTCTTTTCATTGTCACTGCTCTCTCTGTCCACTATACCCCTCCTTTTCTGTTGCATATGGTAAACAGCTGTTCATCCTTCAAGGTGAGTCCCTGAAAGGCAGTGCTCAAGAGTCTTAGGAGTGAAATGGTCTGAATTAGAATCTCTTGGCTTCATCACTTACCTCCCAAATGATCTTGGATAAATTATGTTAATATTTGTGCCTCAGCTTTCTTAGCTGTATTTTTTATATGCAAATTGTGCTTTATCACTCACAGAGTAGTAGTTATGAAAAGTCAATGAAATAGCACAGCTGCAGTACTTAGAACACTGACCGGCATGTGGTAGAAGCAGGAATTGTGCCCCAACCCAATTGTTATCTTCTTTGTGATGTCTTCACTAATGCTTCAGGACAGAACAAGTCATTGTTTTATGATTTATTTATTAGTCAGGGTTCTCCAGAGAAAACAGAACCAATAAGATATGTCTCTCTCTCTCCCTCTCTAATGTAGTTGAGAGAGAGAGAGAGAGAGAGAGAGAGAGAGAGAGAGAGAGAGAGAGAGAGAGAGAGAGAGATGATAGATAGAGATAGATAGATGATAGAGATAGATAGATAGATGATAGAGATAGATAGATGATAGAGATAGATGATAGACATAGATAACTAGATAGATGATAGATAGATAGATAGATAGATAGATAGATAGATAGATAGATGATAGATAAATAGATAGATTTTAAGTAACTTGCTCAGTTGATTGACGGTAGGCGAAGGCAAGTCCAAATTCTGCAAAAAATTCTGACAAGAGTTAATGTCTCAGTCTTGAAGCCAAGGCAGTCTGGAGAAGAATTTCTTCCTCTTTGTGGGGACCTCAATCTTATCTCTTAAGACCTTCAACTGACCATCTTTATAATGAAGGATAATCTGCTTTACTCAAAATCTACTGGTTTAAATGTTAATCACATCTAAAAAGTACCTTCACAACACCTATACTAGTGTTTGAGCAAACAGCTGGGCACCTTCACCTTGCCATGTTGACACATTAAAATTTAACCATCACAATTCTATAACATTATTCATGGCATTTTATTAACTTGAATAGTAACTTTATGATTATAGGTCTGTACTGTAATCTGCTTGAATGGACTGTAATCTGCTTGAATGTTAATAAAAGATCTCCCTTTATTATAGATCTTCATTTTCTTTCATCAAAAGTATGACAACAGCTTTCAGTATCTCTGATCTTAATGCTGCCTCCTTGAACTTGTAGCCAGAGTTATTTTGCTAAATCACAAAAGGATTGTAAATTCTTTTTGCTAACTTCCAAAAAGATTGTAAAGATTATAAACTAACTATGTTAGTTCAAATTCTGGCTCTGTTACTCTCCAAGTATAACCTTGGTCAAGCTGCCTAACTTTTCAGCATTTTGATTTCTACGAAAGGAGACCTTTTATTAGTTATATCTCATATCTGCCATCCTGCCATTGGTGCAAAGCACAGTTCCTTAAAAACAGTAGGTTAGGTACATATTGTGGCTCCAAACAAATCAAGATGTAGAAAATTTTCATCATAATAAAAATATTCAGTATTACTCCTCAGTCATCCACTGTTCTCCCTACCCCAGGCAATCACAGATCTGATCTCTATTACTACAGAGTTGTTCCACAAGTTCAAGCCTTTATGAGTTGTGTGCTTTCTTACATTTAGCAAAATATTTGTGAAATTCATTTATATTCAGTGTATCAGAAATGTATCCCTTTTTGTATTTGAGTGGTATTCTATTTTATGAATATTTAATATTTTTAATTCACTCATTCATGGACAATTTACCATTTGGGGCTACTGTGAATAAAATTCTTATGAATATTTGCATTAGAAGACTTTTTGTATACATGTTTTCATGTCTATTTGTCATGTGATAGGTGGATGGTTAAGTTTACAAGTACTTAATAAATTGTTTACCAGCATAATTGTATCATTTTGTACTTAAACCAGCAATGTATTAGAATTTGAGTTAATTCTGTGTCTCTGCAGAGTTTGGAAATTTTCCATTTTATTACTTCTAACATTTCAGTGATAGGCAGTGATACTTTATTGTGTTTTTAATTTACATTTCTTGAATTATTTTTAAATTATACTTTAAGTTCTAGGGTACATATGCACAACGTGCAGGTTTGTTACATACGTATACATGTGCCATTTTGGTGTGCTGCACCCATTAACTCGTTGTTTACATTAGGTATATCTCCTAATGCTATCCCTCCCCTCCCCGCTCCCCACAATAGGACCCGGTGTGTGATGATCCCCTTCCTGTATCCAAGTGATCTCATTGTTCAATTCCCACCTATGAGTGAGAACATGCGGTATTTGGTTTTCTGTTCTTGCGATAATTTGCTGAGAATGATGGTTTCCAGCTGCATCCATGTCCCTGCAAAGGACACGAACTCATCCTTTTTAATGGCTGCATAGTATTCCATGGTGTATATGTGTCACATTTTCTTAATCCAGTCTGTCACTGATGAACATTTGGGTTGATTCCAAGTCTTTGCTATTGTGAATAGTGCCGCAATAAATATACGTGTGCATGTGTCTTTACAGCAGCATGACTTATAATCCTTTGGGTATATCCCCAGTAATGGGATGGCTGGGTCAAATGGTATTTCTAGTTCTAGATCCTTGAGGAATCACCACACTGTTTTCCACAATGTTGAACTAGTTTACAGTCCCACCAACAGTGTAAAAGTGTTCCTATTTCTCCACATCCTCTCCAACACCTGTTGTTTCCTGATTTTTTTAATGATTGCCATTCTAACTGGTGTGAGATGGTATCTCATTGTGGTTTTGATTTGCATTTCTCTGATGGCGAGTGACGATGAGCATTTTTTCATGTGTCTGTTGGCTGTATGAATGTCTTCTTTTGAGAAATGTCTGTTCATATCCTTTACCCACTTTTTGATGGGGTTGTTTCTTTCTTGTAAATTTGATTGAGTTCTTTATAGGTTCTGGATATCAGCCCTTTGTCAGATGAGTAGATTGCAAAAATTTTCTCCCATTCTGTAGGTTGCCTGTTCACTCTGATGGCAGTTTCTTTTGCTGTGCAGAAGCTCTTTAGTTTAATTAGATTCCGTTTGTCAATTTTGGCTTTTGTTGCTGTTGCTTTTGGTGTTTAGACATGAAGTCCTTGCCCATGCCTATGTCCTGAATAGTATTACCTAGGTTTTCTTCTAGGATTTTTATAGTTTTAGGTCTAACATTTAAGTCTCTAATCTATCTTGAATTAATTTTCATATAAGGAGTAAGGAAAGGATCCAGTTTCAGCTTTCTACTTACGACATTTCTTGAATATTACTGTGTTATATATTTTTATGTTATCATTGGACTTGTGTCTGTATATATGTGTGTGTTTGTAACTTTTAAATTATTTGTGTGTTTAAAAATTTAAATTTTTATGTAATCACAGCTATAGCTGTATCTCACAATTTTGATACATCACATTTCATTACCATTCAGTTCAAAGTGTTTTCTAATTTCCCTTGTGATTTTCATTTTGACTAACAGGTTATTTAGAAGTGTATCATTTAATGTCCAAATACCTGGGCTTTATTTTCCAATACCTTTAAAAATTTCATTATTAATATAACTACATTTTGACAGACAGCATACTCTATATGACCTCAATGTTTCTAAAATTCATTGAAATTTGTTAAATGACCCAGTATGTTTTATTTTGGTGCATTTTCTACATATCCTTAAAATAAATGTGTAGTATGCTGTTGTTGGGTATAATGTTTTGTAAATGTAATGTCAATCAACTTGGTTGATAGTGCTATTTATCTTCTTAATTTTTTGTCTCCTCTTTTCTCAATATGGACAGAAATATTTTTATTCTTCTACTTCTGTCAGTTATTTTTCATGTATTTTGAGGTTCTATTAAATTCATGTACATTTAGGTATTTGTGTTTTATGTAACAGTTAACTATTTTCATTATGAATTATCCTTATTTTAATGCCTTTTAATAGTTAACATTCTAAAGCCTTCTTTGATGTTAATATAGCCACTTCAGCTTTCTTTGGATTAGTATTTGGTATATCCTATCTCATCTCTTTTGCTTGTTACCTATCTGTGGTTTTATATTTAGAGATCATTTCACAAAGATTTAACTTGCCTTTTTATACAGTCTGAAACTATCTGACTTTTAATTACTATGTTTAATTCATTTTCATTTAATGTAAGTATTGGTACAACTTGCTTTAAGTCCATCTTCTTGATATCAGTATTAACCTTTCTATATCTTCTTTACATCATTTTTTCTGCCTTCCTTTGGAATAATTATTATTTAGAATTCTATATTATGTACTCTATTTTCATGTTACCTATAACCCTGTGTTAATCATTTTTCTGTGATTATTCTAGGGTTTATAATATGCTTCCTTAACTTATCAGAATCCATCTTCAAATAACTATCATGCCCCTTCACATATAATATAACTCACATTTTTCCCTCAACCTTCTTTTATGTTTCTATGGTCATAATGTTATCATTGCATATGTTATAAACCTCACAATATGTGGTTATTATTTTTTCTTTAAAGTCAATTGCCTCTTAAATAAATTAGAAAAAAATTAGTTTCTTTTATTACATATTTTGTCCAATTTAACGTTTATGGCTGTCTTCACACTTTTGTTTAGATCTGAGTTGTATCTGATATCATTTTCCTTTCAGCTGAATGGATATATTTTAATATTTTCTGTGCTATCATTCGACTAGTACTTCATTATTTTTCAATATACCCATTTACAGCTATAAATTTCTCTCTCAGCCCAGAGTTTGCTGCATCCCATATGTTTTGATATATTGTATCCTCATTTTCATTCATCTCAAAGTCTTTTCTGATTTTCCTTAAATCATATTGGTTACTTAGGAGTGTATTATTTGATTTTACATATTCATAATTTTCTGAATTTCCTTTTGTCATTGATTTCTCATTTCAACGCACTGTGGCTGGAAAACATACTTTATATGATTTTAATTATTGCATATTTATTGAGAATTGTTTTATGGCATAACATATGGTTTATTCTGAAGAATCCTGCTGTTGTTGGTGGAGCATCCTATAGATATGTTTGTTAATCTAATTGGTGTATAGTGTGAACTCAGTCTTCTTTTTTCCTGATTGATCTTTTTAGGAGTTGTTCTATACATTATTGAAAGTGATGTATTGAAGACTCTAATACTCCTACTAGTTTCTGCCAAGGGCCTTTTTACATGTGTTAGTGCTTGCTCTCAATGCTTGGGCAGGAAGTTTATAATTCGGTCTTAGCCTTAACTTCTTGATTGCACAGAACCTCAAGGTCAGAGAGAAGTAAGAGTGTAGAGCCTTCTCGAGGTTTTTCATGGGCATGTGCATAGTTCTGGGCATGAGTACAGCCATATGTATGTGCATGTGGTTTTCTACATTCCCAAATATATATCAGATTTTCAAAATAGCCCTCTATGAACCTCCATTTCACTAGCATTTTCCACTATTATTTTCATATTTCCTTTTTCATTTTCATATTTCCTTGGAACTGTTTTGGCCCCAACTTGTACTTCCAACTCAGGCAAATGTGATAAACAACTGGTACACACACACTCTCTCTCACACAAATACAGACACCCCTGGGTTAAATTGTGCTCACACCATGTGAGCTTGCAGTCAGATCAAATAAAAGACAGTTGAGGTGATTAGTTCAAAGGATACAAGACTTCAATTTTATAGGAGGCATAAGTTCAAGAGATCTATTGTACAATGTAGTGATTATAATTAATAACAATGTATTTCAGTCTTAAAAGTCACTTAGAGCACAACATTTGAGTGTTGCCACCACAAAAAAATACGTGAAGTAGTACTTATGTTAACTTGATTTAGCAATTCTACAATGTATTTATATTTTAAAACAACATGTTGTACACAAAAATATACAATTTTTGTAGATTTAAAAAAAGACAAATGACTGAAGTGTAATAGAAAACTGTCAGACAGACTAAATATGAACAATTTGGGGGAATGGGTTTTTGGAGGAACTCCCACTAACCCTGTTCTGTCCCTTCTGGGGGCAGATCAGTTCTTAGTTTTCACCATGATTGTGGGGCCATTAGTTTTTGAGGCTACCACAGAGCTGGAGAGAGGGAAAGGGGAATACGACAAGTTAAAATAAACCAAGTTCACCATTCTTACCAATGTTCAGTCATTTCTCTTAAATAATTGCTCCACAAATTGATACAAGCATTTGGTTAATTTCTAGAGTTTTGAAAGAATTTGAGTTTGACAATTTTTGCAACTGTACTCATTACTTTATGGAGAAGAGAATTTTCCGATGTCCTTACAACATCATTTGCACTGATGTCACCCAGATGTAATTTTATTTTATTTTTATTCTTTTGTAAGTAACGTTTTTATTCCCCTTCTGGTGCTTTAATTTGTTCATCTTTATCTATCTTTTTAGCAATCTGATTATAATATGCCCTTTCTTGGTGATTTCTTGATTCAGGTTATTTTAGCTTCTTGGCTTTGTAAGCTGATTTATTTTTCCTAAAATTTGAACAGTGTTGGCTTTTTTTTCCCCTAGCAACACCATCTCTTTTTTCTTTCTCTTACTCTAATTATGCATGTGTAGGAAATCTGATAATGCCACTGATCCTTGAGTATTTGTAATCCTTTTATTTTCCTGATTGATTTAAATCATAATTTCTATAACTATTTAGTTATATTCATTGTTTCTTTTTCTGCTGTATCTAATCTGTTGACATGCCAGTGATTTTTTCTTAAGTTCTAAGATATATTTGTCATCTCTACAAATTCTATTAGGTTACTTTTTAAATTACCCGTTTCTGTGTGCATTATCTTTATTTTTCCTTTAATTCACTGAATTTATTTATAATAAATATAGTAACATCCTTCTTTGCAAATCCCATAATACCTCTTATTTTTAGCATGTTTCTAATGATTAATTTCCCTCTTGGCTATGGTAAATATTTTACATTTCTTCTCATGACTAGTCATTTTTCATTGTTGCAAAATGTGAATTTTCTGAAGTTGTATGCTTGATTTTATGTTCTGTCTACCTTTACAGGTCACTGAACTTTGATGTAGCAGGCAGTTAAATTACTTATGGAAAAACTTAATTCTTTCAAGATAAATTTTGGCTTCATTGGGATAAGTTCAGAGAAGGCTTTATTTGTTAGCTAGTTTGACACTACAAATGCTTCTTGGGTTTCTACTGAATATGCCAGCTGTTCAGAATGACTCTCCGCTCTAGTTGGTTAAAACTTGAAAACCTCCAATCCCTGTGTGAACTCTTGGATTTATTTAGCGTTCAGTTTCTTGGTAATTCTTTGCTCAGTCTCATGGAGTTTCACATGTTTCTGGTAGTTAACCCCAAGATCACAAGGACTTGAATGTAGATTTCTGATATTCTTCCTGCACTCTAAACTCCGAGTTCAACTCAGCACACCTACTGTTATATTACTCTACTTCTCAAATTGTGATCTAGAAATTATCGCTAGCCAGGATATTATAGGACTGACATTATACTAATTACCTTTCCATCAGGGATCAGAGTCTTGCATGGCCTGTTGGCTGACAATCGAAAAAAAGTTGTTACACTTACTTTGTTGTTTTCTCTTTGTTGGAAGTAGGAGAGTTAAGTCTAGTTTCAGCTATACAATCAAGGTTGGAAGAAGTTGTTACAGGCTTTCCAGTTTATTTTTAATTCCTTGTTATTTTGGTCTTTTCCTTCCAAAAATTAATTTTTATAAATGGTAATATAAAATTGAACTAAAATATTTATTAACAGTAATCGTGGGAAAGGCATAGGTATCTTGTTTAACCCCCTCCCTTGCCCAATAAACCTTCTGAAAGCAATTACTTTTCTTTCTTTTACCTGTTTATTGAAACAGATTAGCCGTTAATTTTCCGGATTTTCTTCCCAATGCTGCTGCTGATTTCTTACTCTTGGTTAAGAATATTTCTTTTGTGCATTCCTAAGCCAGTCCTACTCTCAGTACATTAATGCTAGTATAGTCTTATTTTATTATTATTTTAAAATGTTATTCTTTTCCTTTTTTTCTCAGTTGTTCTGAGATGGGGTGTCACTCTGTCACCCAGACTGGAGTGCAGTGAGCTGCAATCTCAGCCCCCTGCAACCTCTGCATCCTAGGCTCCAGGGATCCCTCCCACCTCAGCCTCCTGAGTAGCTGGGACCACAGGCATGCACCACCATGTAGCTAATTTTTGCTACTATATTCAAGGATGAAACAAGAAGTTAACTAACCACATCAGTTTGTACCAAGACATCTGCATTGACACATTCAGATGAGAAGTGTCATAGAACAGTGATTAAAGCCCCTGTCTTTAGATTTAAACATTCCCATTTCTGGCACTTACAAACTTTGTAACCTTATGCAAGTTGCAGAACTCACTATATTTCATTTTTATAATGGCTACAGTGAGAGTGTCTACTTCGTAGACATTTTTCCTCAGAAGGAAATAAGATAATGCCAGCATACTGCTTAGCCTAGTATATACCATATCTGTTACATGGTAAACACATTTTTTATCAATATGGTAGAGAAGAAGAAAGAGGCATTAGAGGGAAGAGGAGCAGGAATAGGAAGAAGAAGAAGAGGAAGAGGAAGGAGAAGGGGAAGGGGAAGGGAAAGAAGAAGGAGAAGGAGAAGACTGAAAGAAGTCATAAAGTTCCAAGAATTATCAAGTATTGTAGGAAGCCTTGGGTGGGCTCTTGTAAACTTAATTTTTAATAAGGGAGTTTAGCTCTGCCATTGTGAAGGACAAAATCAGCTCATTAAAAAAAATAATAAGTCCATTACTATTGATAGGTAAGCTATCTAACTTTACTTCTCTACCAGGGGGATATTTGATCTGTCACTTGTTAACTATATTAGTTAAACACCTTGAAAAGTTGTAGGAGTAATTCACTAAGGGCAATACCTACCATATCATTCTAACACTTCTGTGTTATAGCCAGGGACAGTTACACAGCACCACTATTTCCAGGGCTTCTAGATAACTTCCAGTCAAACCTCTCCTGACAGAAAGTCAGAGACAGAACCTGCCATGTTCCCAAAGACAGGTTACCCCTGAGTACATACTCAATAATAGAATTAAGGTTTCATATAGGTGAACAACTATATTATTATATATTAGTCCATCTTTACACTGCTAGAATAAAATTCACCTAGGAAAATAACCTGCTATAAACAAAAATATAAAGCTACACAGAGATCATGTTAGAGTTTAACTGTCTCTGCCTTTCACATTGAGTAAAACTGGGCTGCTGCATTACATCTGGCAGATGTGGATATAGTTACTTATACAAAATCACATGCTAGCTTAGGAACCACTTTCATAACGAACTTATTTACTTCAGTTTTCATAATATGTAGATATAGATATACACACACGTGTGTGTGTGTATGTGTGTGTACAATTTTATAGTTTCTGTGGACAAAAGAAAATGGAGCACAAGGAAAATACCAGATAGAAGGCCAATTTTATTTGGAATAAGTGTGTTGTTGATCACAAATGTGTGACTTCTATGTGATATGAAGATCATAATACAATATCCACTCCAAGCAGTCCATCTTAACACTGAACCTCTTCTAATTCCAGAAGGGCAGTTGCCTATGAGAAAGCTACATATTTTTTAAAAAAAGGAAGTCTCCATTGTCAGCATAGTCCTCACTGATACCACCACAACTGAAAGGTACTTAAGAGCTGCATTTAGAACATGTGCCTTAGGGCACACAACGTATTTGTTGATTAAAAATGGGGACAGGAACTGTTTACTGGTTTGTTTGTGCCAGAAATTTTACATTTATTCTTATAATCACCATGCAAGATAGTTTGTTTTATAAATTAAGAGAGGAAGGCTCAATGATGGTGTCTAAGAATACAGCTGGTATGTTACAAAGCAGAGGCCAGTTCTATATTTATTCAAAGTGTATTCATTCTCTGTTACATCAAGATGAAAATAGAAAAAGGCGGATGGGATTATCTTTATTGTATATGTCAAACCAAAAGTGAACTGGGCAATATTAGGCAAGAAGGAATTATTAAAGGCTATTGAGATAGAGGAAAATGACCAAAAATGAATCTGAACTCAACTCACTGAAACAAACAAATAATAATAACTAAAAAAAGAAGTGGAGTTTTAAGAACTGGGATGAGGGAGAGATCATAGGCCATCTAGGTTTGCTCATTGGCATTACCCAACGGAAAAGTAAACCTTCTGATATCTTCATTACAGGAGGTAGTTTTACAACTTGGGTTAAAGCCCTCAGCTCCCACAGAAAATGAAAGATAGTGTCACTCTCTTCCTTGACGATTATACTTCAAAGAGATGATGCTAGATATTTGAGGAAGACATTCCTGGATGATAAAACTGGCAAGATGTTTTTTAAATGATCTACGTCTCAGAGGGGCAGAAAAGGGATTTATAAGTAAGAGTTTCTAAAGTAAATGTTCTAAGAAAAAGGAAGTCAGGAGTCTAGGGACAGAAGGAATCCTCTCCAAAGTTTAATCAAGCTGAGAGAAACATTAAAGCAATGCTGATCAATATGTATACAATAGTCTCCTTTATCCCCAGTTTTGCTTAATGGGATTTCAGTTACCCAAGGTCAACCATAATCCAAAAATATTAAGTGGAAAATTCCAGAAAAAATACAGAGCTTTTAAATTATTCCCAGTAGCATGATGAAATCTCACACTGTCCTGCTCCGGCCCACCCAGGAAGTGAATCATACCTTTGTCCAGTGTATCCACGCTGTATACCATACCTGCTCACTAGTCACTTTGGAGTCCTCTTATTTATTACATCATATAAACATAATACATGTGGAGTTCAGGACTATCTGCAAACTCAGGCATCCACTGGAGTCTTGGAACATATCCTAGTAGATAAGGGAGGGCTTCTGTATGTCTCTGCCTAGCTTCTTCCCTCTTCGTTGCCTATTGTGTCTTTCTAATATTTCTCTGTCTCCCTATTTATCATCTCATTATTGGTAAAGGATTTTAAAAGTGTAAAATATGAATCCTATGAAAATATAAACACTCCTAATAGCTCACTATTAAAGTAAGCTTTGCCTATGGATAATGGCCCTATTCTTCATGAAAGCCTTCTCTCTGGACATTTTTTTCTGTCTTACATCTTTTAAAACCATTTCTTCCAGTGATGCCTCATGTCCTCCAAGGATCATAGTCTAACATGGGTTGTCTAAAATTATGTGTTGTTGTTGCTGTTACTGTTTTCCTTCATTTGTCTTTAGAGTTTCTCTACTGATGCATTTCATTGTCTTTTTTCCCAGTGTTCCCACACATAAATATTAGGTAAATCATGTGTGCTATTGTTAGCAGCAGCAAATCCATATGAGTCTGCAGCAATGTAAATTCTTACCTTTCCAGAAGAAAGAATTTGACCACTAGGCATAAGGCAGAGTGAGAGACGGAGGCAAGTTTCAGAACAAGAGAGAGCATTTATTAAAAAGTTTTAGAACAGGAATGATAGGAAGTAAAGTACACTTGGAAGAAGGCCAAGTGGGTGACTTGAAAGATTTAAGTCAGCAGCTTGACCTTAGACTTGGGTCTTATATGTTGGCATGCCTCTGGGGTTATGTTACTTCTCCCTTGATTTTTCCCTTGGGGTGGGCTGTCTGCATGTGCAGTGGCCTGTCAGCACTTGGGAGGTGAGCATGCACTATGTGTGTGTTACTGAAGTTGAGCACATGCTTACTTGAGGTGTTTTCCCTTACCAGTTGAGTGTCCTAGGGGAAAGTCATATACCCGTTAAACTCCACCATTTTGCCTCTTAATGCACATGCTTGAGCCCACTTGCCCGACTCCTGAGAACTTACCTGGAAGCAGCTGATCACCAATTTCAGGTGTTTTCTATCTATTGGGAGGCTGCCTTTCCCTGGCACTGGCTGCAACCAATTATTATTTTAGGCAGACTTTTAATAACTGCCTGACCATCACCTGATGGTTGCCTGAGCATTCATGGTGGGTAGGGGCCTTCTCCTTCCCTGCTCATATGTGTCTAACAACTTACTGTAACAATATGTGCTTGGATTAATTTTTAGATATTCATCTTGCTTTCTTAACTAGAGAGCTGTGGAAAAAATGAAACAGGTTTGGTGAAATGAGAATCTTAGGAGTGCCTAAAAGCATTGCATTTCCCTAGCTGAGCCTGTCTCGTTTTCTCTTCTGTCTCTCTCTCCCACTCTCTCTCTCCCTCTTTCTCTCCCTCTCCCACTTTCTGTGTCTCTCTGTCTCTCTCCCTCCTTCATTTATAACTATTTCCTTCATTTATAGCTCTCCCCTTCATTTATAACTCTAAATTCTAGTCTGCTGTATCTGAGTTCTTTCGCCAGCCCTGGTAAACTCACAGAGAGGTCCTACGTGACAAAAAGCAAAGTTGAAGAGAAATAACTTGAGAAGGCTGCATTTGAAACACAACTCTGTTCACTCTTCAAATAACTCCTCTGGGTAAATGCTGTTACCCTGAAAATATGATCTTGAAAGACGAATATTTGAAAAATGAGCACATTATAAGAATATAAACAGTAAAGGGAACTTCACATATAGCAGAAAATTAGAAGGAATATAAAAAATGCCAATAGTAGGAAAGCCTAGGTTGTTATCTATCAAGTGATAATGCTATCCATCCTACTACATTAAACAGAAGTCTAAATTCTGAAACATTCACAAAGAGGATGAAAGCAGGGAAGCTGACTTACAAATTAGAACTCTAGTTTAATCAATGCCATGCTGCCCAGACAAAGGGGAAAGAAATGAACAAAGGTAAATGTCCATCCACAAGTGTTTTTAAAATCTTTTGCTTTTTCGAACATTTCACTTATGAAATGAGAATGAAATATATAAATTTATATTTATATAAATGTAAATATAAACACACATGCTTTGTACAGTATATTGAAACTTTCTGTAGACAGAAAAGAGATAAACTAGATCTTTCCAGGATTTCTGTCTTCCAGGTATATTTAAATATTATATTTTTGTGAAAAATCAATGAGAGTCCTGTTGGTGGTAGACTCAGTGACGGACATAGGGTCTTCAAGACTGACCATAGAAGTTAACCTCAGAACAGCCTCATGGTCTGATGACATTAGCTCCTTTTTCATGCACAAGAGCCAGAATTCAATCATCACTACTACACTTATATAGAAGTCTTCCAATGGAATGAAGGCAAATAAGACACTTGACCCATGGAAGACATGCCAACAATGGCAGGAGAAAGCCTGGGGAATGGGCAGTTTACAGGGGCCTCATTCTAAGGGCCCTTTATTTATCAAAATTGTAATGACCCTCTGCATTTTTACTACTATTAACACTCAACTAGAAATTTTCTTGTCTCTTTTCCCTTACACTGTATTTCTAAAAAGCAAGCTGAGGAAATAATGACTGTATATGAGACAAGTACACTGATCCAGGAAAACCAGCCAATGATACCATTGAATTATTTATTATGAACACATATTTTAAACAGGCAACAAATTGTGCTTGAGAATATAAATCGCCTGGAGTACTAAAGAGCCTAGTTGTGCGTTTACTTAATAAAGGTATGGAAGATTGCAAGTGATTTTCCATTAGATATACCTTTCTTTTGCACTCTTAAATGAATATTTTGAATAACCCTCAACAACCTTTATTCAGTAATAGATAATCCAGTTCATGCATATTCTGAAGTCACAAAATATTGAAGCTTCAAAGGAAACTCTGTCAAGTACCTTGAGTTAAGAAGAACATTCAGTAAATCGATGAATTAAGGGAAAGAGGGACATTCAGCAAACTAACAAAGTAGGGGTCTACTTATTCTCCTGTGAAAAGAAATTTATTTTTCACATGCTTAAAGTTAATGGTTAATTGTAAAAACAGAACTTGAGGAAAGTCTTGAAGTGATAAAAAATATGAAGTTAAAAATGTGAAAACAAAAGCACATTTTAATGGACACTAATGCCTTAATTAGGCTAGACCATTACATTGTGAACAAATTATTGTCCTTGATGGACAGACATATGAATAATGAATTTGGTGATTTTTTTTTTTTATTTTTTTTTACTGCTTCAGATCTGAGATAGTTAATGATCTTTATTTATGATGTATATTTATGATGCATTTGTCACCAATCTTTGTCTTGTTAAGGAGGCTGGTTGGTGCTCACCTGTTCTTTCTATAGTGTACTTACGTGACTGTCCTTAATTTGTGGTCAGAAGTGCTATTTGGGAGCCTGTGGTTTTAACTGACTTTGATGCACGATTCCTGGTTGGTTCAAAGTACTTGCTCAAAATCAGCTGCCCTTACCTTTTAATTTTATATTGAACAAGCCTGTCTATTGCTACATTTCTGGTTTGTCTCCTGTTCTCCTCCTTCTTTGTCATGCAGACATCAGGATACCTGTAAAGTGTTCCCACTCTTTTTGCTCACACTGTAGCTCTTTGCTTCTAGGTGGAGTGAGACTTGTAAGCATAGTACATTGTGCTAATGGGAATTACAGAGATCCCAATTTTTTCTCATTAAATTATCTACAAGGAAATTAAGAACAGAAATTGTATTCTGCCACTTACAAACATGGAGAAATTTATTTCAATCCCATCTGGGATGGGATTTTTATTTAACCCAAAAAGAAGGAAAGAGGGAAAAAAGAATAAAGGAGAGAAAGATAGGGGGATAGGGAAGGGGAAAAGAGAGGGAAAAGCAAAGGCAGGAAGAAGAAAGGAAGGAATCAAATCACAGGTTGATGCTTTCTTTCTATCATTTAAGCTTTTACTATTGCATATTAATGAGCAATATCCATTCTAGCCTTCCCACCCTCCATTTCCGGCTTATCAAACAACCAAGAAGGGCAAAGATGGTGGATATAACAGTTGTGACTTGTTTACTCTGGAGCCAGCCCCTATTTTCAGGTTGAAATTTGATCACATATCATCTTGGTGGTTAAGTACAGGTGTCATTGCTGCTGGCCAAGTTTTTGGGGAAGGCTACAAGATGACTGATGTCCCTGGTGTGACTCTGAGGCAAGAAATCTGCCTCCCTTCACTCTACGCACCATTTATAATGATCGCACCTTTCTTCTATCATTCCCCTTGACTTCATGAGCTGCGAGTGTTCCAGGAGAATGTGCTTGATTCTCCTCAAGAGTTCTGGGTTCTGGCATTGTTTGCTGGCCTGGTTCCAAATAGGTTAGTCCCCAAAAAATTCAAGGTGGAAGGGTGACATGGATAGTGATATATACTATGACAGCTGATTTGAGTGGTGATGGGGCTTTAAAGTTAACCACTAAGCTATAGGAGATTGGTGAAAACCTTTATGAGAGAGGTTCTCATCCATATCCACCATGCTGCTCATTGGTGGCCGTACGGAGTCATAAACAACAGCACAGCTCACTGGAGATGCCTCCCCTTGTAGCATTAAAACAGCTACCCCAAACCCATTGAACTCTTCTATAAAACCCCATTAATATTATTCCAAGATTCCATAAAAATTAGCAGAGATATCCTATTGAGAACAAGGAACTTGAACTGATTTCATAGCCTTCAAAACCAAGCGCAAGGTTTGTGAAATATGAATTTTTAAAATTTGTCTGTCATCTCTCCCCTCTCTTCCCTGCACTATGTCCTTGTTCTTTCTAATTTACTCTCCTATAACCCTTCCCAATTTCATGTCTCCAGAACCACCTTTTGCCTCATCTCTGCTGTGAAACATATACCACAACTATTTGGGGAAAAAATGACTGGTTTAGGTTTTAAAAGAGTATCTCTACTTGGTCTTTCTAAAAATCTCCTCTTCATCTTCAGCAGAAAATCCATTAGCTCCATGAATCAACACATCCTATCCAGAACTTCTCTCCTCCTTCCAACAATCTCATTCAGTGATCCCAGTATATGGCATCACTATCTTTAGTATCCAAGCACAGAAATTCCTTTAATTTTTTCTCAAATCTCACATCTAATTGTCACCAATAGATGTTGAATTTGCATTAGACATTATTTCTCAAGCTGTCAACTCTTTACTAATCACAGAAGTTACCAATGTATTTTTTCCCCACTGAATTACTACAAGAACCACAAACCTATTGACTTCAGCCTTGTTTCTTATTATCCATATTTCTGTGTTATCAGTATGATTTTACTAAAATGCAAATCAATCGTTTCTTCCCTGTTTAAAATCTCATGATGGCTTCCTAAATCTCAGAATATGAAGCTCAAAAAGCCTTAGGATTCATACCAGGTTCTTCATGATCTGTCAGCTTTCTGGCATTATATGCTACTTTCCCCCAAGTATATTCTTTGATTCCATGTCCATTTAAAGTGTCATGCTTCCAAGTTGGGTGCAGTGCCATGTGCCTGTAGTCCCAGATACTCAGGAGTCCAAGGCAGGAGAAATACTTGAGGCCAGGAGTTCAAGGCTACAGTGTGCTATGATCGTTCCTATGAATAGCCACTGCATTCCAGTCTGGGCAACATAGCAGGACCCATTTCTAAATTTACAAAGAAGGAACTTAATTTTTTTTAAGTGTCATGCTTTCAAATGACTCTGCACCTATGCACATGAGCACACTGTTTCCTCTTAGAATCCATCACTCACATTTATTTCCCTAGACCTCAAAATAGGCTCAAACATCATCTCCTATCATACTCTCCTTATAAAACAATAAATTTTACTTAGTTGTTTATTTTTTTACTCTGTATTACACTATTTTCTAATTCATTTTGTTTTTAATTTTCCACAGAGCTGTAAGATTACAATGCCAGGGCCTATATTTCAGTTTTTCTTTATTCTTGGGGACTAGTTTAGTGTGTGAGGTTTCTGTCTCACACTCTCTCTCTTCCCCTCCCCCATCTGTCTCTGTCTCTCTCTCATCTCTTTCATATGTTTATGAGAGAGAATATATACATGTCTTAGTCCATTCGGGCTACTATAATAAAAATACGATATACTGGAAAGATTATAAAACAACAAACTTTTTTTTATAGTTCTGAAATCTGGGAAGTCCAAGATAAACGTGCCAGCAGATTTTGTGTCTACTGGGTATCCACACCTGGTTCACAGACAGCCATCTCTTTGCTGTGTCTTCACATGGCAGAAAGGAGGAGAGCACCTTATATAAGGGCATGGATCTCATTCATAAGAGATCCATCCTCATGATCTGATCACCTTCAAAAATCCCCACCTCCAAATACCATCACATTGGGAAATTTGTTTTCAAGAAGTAAATTTATAAATTTTGGGGGGCAACAAACATGTGGTGTGTGTGTGTGTGTGTGTGTGCATGGGAGAGAGAGAGAGAAGAGAGTGTGTGTCTCCACCATTCAGTACAGATTTGTTCAGCAAGTGAATCACTAAAATAAATTTAGAAATAAATAGGAGATTTCAGTTCCAGCAAAGAAGGAGAAACTAGAGCTACATTTGCCTCCCTACACAAAACAACTTGAAAAATAGAATGCATGAAACAACAATTTTCAAGACGTTGGACACCAGGCAGCAGAAGACAATGACCCCTGAAAATAAGAATGGACACAATGAGCCCTATGATTAACAGTTTACTGCTGGGAGAGCATATCTAAGTCATGGGATGGCAGGGTCCTCACCCAGTAGAGCCTGGCAGTCTCCTAGAGTTGAGCAGACAGAGCTGAGAGTCAGGGGAAGCAAAGGCAACTAGAGTTCTCAGGGCAGAATACAGGAGAGGAGAGACCTGCATAGAGGAACACAAACATTCAGATTTGTCGTATGTGTTTAATAAACTGTCATTATCAGCGTCATTAGAAAATGGATGTCTTGGCCCGGCGCGGTGGTTCACGCCTGTAATCCCAGCACTTTAGGAGACCGAAGCGGGTGGATCACGAGGTCAAGAGATCGAGATCATCCTGGCTAACGCGGTGAAACCCCGTCTCTACTAAAAATAAAAACAATTAGCCGGGCCTGGTGGCGGGCGCCTGTAGTCCCAGCTACTCGGGAGGCTGAGGCAAGAGAATGGCTTGAACCCGGGAGGCCGAGCTTGCAGTCAGCCGAGATCGCGCCACTGCACTCCAGCCTGGGCGACAGAGAGAGACTGCGTCTCAAAAACAAACAAACAAAAAAAAAGGCTGTCTTTATTCCTGATAATATTATTTGCTCTGAAATATAGCTTTATGATATTTACATAGCCACACTAGCTTTAAATAGTGTTAGAGCGCTCTTCTTTTCCATCCTTTTAACCAATTTCTGTGTTTCTTTATATTTCAAGTGGATTTTATTAAGACCACAAACACCTGTGTCTTACTTTTTAAGTCAAATTGATAGTCTTTTAATTGGGCTATGTAAACCATTTAATTTTAAGGGATTATTGATAAGGCTGTGTTTTAAATCTACCATCTTAATTGTCTATTTATTCACGTATTCTTGTCCCTTTTTTTCTGCCTGTTTTTTGGCTTTGTGTATATAAATAGTCTCTATCTATAGTCTAGGTTTACAGCTTGGAAAATGTAATTGTGAACGAAAATGACTGTCTGTATTATGATTATTCCATTGTTAAAAACAATAATCAAGCACTTGGATACTAAAGAATCATCCAGAAATAAAATACTTGATTTCCCAGGTTAAAAAAAAAAAAAAAAAAAAAAAAAAAAACCTCTGAGGGCACTCTGTGTGCAGCCTGGAAAGGAAGGGATTAAGACTGCAGGAGTGAAAACATAGATGTTACCGATACAGATACAGATATAGACATAGATATAGATATGGATATAATGTTGACATTTGGATCCCAAGGCTGAAGTGTATGCAAGACTATGCCCCAAAATCTTTCCAGTGTATTTCCTAACATAGCATTACTTTCTCAGAAACATTGTTTTCATTTTAGTACATGATAAGTCATACTGAACTTTTACCTTTTCCTATTTACATGTTTCTTTAAACAGAGATTGCTCCCTGTCCTACCTATATGTCTTCTGGGAGGCAATCTTACAAAGTTGTAATTCGGAAAAACAATTACTGATGTTTTTTGTAGATTTTGCCTGACTCTGAAATAAATAATCAGAACAACTAAATTGAAAATGGGTTGGAAGAGAACCCATTGAAACCCAGTGGAATATGGCAGTATCATACTATTATTAAAGCCAAAGCCATTTGGGTTGCCAGAGATCATAGCAAATATAGTGTTAATGAATGACTTCACATTAGTTATCTACTTCTATAAGGGGCTGAACATCCACGGGGAACTGGAATCTGTGTGCAGAAAAGTAGATGCTACTAAGCCACTAGTACAGGCTGCTCAGTAGCTGAGAGGAGCAGGGATTACAGAGCCTTTCGTGGGTGGGCTAGGCTGTGTTCAGTCCACCATGATGATTTCTGCAGTCCACTTAGTTTGGAAAAGCTTCCTGATATTATATCTGTCTCGATGATGATGGTAATATGATGCTAACTCTCAAAATGGAGTTTATGGGAGGGGAGAGAGATAGAGAAAGAACAAAAATAATAAATCAGAGATGATGCCACATTAAATGAAAGGACAGCCCATGAATTGAGCATACAGGTATCCCCAAGGATGGGAATTAGCCATATCTACATTATGTTATCAAATACATTTTCCATGTTAAAATTAATAATAACCATATCATTATTTATGTTTCCAGATTTAATGGATAATTGACATTCTGTTAGGGAATTCAGATTGCTCCCTCAATGATTATTTCTGCATCTGAAGGTCACACACAATAGAATAATTATTACAAGAATGTTTCTCTCATTGCATTGTTTTCTAGAAACACTTGATAACACTACATGTGCCACAACCACTTAAGAAAATGCCAGCATAAGCACCATGTTTGTTTGTTTTTTAATTTTGAAAAACATCAACTAAGATCCCTGGCCACTATGATTCATGAAACATGCAATAAGTTGTTTTGAGAAAGATTGAAAAATAGAAAATACATGCTCCCAGCAGGCAAAACATTGCTGAGATTTTAAATAATAATAAAACCGAAGACCTCAATCCATTTTGCATGTCAAAGAATAGGCATTTAATTTGTTTAGGTTATTTGGTTCAGTTTTGTGTTTCTTACAGAATAAGTTCAAGGATATTAAAAGTAAAATAAAAATGTAGATGATTGTAGAGAGCCAAGTAACTGATAGTTGGTTTTCCAACCAGAATAAAATGTAAAAGAGATTTATGCAACATGTGACTTCTCCTTTGTTTCATCAATACAGCTGTATTTCACTTTTGGAAAGCAGAAAAGAAAAACAAATAATAGCCAACTTGTACTTATGTGATCTATATCCCTCTGGTTTTACATAGAATTAAGAACTCTATCCCTGTTTCTTACCCTAATAGGTAAGCTTTAACTAATTGTACTATTTCTAAATTTTCCCTAAGAAAAATTCCATCAAACTGAACTACATTTACTTGTATGGAGGTTATCTAATATGTTATAAAATCTCTCTCCCATAGAACGAGGTAGAGATATGACTGTGATTAAAGTAAAATACAGTTCCACACTTTAAGTTTTAGAGTTCACACAATATTTTATTCTTGAAGTTCAGTTACATCAACTTGATGTAATTGAAGTACATGAACTTCAGTTAGCATAAAAATTATTCAGTTTAAGGAAATTTTAAACAAACCTTACAATACACTTAAAAAGAATATGCTTGCATTAATATTTAGTTTGTAATTAGTCATTCAGTAAGCAAAATATTCCTTTTCATGGATAGACACTTTGTATTGTTAGGTGGGCAAACCTTCTATAGACTTTTATATTTTAATTAATGCTTTAATCCTTTCTTATTTAAGGAAAGACAAGTGGGGGAAGAGAGAGAGAGGGAGAGAGATTGAAGCTTAAAATATTTTTGGAATAAACCCGAAGCATGAGTTTCTTTGAGAAGAAAAATCATTCGTTTTATAATCTGAGATAATTGAGAGAGAACTAAGTTTTAAAAGAGCTTATACCTCATAGACAAATATGCTCTAACACATGGATTGTCTTGAAATACCCTATAATGATCAGATATTTAGATATCACTTAGGGGTTTCTTAAGTAAAATAAACCTTTTCAAAAATTGTGTTAGTCTAGAATAATTGTTTAACCAATAAGTATAAAATCAATACATAATGTGTCATCATAAGCTATATAGCTTAAATGTTCTGGCTATTATAAAGCATAGATGTTTAAATGAATTAATAAAGTAATGAGTGCATGTCCACACCTAAGAAGTGTAAGCCTGAGTTTTTGACAGGATCCATACTGATTTTCCAACATGTGATAGCAGTGACTCAGACCGTGTTGCGGGCACGTTTCCTGAGCTTGTCACCTGAGGGCTCTGAAGATCCCGCAGGTTGAGGGTTTAGTGTTGCAAGACTGCCCCCACATCAGATGCCAATCACAAGTCCCAGGTTGTGACCTATACCTCTAACTGACCAGCTGTAAGTCAAGGTTCCCATGACCCTTTCTTTAGGTTTGATTAATTTGCTTGAATTCAGGGAAACATTTTACTTATTGTTACTCATTTCTTAAAAAGACTGTTACAAAAGATACAGACAGACAGACAGATGAAAGAAATGTATAGGGCAAAATATGGAAGAAAGGGTGTGGGTCTTATTTGGCCTCTCTGGGCATGCCACCCTCTAGATACCTCCACGTGTTCAGCTATCCAGAAGCTCTCTGGATCTGTCCCTTTTGGGGTTTTATGAAGGATTCATTAAGTAGATATGAACCAAAAATAAAATTCTAAGCCTCGCTATTGACTGACTAGAACCCCCCACCTTGGCCAAAGGGATGCCTAGAAACTATTACAGGGATGACAATCCTGAAAAACTATTTCAGGGATGACAATAAGGGAGGTGGAACATGCCTCATCACACCCTCCTCCCCTTGGAGTTTAGGCACAACTGACCAGCATTAACATTAAAATAGAGATCAGCGATTTTAAGACTGACAATGGACTCTTTGTAGCAATAAGATACCTAATTCCAGCCTGACCATGGTTTAGCATCATGTGACAGATAGCAGGCCCTGAAAGAAATCAAAGTATTTTACCCCAAAATATATTTCTTTGACATATTTTGAAATGACCATGGGAAGCCCTCTCTTATGGGGGAAGTTTGCATTTTGTAGAGAATACCCTTCCCTTTCCAGGTCTTTACCTGATCCAGGAGAGATTTAGCTAAGTCTGACACTTTTTAAGATCCTGTAAGAGACTTTTACCATCTATTCTCTCTGAAGCCTGCTACCTGAGAGCTTCATTTATGTAAAAATAATCTTGGCTTTCCCAACCCCCCTTATCTTAACACATAATTTTTGTAATGCTGATTTCAACTTCTCAGGTTAAGGCAAAGCTTAACTCTTTCAACCAATTACCAATCAAAAGATCTTTGACTCTCCACACTTCAAGCTATCTCACCTTTCAAGGCTGAACTAGTGTATCCCTTTTGTGTCTTAACCTGTGACTTCTGTCTTCCTAGGATGTATAAAACCAAGCTGTAACCCAACCATCTTGGGCACATATTCTCAGGAACTCTTCAGGCTATAAGATGGGCCATGATCACTCATATTTGGCTCACAATAAACCTCTTAAAATATTTTACAGAATTTGACTTCTTTTTTGGCAACAGAAGCATAATAGATTAAATCATTGGCCATTGGTGAGCAGCTCAACCTTCAGCCCCTCTCCTTTCCACGGAGGTCAGGATTATGACTGAAAGTTCCAGCCCTCTAATTATATGGTTGGTTTTGCAGGCAACCAGACTCCAACCCAAGCTATTCAGAAGCCCCAGCCTTCAGTCATCTCATTAACATACAAAAAGACACTTACCACTTTGGAGATTACAAGGGTTTTAGTAGTTACATGCCAGAAAATGGGAACAAAATACATATATATATATATATATATATATATAGTCACACACACACACACACACACACATATATATACACACATACACATAGCCAACCAAGGAATTCTTCCTGACCACTGCATAAAGAAAGACCATGGCATTGTTGTAAGGGAGGAAACCACCCCTCATATTGTCTTATGCTTAATTTCTGCCTCCAAAGAAAGAAGAAGTAAAAACTAAAAGGCAGAAATGAAATCCACAGACAGACAGTCTGGCACCACACCCTGGAGCTGGTAGTTAAAGATCGACCCCTGACCTAATCAGTTATATTATCTATACATTACAGACGTTGTAGAGAAAAGCACTGTGGAAATCCCTGTCCTATTCTGTTGCATTCTAATTACCAGTCCATGCAGCCCCCCCATCACATACCCACTGCTTGCTCAATCGATCACGACCCTCTCAAGCAGAACCCCTTAGAGTTGTGAGCCCTTAAAAGGGACAGGAATTGCTCACTCGAGGAATTCGGCTCTTGAAACAGGAGTCTTGCTGATGCTCCCGGCCAAATAAACTGCTTCCTTTTTAACTTGGTGTCTGAGGGGTTTTGTCTGCAGCTTGTCCTGCTACAGTTACATAAAAAGAGTTTAATAAGCACTAGGCCAGCCACACTGCATGGAAGATGGAGTTTGTACTCAAATAATCTAATTGAAAGCCCATAGGTTAGGGGTCAAAGGCAGTTTGAGGGAAGGGGTGGAGGTAGTCAGGTAACAGGTGCTTGTTGCTAACTGGTTGGGGTGGAGATGAAATCATGGTGGGGAGTGGTCAGAGCTGTCCTAAGGACTGAATTGCTTCTGATTGAGGCCACTAGAGCTGGACTGGCAGTCAAGGTGGAGCCATGGGTGTCAAACTTGCAGAAAACCTGGAAAGATATCTCAAAAGGCCAACCTACAGGAGTGATGTTATTTGCAGGAGTAATTGGGGAAGGTGTATATCGTAGAACCTCAGGAATAATGGCTGACCATCATTTATGTCTGTGCTTTAGGAGGACTCAGGTTCACCTCCTTCCCCCAGCCTACTGGCCTCCCATTAGCTTTACAAAAGTGGTTGAGTTTTGGGCAAGACCTATTATCATTTAAACTGTAGCCTAAATGTCTTACAAAGTTAGCTTGGCCCAATAGCCCAGGAATAATTAAAGGAAGGGCAAGATGGGGGTTGGGTTAGCTTAGCTTACTTGTTAAAGTTTTCTCACTGATATAACTTTTGCAAAGGTGGTTTCATATGTATGTATATATAAAAATTTATTAATTACAGAATCACAGGGCTCATTGCTTGTTCTATAAATAACATGTAGATCTTAATCACGAATTTGGACTGTCCATTATTACATTGATTTAAAATGAGGAACTATCTGTTATTTGTCTTGTGAAATCTGGCAAAGATTTAATTTGTTTTTCATTGTGTATATTTAGGTATACAATCTAACGATTTGATATACATACACATTGTGAAAAAATCACCACAAACAAGATCATTAATATGTCCATGTTTGAAACCCTTGTTCTCTGCTGCCATAAAGAAATAGCACTTGCACATAAATTTAATTTCCTCAGCAAGGCCATTTTTATACTTTCTGCAGAAAGGGTACACTCACCAGCAGTTTTGCAATGAGAGTACACCGAACAAAAGAGACAGGGTCATTTATAACCCGAAGCGTCCATCCTACTGCTGTGTCCATTTTTCATTGGCTGGAACAGGACCCCACATTCTGTATTCGTCTCAATTGACTAGGAACTTAGAACTTTTTAAAAGAGACAAAGGCAGAGGAGAACAAAGGAAGGAGGAAGTAACTTGTGGAATGCTGAGAAAGGTAAAAACACCTTCAAATAAGGAAGAGGAACAGGCTATGACCTAATGCTTGCTTGGAACAGTATAAGCATGCCAGGGCAAATATTTAGGCTAAATTGTGGGAGCTAAGAGCATAAAGTACGTTGATTTCTTTATTATGGCTAGCAGATATTTAAGAATGTTAGCACAGGTCTTTGAATAAATTTTGTTTCTAAGAGATGTTACTATTTATTCCTAATTAGATGGGGAGGAAAGTCTTTGAAGAGGAACTTTTACTTTACTTTTTACATCCATCATTTCACACAGTTACCTTTTTTTCATGTTTGTGATGAGAACACTTACAATCAAGTCTCACATATACAGTACATTTGCTACCTATAGTTAATATGCTACACATTAGATCAGCAGAACATATTCATCTTGTTTTAACTTTGTACCCCTTGACCAAAATCTCCCCATATTCCTTTCCACCATCCCCCATCATTCTACTTTCTGCTTCTATGAGTTTGACTGTTTTATATACTATGTATCAGTGAGAGAGGAGAAAGGAAGAAACCAGTTAGGCAGGCAGTTAGGGTGTGTCCTTGTTTGAATTATCTTAAGCATAAGAACAGCCTGCAGGGACAGATAAGGGAACTTGCACAGGAGGTGTTGCCTAAGACATGCCCACAGCTGCACAGATAACAAGGGCCACACAGGTGACTTGCCCAGACATGCTCACAATGGAAAATTCTGTCAGACACATGTGCAGTAAGGGGAACAAAGCAATATGGAGTAACTCAAGCTACAGGCCTTCATGTACACTAGGAGGATGGGGTGGAGTTACCAGAAATTCACATCTTATGCAAATAAGATGCCCAGCCCCCATTGGTTTCTTGTGAAAGCCTTTGCATTCAACTATAGAAAAGCCTTTGCATTCATCTTGTGAAAGCCTTCTGGGTCCCCTCTCTGTAGCAAAGAGATTTGTTCTTTCACTCATGAAACTTTTGCTCCAACCCCACCCTTGGTGTTTACTCTCCTTAACTTTCTTGGTGGTGAGACAAAGGGCTAGGGGTGATACCTCAGGCAATGAGAGACTGCTACATTGTGGTGCATTGGTGAGACTGTAACAATAAGTTAGATAATACAGCATTTGTCTTTCTGTGTATGGCTTATTTCATTTAGCATAATGATCTTCAGGTCCTTTCGTGTTGTTGCAAATGGCAACATTTCATTATCTCTTTTGTTGTTGCAAATGGCAGCAACAAAAAATATAATAAAAATAAAATAAAATAAAAAGATAAAATAAAATGATATTTCCTTATATGTACATACCACATTTTATTTTCTTTTGGATTTTTCTTTTCTTTTTAAGCACACTATCTTGCCCTGTCACCTAGGATGCAGGAATCATGGCTCACTGCAGCCTCAACCTCTGGGTTCAAGTAATCCTTGCACCTCAGCCTCCCAAAGTGCTAGAATTTATGCCACACTTTGTTTATCAATTCATCTATCCACTGAACACTTAGGTGTTTCCATACTGCTAATGTGAATATTGCAATGAATATGAGTGTAATTATCTCTTCAAGATCCTGATTTCAGTTCCTTTGGATAAACATTCAGAAGTGAGATTGCTGAGTCATATGAAAGTTCTATTTTTAATTTTTGAAGAATCTTCATATTTTTTCCATAATGGCTGAACCAATTTACATTACTCCTACCACTGTGCAAGTCATCACTTTTATACACATCTTCACCAACACTTATCTCTTTTGTCTGTTAGAAAATCCATTTCACAGGTCTAAGGTGATGTCTCATTGTGGTTTTGATTTGCATTTCCCTGATGATTAGTGATTTTGAACACCTTTTTATATACCTGTTTGCCCTTTTCATGTCTTCTTTTGAGAAGTATCTATTGAGGTTGTTAGGCCATTTTTAAATTGAGTTATTTGTTTTTTTGTTTGCTTGTTTGCTATTGAGTCATAAGAATTCCTTAGATTATTTGAATATTAACTCTTTATCTCATATGTGGTTTGCAAATATTTCCTCCCATTCTTTAAAGTTGATTTTCCTTCATGTTGATTATTTGTTATGCAAAATTGTTTTAGTTTCATGTGGTCTCATTTATTTCTTTTTGTTCTTGGTACCTATGTTTTTGGTGTTATATCCAAAAAGTATCTTCTTCATGTATAATTGTATTATTTGAGTCTTTTCTCTTTTATCTTAGTCTAGCTAGAAGTTTGTTCACTTGGTATATCTCATGATATTGAGCTGTGCTCTCTTGTGAGAAGGATGATGCAAGTTAACTGAAACTATTCTTGTTAGAGTAGGCAGATAGCTAGATATGAGTAGGAAGGGAAGCCCCTAAAAGGAGGAGGTCTGGAAAATGCCACACCCCAGAGAGTACTGGAAACATTAATGCTAAATATGAGAGAGAGGATGGGAAATATCTATGCAGAAAAGATCACCCCCAAAATGCTCCTTAAGATGCCCAGTAATTGCTCTCTCTGCAGTTAACCTATCAGAATGCAGCTAGCTGCATGCTGATAAGGAGAGAAAGAGGGCAAAGAAGAAAGTCCTAAGACATACACAGATGCAATAAGTACAGAATTAATGGCTGTATGACCTTCCTGAGGTGGCAGTAATGAGCAGCGCCACCATTAGGCAGGACTTGTATCCAACACCAGGCCTGCACGTGTGCATCAGCTGATAGTAAGGGAGAATCCCACAAACCTGGGGCAGTAACTAGATGGGGAGAAGGTGGAGACTAAAGGCAGAAGCAAGGAAACTAGACAAAGACAAAACGGAGACTTAGGACAGAAGCAGGAGCTTAAAGAAAGAGTCTGACATAATAAAAACCGCAATGTTGAGTTCCAGGCTGCCAGCCCATTCTCTTTCAAGCAAACCACTCTGCCTCTTTAAATGAACTCTGCTACCACTTAAGCCTTGCTGCTACTGTTGCTTCTTTGGTTGGTTCAGCCCCCTCCTCTCTGGGAGTGCCTGTCCTTCAATAAACTCTCTGCTCTTTATTTTCCTTCAGTAAACCTTTGCTTACTTTACTAATTGTCTCTTGGCCAAATTCTTTCTCCCAAGTAAGACAAGAGCCAAGAACTCCTACACCCCTCAGTGATATTCTTATTTCTCCTCAAAGTGTCTATTGTGGCCACATGTAGTGGCTCACGCCTGTAATCCAGGCATTTTGGGAGGCCGAGGTGGGCGGATTGTTTTGAAAGAGATCAAATGAAAAGACTAAAAGGCAGAAATGAAGTCCACAGGCAAACAGCCCGGGCGGCGCCCTGACAGCCCGGGCGGCGCCCTGAGCCTAGTTAAAGATCGACCCCGGACCTAACCGATTAGGTTATCTATAGCTTCCAGACGTTATAAGGACAAGCGTTGTGAAAATCCCTGTCCTGCTCTGTTCTGTTCTAATTACCGGTGTCTGCCATATATCTCAGTCCTGGGCCCAGTACAAACACATTCCCCAACTTCCTGAGCCCAACACAAACACATCCCCCCATATATCTCAGAAACACCACCTAGAGAGCCCCCGATAAGGTCACAACCGTTTGTAGTTTTACTAAATGCGCGAGAACAAATAGAAAACTGTTAAATGTATACCTTAGAATATTAACCAATTGTGATGCTGCAATCAAAAGAATTCCTTTGTTCCTCTGTAACCTTACATATCCTGTATACATCGGGCTATAAAAAGCGGGCACATGCATCGTTCGGGGCCCTCTTGTATGTTGTAGAACGGAGGGACCAAGTTCAAACTTGCATTAAAGATCCTTGCCGCTTGGCTTTGACTCTGGACTCTGGTGGCCTTCTTCGGGGAATAAACGGTCTGGGCATAACAGTTTGAGCTCAGGAGTTCAAAACCAGCCTGGGAACATGATGAAAGCCTGTCTCTACAAAAAATACAAAAATTAGCCAGGCGAGGTGTTGCATGCCTGTAGTCCCAGCTACTTGCAGGGGGCTAAGGTGGGAGGATCACTTAAACCCAGGAGGTCAAGGTTACAGTGAGCCGAGATTATGCCACTGTACTCCAGCCTAGGTGACAAAGTGAGACCCTGTCTTTAAAAAAAAAAAAAAAAAAACTGTCTCTTGTTCAAGTTTTTGCTAAAATAGGGTGCTAACTTCTGGACTCCTGAGTTCCTACAGGGATATTCCTGCCCATCAGTGTTTGTCAATATCTATGTTTCTTTGAGGATGAAAGACCATTATGAATAATGGTCTTATTCCACAATTTTGCTAATGTCACTATTCAGTAAAAGCAATATAATTTCTTGAGTATTTAACAATATGTTGTAAATTTCCATAGGTCTTCTCTGTGGCATTTTTCCAGCTCTAATCTCCTTGCTCCTCTCTGAACTCCTGGTTCTACTTTTCCCTTTATTGGAGACGTTGGAAACATTTCATTTTCCTGTCAAAAATATAGTAATTTATGAAAGACAGATTCAATATACACCCTAAGTTATAGAAATTAAATGAAATAATGTATGTCTAGTCCTAAAAATAAGACCAAGTATACAGGAACTTGACAATACAGCTGTAATTATTATTACCAATATAGCAAAATACTCTCTGAAAATTATACTTTTTAAAGAGGACAAATTAGTTAACGGTGTAAATGAATCTGTTCCAGTGTGTTCGTCAATCAGTTGCGTACTCTCTTTAGATAACGAAATGCCTAATCTAAGAATGATACCTTATAACCACCTTTTGTAAAAGATATTTTGGCATTATAAGAATTGTTATTTATATTAAAAGTTATCTCTTACTGCTGGCTATTTTTATGTTTTATATGTTAAAAATAATAAAATCTCATAATAGAGAGAAGCAGTACATTTTGACATAAGCATGCCCTTAAAAATGCAAAATCTATATCTATTTATTTTAAAGAATAAATAACAACATACAAAATACAACTGATGTGAACCAATATTAGAAAATTTTCATTTTTTTCTTTGAGAACATGATTTTATAAGCAAAAGTCTACTAAAGGGAGTTCTAATTATTGTAATAAAGGTGTAGATTTTATTAGCATAACACTTCCATAGATAATAAATGTACACAATGATAAATATGTTTTAAAAATCTATTTGAAGGCATGAGCAGGCAAGAAAAAGCTAGCAAAATCTGGAAAGAATTTGAACCTTAAGGAGATTATAATGGAGATTATTCAGATTGGCACAACATTTCAACATTTCACCTTGGGTATCCTCTATGGCTCAGGGCATAGCGTGATTAGAACACAAAACAAGAGTCCTACTGGGTTGAGACATTGCAGAACAGAATCTGGGGCCAACAGATACACTAAAAATTGTTCAAGATTTTTACATGTATATTCTTCAGGGTTATTGGCCTGTAATTTATTATTCTAGTGTCACTGTCTGACTTTGGTATCAGGTTTATGTTGGCCTCAAAAAATGACTTTGGAAGTGTTCCTTCCTCTTCAGTTTTTTGGAAGAGTTGGAGAAGAATTGCTGTTAATTCTTTTTTAGATATTTGGTAGAATTCACTAGTGAAGCCATACCCTGGTTTATTAGTCAGGGTTCTCTAGAGGGACAGAACTAATAGGATGTGTGTGTGTGTGTGTGTGTGTGTGTGTGTGTGTGTGTGTGTGTGTGTGTATGAGTTTATTGAGGAGTATTAAACTCACACCATTACAAAGTCCCACAATAGGCTGTCTGCAAGCTGAGGAGCAAGGAAGCCAGTCTGAGTCCCAAAGCTGAATAACTTGAAGTCCAATGTTTGAAGGCAGGAAACATCCAGCACAGGATTTGTAGGCTGAGAGGTTAAGCCAGTCTAGCCTTTTCACATTCTTCTGCCTGCTTTTATCCTAACTCTGCTAGCAGCTGATTAGATTTTGCCCACCTAGATTAAGGGTGGGTCTACCTTTCCCAGCCCACTGACTGAAATGTTAATCTCCTTTGGCAATGTTCTCACAGACACACCCAGGATTAATACCTTGCATCCTTCAATCCAATCAAATTGACAGTCTGTATTAACTATCACACCTGTTAAGTTAATAATAACAAATTATGCACTGGGACTTGTGGTTGTATAGCCACATTATATATTTATTCTCAAAGTAGAGTCTATTTCACATGCTTTTTAATGTAATTCGTGTTTCTTAACTGTAGCACTATTGAAATTTTGGAACTGATCATTGTTTGTTGTGGGAGGTTGTGCTGTGCACTGTAGGATGTTTAGCAGCATCCTTGGTTTCTCCCAAGTGGATGCCAGTAGCATCTCTCCTCCACACTTGTGACAAATCAAAATACCTCCAGACATTGTTTGTCTTGCTAGCAGAGAGAATGTTAAATTGTGGACTTTAAAAAGTTACATAAATGCATGAATAGATAATTTGAAAACTTTACAAACATAAAAGTAGTGAGCTCTCCATTATTACAATTATTTTCCCCCCCTAAATGATTTCACAATGTGGACCTCATAACAGGGATACAGCAATCAAGTAGGGGATGGTCTATATGCTGTAGAAAGCTACATGACTATTGTTAAGTCGGATGTTTTAGAATTCTGCTTTGTTTGAGCACTCGATTTTTCTACTCTTTACACTCTCTTTTCAGATCATTTCACTCAGACTGCACTCCTGTTACATTACATATGTTTTAGGTACATTGCATTTTAAAATTTGCAGATTTTCCAGACCTGTGGTGGAAACCCCTCTTTCCTAGAGGCTAATTGAAAAAAAAATTATTCCTGCACAGTGGTTGATTATGGGGTTTGGGTGGGGAATATACCATGGAAGCAATGCCATAATCAATGAAACTTAAATTATTAAATGCTCCTGAACTGTTGCACCAAAGTGCCTTGCAAATGTTATGAATTGTGACATGTGTACATTCTCTTCTTTGTGGATGCATTAAAAGAGTAAACCAAGATCAATAACAACAGTAGCTTTAGGGCTTTCTAGTGCCTAGAGTACCTTTGTTCTGGGGACAAAGTCATACCAGTTTAAATTCTTTTTCTGGTGAAAGTATTCTGTTATTGAAAGACATCCCCAGAGCAGCAGCATCTGTCACTACAGAAGAGCATCTTGGTTTTAAAAATAGCACCTGCTGAATCTTTCTTAATCTGCCATGAAATAATTGTGTGCCATTTGGGCATTTGCCTGTTCACTCAATCTCTTAGTGCACATATTGCTCGACAGAAACGTAATTTCCTGTTTTCATTTTCTCTTAATTTAAAAATATTATCAGCTCTTGAGAGTGAACAGAAATAACAATTAGTAGAAAATAATGGTTGCAGAATGCTAAAAGATCTGCAGTGGAGACTGCAGTTGTGTGTCAAAAATTGCCACAATACTTTGCAGTGCCCCTTATTGCAACATGGGGTTTATATCTTCCACCGTTTTTGCTGTGCTGTGGCATTTTGGCTTGCCTATGGCAAAAGTGACCTTGTTCTGGTTCTCAACCCAGGATTCATGATCTTTTGCAGCTTTGGCTATTGCTGCTTTTGCATTCCTGTACTGTGTGAGGAAGCTGAGGCTTGCAGGCCCATATCTTTGCCACATCTGACAACCTGCCAAATGCCAGACTTGGGAGTGAGTTCATCCTAGGTTATCCAACTGCCAGCCAATCTGTCAGCTACTGCCAGCTGACTGTAGACTCATAATGAGCCCAGCTGAGTTCAACCAGACGAACTGCCCAATAGACCCCCATAATTGTGAGCTAAAAAAGTTTGTTGTTTTAAGCTACCAACTTTGAGTATGGTTTGCTACATAGCAAAATGTAACTGGTAAGGAAGTTGCATCATGGAAGCAAGGTGATACAGTAGTAAACTTAGATCTTGCACCTATTTTCTAACTCATCTTCTAGAATGTAAATTTAAAAGAAGCAATCTCATTTTTCTCACTCCTAGTTGTATCCCCTAATACCTGGAACAGTGCATGGGAAAGAGTTAATGAAGTCAATGTAGTGACAACTAGTATTAGCATGACACTGTTACAGTTTTACAAGATTCCATCCTCCCTCCGTATCCAAGTCAAATCAGAAACTCTCAGTGGTAGGTGCAATTTGAATCTTCCTCTCATCCTGAGGTACACAATGCTGCACAAGGAATTGTGTCAAGCAGAATTTTCTCAGGCTCTCTCGCTCCTCCCTCTCCCTTTCCTCTCTCTTCTTCCTCTCTCCGTGCCCTCCACCCTTGCTGTCTCCTTCTCCCTTCCCCTCTCTCTGTCTATAAAGTAGAATTTAACACCCAGTGTGCCTTACCTCAATTAGCCAATGGCAACTGGTTACAAGTGGTTTTATTTTAGAGTTGGGTTGCTGTCATCGATTATATCTAGAGGTATTTGTCTTTGAATAGAGAAAAGGGTTTTCCCACAGATGAAAGTATGATGGTAATATAAGACACACAGCTCTCAATCGTGGTTTAAAATAACTGTGTTTATGAACAAGAATAATATCAGACCCACTTCAGGGGTTAAACTGTTCTTGAGTGGGCTGTGGTTTGGAGAAAGAGAGAAGATAGACATAACAATTCCTTGATTAGGTTTGGCAGAAAGGAAACAATTGTCCTAACACATGCATGAAAGGCAACAGCAATCTTATAAACTATATAAACACAGACAACCCTGACAAGTCTCAAGCTGACATCAGATAGCGAATGTCATTGTGTACTCAGGGGAATAAAAACAAAGCAAATCCAAACAAACACAACCCACAGTCTATATCAATAGAGAAAGAGTGTAACTTAGATCTTAACGAAATACTGAATTTCTTGAATGTTATTAATTGCATGCCACAGTTAACTAATTGACTTTGTAGATACAATGTTTATATGTAAGAAAGGGAATAATTCATGTTTGATTTAATTAATACATTGACATGACAGCATTATTTGAAGAGATTGGTTGATTAACTTCTACCATTTTCCTAGAAAAACATTTGAATTTCAAAATGTTTCTGATATTTGCTGATGCTGATAGTAAGCGCTACCTTTATATCACACTTATCTAAATTTTAATTAGCATGCATTAGAAAGGAAGGAATTTTAAATCAAAACTTATTGTTTTACTAATATAGCAAATACATGTGTAAGCAGATTTAGAAAAAGATCTCCACTTGTTTTTTAGCCTGTTCATTTAGCGCTTGTTTTATGACTGATACTATTTAATCACAGTAAGGAGGGTAGGAAGAGGGGGAACAATTAAGGAAGTAGAAAAAAAAGAAGCCACTGAATTTCTCCTCCCATTTCTCAACTGATTTCAGTACTGGCACCCCTAGCTGGTATTTAAATATATATTTTAATGTATATCAATGCACATTGAATAAAAATAAACTTCCTCAGTTGCAGTAACCACATTCAAAGGCTTAGTACCTACATGTGACTAGTACCTGCCAACTTAGACAATGCAGAAACAGAACATTTCCATCATCTCAGAAAATTCTTTTGGACAGCACTGTTGTAGAATATGGTTCTCCCATCTCAGATCCCATTCGAATGAGAAACTATACCACCATAATCAAGTATAGATGCATTTTGTTTCATATAAAGATTTGAATCCATATTATTAATACAAGTGAGCATTTCCCAAGTATTATTTGATAATATGATTTGTAGTTTCCTAATATTTTGTAAATCTTCAATGACATGTTAGCATTTTATTCTGAATACAGTTAACAAATTAATTCACCAATGAAAATGACAATATTTTCTGAATTGAATGTGTTTTTAGTGATTGATGCTACTGTACCTTAAAAAGATTGGTCATCTAAGCACAAAATTCTTCTTTTTCCCCCAGATTAATTAACTTTCAATAAAATTATATTGAAGTTCCAGTTATTAAATTGTACCATGTTAGGTCAATATTGTTTGGGGGATTTTTTTTAACAATTATATTAATTATATTAAGATATAATTTAGATATCATTACCCTTTTTAAATGTACAATTTAATGTCTTTAGTATATTCACAGAGTTTTCAATTGTTATTCCAAAAATGTTTATAACATTTTATCATCCTCCAAATAAATCTATTAGCGGTCTGTCTCTATTTCTCTCTATTTCAGAGCCTGAAAACCATTAATCTACAGTCTGTATCTATCGGTTTGTCCATTCTGGACATTAATATTATAAATGGAATCACATAATATCTTGTCTTTTGTCACTGGCTTTTTTCATTGAGCATAATGTTCATCCATGCTGCAACAATGTTCATCCATGTTGCAGCATCCATCAGTATGTTATTTCATTTTGTAGCTTAATAACACTCCATAGCATAAAGATAGCACAGTTTTTACTTTTTAAATAATTAATTGACTTTATTTTTTGAGTAATTTTAGGTTTATAGAAAAATTTAGCATAAAGTGCAGAGTTCCCACATGCACCACTCCCCTCCCTCCAGTTTCTCTCATTATTAATATCTTGCATTAGTGTGATATATTTGTTACATTTGATGAGTCAATATTGACCTTGTTGAAAATACCAATATTGACATTATTATTAACTAAAGTCCATAGCTTACATTCATTTTTTTCTTTGTGTTGTATAGTCTATGTGGTTTGAAAAAATGTGTCTATCTGGTGTTACAGTATCATACAAAATAGTTCCTCTATCTTAAAAATCCCCTATGCTCTAACTATATATTTCTCCCTCCTCCCTCCACGTCCATGGCAACCACTTATCTTCTTACTGTCTCTATAGTTTTGCCTCTTCTGGAAGTACATATAGTTGGACTAATACAGAATGCACCTTTTCAGATTGGCCCCGGTCACTTACCAATATACACGTCTGATTACTTTGTGATTTTTTTGTGGCTTGATGGCTCATTGCTTTTTATTGTTGAATAGTATCTCATCACACAGATGTACCAAGGTGTTTAGAAATTCACCTACTAAAGGACATCTTGGTTCCTTCCAGATTTTGATACTTATCAGTAAAGCTGCTATGCACATTCATATGCAAATTTTTATGTCCACATAAATTGTCAACACATTTGGATAAATGCTAAGAGGAAGATAGATAGATCATATGGATTGAGTATGGTTATTTTATAAAATACTGTCAAATTAAAGTTTAAAGTGATCATACTATTATGTATTCCCATCAACAATGAATGAGAGCTGCTGTTGTTCCATATCCTCACCAGTATTTGGTGGTGTCCATGCCTTGGGTTTTAGTGATCTAGCAGGTTTGTAGTAGTACCTCATTTTCACTTGCAATTAATTCTTTAATGATATATAATGTTGAGCATCCTTTCATATGCTTAATTGACATCTGTCTATCTTCTTTGGTAAACTGAGTTCAGATGTTTTGCCCATTTTTCAATTTTGTTGTTTGCTTTCTTATTGTTAAGTTTTTTTGTTTTATTTGCTTATAGTTAAGTTTTAAGAGTTCTTTCTTTTGAATATTATTCCTTTATCAGATATGCATTTTGCAAATATTTTCTTCTAATCTGTGGTTTATCTTTTCACTCTCTTAGAAATGCCTTTCACAGAGCAGAAGTTATATTTTTAATGAAGTCCAACTTACTAATTTTTTTCTATGGATCATGCTTTTGTTATTATATCTAAAAAGTTGTCACCAAATTCAAGGTCATCCATATTTTCTTCTTTGTTGTATTCTGGGAGTTGAATAGCTTCTCATTTTATATTTGGGTTTATGATTTATTTTGAGTAGACTTTTGTGAAAGGTAGAAAGTCTGTACCTAGATTCACTTTTTTGAATGTGGATGTCCAATTGTTCCAGCATTACTCATTGAAAAGTCTAATCTTTTTCCCTTGAAATGCCTTTACTCCTTTGTCAAATATCTATTGACTGTATGGGTTTATTTCCGGGATCTCTACTCTGTTCCACTGATGTGTTTGTTGACCCCTTTACCAATGCCACACTGTCTTGATTACTGCAGCTTTATTGTAAGTTGTGAAGTTAGGTAGTGTCTGTCTTCTAAGCATATGCCACATTTTTAATCCATCATCAGCTCTTAGATACTGGATTGTTTACATAGTTTAGCTACTATGAATAATGCTGCTATGAACATTTGTGGTGACATTTTTATTTTATATAGACATGAAATATATAGATGCACATATTGTATACATATGTGTGTATACATATATATGGTATACACACATATATATAAAATAAAGTTGCATATATACATATACAAAATTCCTGAGTCACAGGGTAAGTCTGTTTAACATTTTGAGGAATTACCAAATTGTTTTTCAAAATAGCTGCACTATCTTACATTCCAGCAATGTATAGGGGTTCCAATTTCTCCCACTCCTCACCAAAACTTTTATTATCTTTTTAATTGTAGCCTTCTTAGTGGGCTTGAAGTGGTATCTCATTGTGATTTTGATTTGAATTGGATTTGTCTATTCATTTTCTTAATGCCGTCTTTTGAAGAACAAAAGATTTAAATTTTGATGAAGTTTAATTTATATTTTCTTTTGTTGCTTGTGATTTTGGTGTCAGATCTAAAAATCATTGCCAATGCAAGATCACAAAGATTTACCCTCATAATTGCCTTAATGTGTTTTTTTAATTTCCGTAGGTTACCAGGGAACAGGTGGTGTTTGGTTACATGAGTCAGTTCTTTAGTGGTGGTTTGTGAGATTTTGATGCACCCATCACCTGAGCAGTATACAGTGCACCCTATTTGTAGTCTTTTATCCCTGCCCCCTTCCCACCCTTACCCCTGAGTGCCTGAAGTCCATTGTGCCATTCTTATGCCTTTGAATCTTCATAGCGTAGCTCTCATTTATGAGTGAGAACATATGATGTTTGGTTTTCCATTCCTGAGTCACTTCACTTAGAATAATAGTCTCCAATTTTATCGAGGTAGCTTCAAATGCCATTAACTCATTCCTTTTTATGGCTGAGTAGTATTCCATCATAAATATGTATATATGTGTATATATGTATATACATGAAGAACATATGTACGTATATATACATGTATATACATATATATGTGTCTATGTTTATGTATATGTATATCACAGTTTCTTTATCCACTCATTGGTTGATGGGCATTTGGGTTGGCTCCATGTTTTTGCAATTGCAAATTGTGCTTCTATAAACATATGTGTCAGAGTGTCTTTTTCATGTAATGACTTCTTTTCCTCTGGGTAGATATCCAGTAGCGGGATTGCTGGATCGAATGGTAGTTCTACTTTTAGTTCTTTAAGGAATCTCCTTAATGTGTTTTACATTTTCAAGCACTTACATTTAGTCCTATGATTCAATCTGAAGTAATTTTTACGTATGGTTTAAGGAGAAGGAAATTTAACTTCATTCTTTTGAGTGTGATATCCAGACATACAGGAACAATTTGTTGAAAATACTATTCTTTGCCACTGAATTGTCTTGGCATCCTTGTTAAAAACCAGTTGCCTACAAATTTAAGGATTTATTGATAGCTAATCAGATTTATATGTCCATCTTTACATCAGTACCACACTGTTTCAAATACTGTAGCTTTAAAATCAATTTTGAAATTGACAAATAGTCTTCTAACTTTGTTCTTCATTTTCAAGGTTGTTTTGGCAGTTTTGAATCCTTTGCATTTTTGTATGAATTCTAGGAACAACTTACCAATTTCTGTAAATATTTAACTAGAATATTGATAGGTATTGCTATGAATCTACAGATCAATTGAAGGAGTAATGTGGAGTCAACAATATAAAGTCTCAATTCATGTATATTAAAACATCTTTCTGTTTGTGGTAATTTAAAATTTTTTCAACCATGTTTTGTACGTTTTAGTGTACAAATCTAGCACTTCTTTTACTAAATTTATTCATAAATTTTTATTCTCGTTGATGCTATTGTCATTATACTTCTTTTTAAATCTCACTTCCAGGTTTTGAATTGCTAATGTACAGAGATACAATCGACTTTTGTAACTTGCCTTTCATACTGAAAACTTGGTAATTACTTATCATTATACTTTTGTGTGTGTGTATGTGTGCATGTTTGTGTATATGTATGCATGTATGCAGTTTACTTGGAATTTTTTATATACAATATAATATTATCTGAGAGTATAGTTTTACTTCTTTCTTTGTATACTGGATGTATTCATTTACTTTTCTAGCCTAATTGACCTACAATCTCCAGTAAAATGTTGAATCCAAACAGTGGGTCCAGAAAGCCTTGTTTTGACTGAGATCTTAGAGGAAGAGTATTCAGTGTTATTCCATTGGATATGATGTTAGCACTGGAATTTTCATAGACATCCTTCATCTTGTTGAGAAGTTTCCCTCTTTTACAGACATTTAGAGCTACAAATTACCCTCCATGCACTTCTTATCTGCATCCTCTAAGTTTGATATGTGATTTTGTTTTTATTCATCTGAAACTATTTTCTAATTAATTGTGTTTTTCTTTAATTTATTGATTAGGAGAATATTTTTTAAAAATTCTTTATATTTGTAATTTACCAAATTTCACTTTCCTTTTGACTTCTAATTTTATTTCATTATGGTCATATACTATATTTTGTATGATTTTTGATTATTTTACATTTATAGATGCCTCTTTGTGGTCTCACATGTAGTGTTTCCTGGCAGTTGTTCCGTGTACATTGAGAAGATTCTGTGTTTTGCTGTCGTTAGGTGAATTTTTCTGTAGTTGTCTGTTATGTCTAGTTGACTTACCCAGGGGCTCAGGTTTTCTATTTCCTTTTTAGCCTTCTGCCTAGTTGTTCTTTACATCATTTAAAATATCTAGATTTCTGACTTTTTACTTCAACATGTAAAGAACTTGGAAGTGATTGCTGTCATCCTACAATAAGAAAAAAACTGAACACACAGAAAACCAGCAACCGATTAGATCCATCAGAGAACTGAAGTCATAGGACAAAATAATTTCCTGAAAATGGAAGAAATAGGCAAACACAGACAAATATAGTTTACAAAGATCTAAAGGCGCTGGAGACAGAAACTGTTAGAAAAAAATAATAATAATGGACAAATTTTTAAAGAATGACTGTCAATTAACTTGAGAGTTAGAAAATCCTGGGACCTAATCTCAGAGGCCTTCTTCCCAAAGTGAAGATCAGAAAATAATACTCTTATGCTTTTAGCAGGGAGATACTAAAAGTAACCATATTGGAATATCCCCAGAGAGTTTTCTTTTCACCTTCTTTCAAACGAAACTACTTTATCAGAACCTAATTGATATGCAGGGAGGGTAATATTTGACTCCATACTCTACTCTTTCACTCTCACTTAGGGTGAGACATTTATGATGGTCACAAGCCAGGGACAGAGGGACACAAGCTCACTGAAAGGCTGAGAAATAATTATAAGACCGTAGAACCACTTTTCTTTCCTGATAAGGTTCAGCTGTGTCGCCACTCAAATCTCATCTTAAATTGTACCTCCCACAATTCCCATGTGTTGTGGGAGGAACTGGTGGGAGGTGATTGATTTATGGGGCATATCTTGCTTGCATTGTTCTTGTGATAGTGAATGAGTCTCACAAGATCTGATGGTTTTAAAAAGGGGAGTTTCCTTGCACAAGCTCTCTTCTCTTGTCTGCTGCCACATGAGACGTGATTTCACCTTGCGCCATGATTGTGAGGCCTCCCCAGCCACGTGGAACTGTAAGTCCAATAAACCTCTTTCTTTTGTAAATTGCCCAGTCTCAGGTATGTCTTTATCAGCAGCATGAAAATGGACTAATATAGTAAATTGGTGCCAACAGAGTGGAGCACTGCTGAAAAGATACCCAAAAATGTAGAAGTGACTTCAGAATTGCATAACACGTCGAGATTGAAACAGTTTGGAGGGCTCAGAAGAAGATACGAAAATGTGGGAAAGTTTGGAACTTCCTAGAGACTTGTGAAATGGCTTTGCCCAAGATGCTGATAGCAATATGAACAATAAGGCCCAGGCTGAGGTGGTCTCAGATGGAGATGAGGAACTTGTTGGGAACTGGAGTAAATGTGACTATTGCTATGTTTTAGCAAGGAGACTGGTGACATTTTGCCCCTGCCTTAGATATTTGTGGAACTTTGAACTTAAGAGAGATGATTTAAGGTATCTGGTGGAAGAAATTTCTAAGCAGCAAAGCATTCAAGAGGTGACTTGGGTGCTGTTAAAGGCACTCAGTTTTAAAAGGGAAGCAGAGCATAAAAATTTGGAAAAATTTGCAGCCTGAAAATGCAATAGAAAGAAAATCCCATTTTATGTAGTGAAATTCAAACCAGCTGCAGAAATTTATATAAGTAATGAGGAGCCAACTATTAATCCTCAATACAATGGGGAAAACGTCTCCAGGGAATGTCAGAGGTCTTCCTGGCAGTCCCATCACAGGCTCAGAGGCCTAGGAAGAAAGAGTGGATTTTTTGCCTGGGCCTGGGTACCCATGCTGTGTGCAGCCTAGGGACTTGGTGCCCTGCATCACGGCCACTCCAGCTGTGGTTGAAAGGAGCCAACATAGAGTGTGAACCCTGGCTTAAGAGGGTACAATGCCCAAGCCTTGGCAGCTTCCACATGGTGTTGAGCCTGTGAGTGCATAGAAGTCAAGAATTGGGATTTGGGAACCTCCTCCTAGATTGCAGAAGATGTATGGAAATGCCACGATGCCCAGGCTGGTTTGCCACATGGGCAGAGCTTTCATGGAGAACCTCTGCTAGGGCAGTGCAGAAAGAAATGTGGATTTGGAACTGCCACACAGTCTCTACTGGGGCACCACCTAGTGGATCTGTGAGAAGAGGGCCACTGTCCTCTAGACCCCAGAATGGTAGATCCACTGACAGCTTGCACTGTGTGCCTGCAAAAGTCACAGACACTCAACACCAGGCTGCAAAAGCAGCCGGGAGGGAGGCTGTACCCTGCAGAGCCATGGAGCCGAATTGCCCAAGACCATGGGAACCCACATTTTGCATCAATGTGACCTGGATCCAAGACATGGAGTCAAAGGAGATCATGTTGGAGCTTTAAGATTTGGCTTCCCTGCTGGATATGGTACTTGCATGGGGCTTGTAGCCACTTTGTTTTGGCCAATTTCCTGTTTGGAATGGGTGTACTTACCCGATGTCTGTACCCCTGTTGTACCTAGGAAGTAACTAAGTTGCTTTTGATTTTACAGGCTCGTAGGTGGAAGGGTCTTGACTTGTCTCAGATAAGATGTTGGACTATGGACTTTCAAGTTAATACCAAAATGAGTTATGACTTTGGGGACTGTTGGAAAGGCGCGATTGGTTTTGAAATTTGAGGACATGAGATTTGGGAGGGGCCGGGGTGGAGTGATATGGTTTGGTTATGTCCCCACCCAAATCTTACTTTGATTTATATCTCCCACAATTCCCACATGTCATGGGAGGAACCTGGTGGAAGGTGATTGAATTATGGGGGTGGGTCTTTCCTGCATTGTTCTTGTGATAGTAAATGAGTCTCACAAGATCTGATGGTTTTAAAAAGGGGAGTTTCCCTGCACAAGATCTCTTCTCTTGTCTGCTGCCACATGAGACATGCCTTTCATATTCTGCCATGACTGTGAGGCCTCCCCAGCCAGGTACAACTGTAAGCCCAGTAATTCTCTTTCTTTTGTAAATTGCCCAGGCTTGGGTATGTTTTTATCAGCAGCATGAAAACTGACTAGTACATTCTCCAACACCTTACTACCACATCAAGAATTCTTTTGCATAACAACAGAGGATTATAACAAAATGAACTGAAAATCTAAGACTTTAATAAACATTTCTTAGGGAAACTCAGAAATAACAGAGGAGACAAAAATAAGGATGCCAGAGGAAATTGAAGCCTCAGCCACCAACTGCTATAGCAAACAATGAACACAATGTAAATACTAGCCAGATAAACATAAATCCTCACACTATGGGCCTATTTACCTCCATTTCTATTACCCAATACATCATTTCTAGCTCTCAACAAAATTTGCAAGACATACTAAAAGGCATTGAAAATAATCTCAAGAGATAAAGCAAGTTAAAGAAAAGAAAAGAATAGCAGAGATGTAGAACTTATCAGATTGAGAATTTAAATAACTGTAATTAATATGCTTATTGCTACAAAGAAAAAAAAAGGGCAACATAGAAGAATATATGGGCAATAAAAGCAGAGAGAAAAAACTCTAGAAGAAAAGCAGAAATGAATGCTAGAAGTCAGAAACACTAAAACAAATAAAGAACACCATTGATGGACTCACTAAGGGAAGAATCAATGAACATAAAGGTATAGCAATAAAAACTTTTGAAATTGAAATATATGATTCTAAGTTGAATATTAGTTTCCAAAACTATTGTTGAATTCTCCTTCCCCATCGTATTATGCCAATTTTTATTTCATTAATTTTGAGGGTCTTTTAATAGGTGCATATATGTTTACGAGTGTTTAAGTTTTCCTGATAGATTTACCCCTTTATCATTAAAAAATTTCCTTTTTCATTTAGCAATATTTTATTTAATATCTATTTATACCAATTATACTAAAGCCTGTCTAATTTTCTTTGGTTGGCATAGTACATTATTTTTCATTAATGTACATTCAATTTATTTGTGTCTTTGAGTTAATGTGTGACCCCATACACAGTAAGGTTGAATCTGCTTCTAGAATGAAGTGTTATATTCATTTATATTTAATGTAATTAATGCTAATGTAGGCTCTATAATGGCCATTTTATTACTTGTTTTTTACTTTTTTTATACCTTTCGTTGTTTTTTCCTCTATTGCTGCCTTTTATGTTGTTGCAAAGAGGTTGTCTAGTATACCATTTTAATCCACTTTTTATTTATTTTACTATATTTCAAACTGTTTTTGTTTTTGCCCTAGTAAATTAACATCTTAATTTCAAATAATGTCATTTGTATTATTAATGCCAACTTAATTTCAATAGTATACAAAAAAATCTTGTCTTAATACAGGTTCATACCCATTTCCCTACTTTGCTGTATTATTTATATATGTCATCTCTTTATTCATTATAATCCATTAACACACATATATAACTATTGTTTTATTAAGTTTAAATTTTTAAAATCAAACAATGATGAAAAATGAAACAAACTAAATTATACATAATGTTTTATATTTGTCTATGTAGTTACTGGTATCTTTACTGGTACCATTTATTTCTTTGTGTTGATTAGAGTTACTTTCCACTATAATTATATTTCAGCCTAAAGGACTCTTTTCAAATAGTTTTTATATAATGGTTTTACTGGTGATAAATTCTTTTCATTTTTTTATTTTCTGGGAATGTCATTTTTGAAGGCTTGTTTCACTGGATATATAATTATTGGTTGACAATAGTTTTTGTCAGCACATTGTTTCCTCTATCTTTCATAGTTTCTGATAAGAAGTCAGCTGTTAATCTTACTGAAGACATTTTGTGTTTGATGAGTCATGTTTCTGTTGTTGCTTTTAGTACTTCTTCTTTGTCTTTGAATAGCAGGAGTTTAAGATGTATCTAGGTTGAATCTCTGTTTATCCAACTAAACTTATCAAATATTCAGATTAATGTTTTACATCACATTTGAGAATTTGGGGTCATTATTAATTTTATGTACTTTTCCCCATTACTCTCTAACTTATTCTTCTGGATCTCCTGTTATGCATATGTTTGTATGCTTCATGACATCCCACAGGATTCTGAGGTTGTCTTCATTTTCCTTCATTCCTTTTGCTTCCTGTTTCTCAGGCAAGAATAATCTTGTTCCTCAGACTGAATAGTCTGAAGTGACCTATTTTCAAATTTTCTGTTTATTTATTTTGTCGGGTCATATCTTCTCTTGAAATCTTCTAGTGAATTTTTTATTGCTAATATTGTACCTTTAATCTCCAGAATTTCACTTTAGTTATTTTATTTTAATATAATTTCAATCTGTATATTTATTTTCTCTAATAGGTCACACATTCACATTTTCTTTTAATTTTGTCAACTTTTTTCTTTTAGTTCTTCGAAAAAATGCAAATGCTGGTTAAAATTTTCCTCTAGTAACTTCAGTGTTGGAGAATCACCAGGAATAGTTTATTTTTGCTGATTTTTTTTCTATTTATACAGTGAACTTTTTGGTATGTTTTATATTTTTTGTTAAGTATGACAACTGTGAATTCAGATTTCTTCCTCAATGTCTATTGTTCTTATATCTATGTATTACGTTAATAACGGTCCTGGACTGATTCTGTAAAATCTGCATGCTTTGTCATGTATGGCCATTGAAGTCTTTGCTTGGTAAGTTTAGTGGTCAGCTAATTATTAAATTATTGTATTGAAGTTTTGTACCACACTTTGCTGAGAAGCTTTCTGTGTATTGAGGCATATCTTCAACACTATGCAGTAATTTACATAGCTTCATTAGTCTTCACTTCTTTCTTGTACAGAGCCTCAAGATTATCCATAGGTGAGAGATAAAAACCTTCTCAAGTTTTTCCTAGGCATGAGCACAGCGCTCTATATATCTCTGGCCTTCTGGATTTTTTTTTTTTTTTTTCTCTATCAGAGCTTTTTAAAACTCCCTGTAGTCATTTTATTTTCCAGATTTTTAGCTTAAGTTTATTGTCTAGCTTCTTGTTTGACCGAACTCACTCATAAATTCAAGTAGCTAAAATGTTAAATAGTTGGTACTGGTAATTTTAAACAAACACACTGGGGATAAGACTTTCCTCTGTGAGTTAGCTCTGATTTAGGATAAATAAAACAAACTTTCTGAATGGTATTTTTCCAGTGAGCTCCAGAAAGTTCAGTGACAATTCTCTGGGGATGACAATTTTTTTTCTTAGTAAAAGGAACTCACCAAACTCATTCTGACCCATCCTGTGAGTGTCAGATTACTGGTTTTTACAGATTATATGGTTCTGAGGCTACTGGTTTTCCAGGTAACCTCAAACCTGGAGTGAGGGGCATGGAAGTAAGACAAATTAAGACATTGCTAAACTTATTGTTCCTACTGAGATTTAGTCGTTTTTTTTTTCTTGAATAAGGGCTTCTGAAAGTTTTGTGAGCCTTAAGTTAATATCCAGAGTTCTGAAAAAGCGGATTTTTATAAATTTTGCCAATGCTCTCATTGCTATTATGGTGGAGTAGATTTTTGGCAGTCTTTGCTCCACTGTTCGGGGTGTGTTTCTCCTATTAATAGATTCTAATTGACAAAAAATCCAGAATTAAATAGTACGTTTAGTGTGTATTAAGTGAAAATTAAGTGGTTGTGGCCCATAGCACAGTCTTTTATATATTCATGTGCAAGAGACTCTCTATGTAAGGAATAGTATAAGGAAATCTACCCCAAATTATTTGATTACAAGTACCTTTTATTAGATGAGTTTTATTTGTTGGTTTGTTGTTTTGGCTTTGCTTCATTTTGTTTTAAATGGGACATACTTCTCAAAACGTACTTTGAGAAATGATGGGATAGGTAAATTTGGGCTAGTCTCACTAGATATTTATAGCCAGATTAGCAAAAAGTCACCATATAATCAAAGAGAAATTTCAGCCACCCTGTCAACAGGCCATGTATCTTCTATATGGCAAGTAGAAGTTTCCTGCCCTTGCACAAGAGGATGATTTTATGTAATGGAGAGTCTGATTTTCTTCTCAACTCATCTCCTAGGGGTATGGTAGGTTGTTAAACATTAAATCTCACAATAATTGGAAAGCTTTACATAATCACACCAACTAATTGGCATGATGATTAAATCACTAAACTCACTAATATTGTAATAAATTACAAACACCTTTAAAGAGGTTTTAAATCTCATAAAAAAGATGGAGGTAATAAGCATTCAAAGAGTTATTTATGTTGCCAAAGGATAATTAGAGCATGTTAATAACCTATCCTCTGATCTATGCTAATATTTGTGGAACACCTACTATGTGACAAACATTAGGCTAGCAGGACCAGCTAAATAATTTAAGGGGTAAAAATTTAAAATGTGAACTCTTGCTCAAAATTATCAAAAATTTCAAGACAGCAGCATCAGAGCTTCAAATCACGTGGAGTCCTTCTAAGCATGGTCCCAGATATAAGGCAGTGATTGGGCAAAATGCCCAATATGTACCTGACATAAGACAGGCATTTGGAAAGGTGTTTTCACAAGTTATTGCACCATTTACTTCACACAGTGACCCTATTATCAAGGTACAATTATTACCAGTCTCAAAATACAAATGAGTTGACTGAGGCTTATGAAGAATAAATTACATGAAATATGAACAGCCTAATTCTAAGGTTTTTAGCAACAAACCGCTACATGATATTCTCCTTGGCCAGAGTCAGGAGGTCAAACTCCTATTTCTGGCTCTGCCAAGGACTCAAGTTGGGGACTTCGGAAAAACCACTGACCCTTATTTGTGTATTCTTTTCTTGTTTCACATTAAATAGATGACGCTCAGATTCTGTCCACTTCTAACAGGCCCTGCTTCTATGAAAGCTAAGGAAGTAAGATAGGGAGCCAAACAATATCCCAAATTTTCTTAAAGCATGTTTTATTTTTTTTCCTGTGGTTACCCCAGTTGAAATAGAACCATTTCATACAACCAAGCACAGATGCATTGTTTTTATATGTGAGTCTTTACTCTGTACAACAGGTGTAGATTTGATCTTGCAAGAGTTTATCCTGTGTACTAATTCCTCAGAATATTATTATATATTACTTATTAAAAGGTTTCCAGCATTAATCTTCTCCAGGTTCTATTTAAGCTAATTAAAGTGTATATAGCAAGATTTCTCATTATATTTAAAATGTGCATGTTCATTATGGCTCTTCAAGAAGGAGACTAGTATATGCACTGATTCATAAAGTTATTTAACACAAGAAAGCTATTTTTAAAGTGTTTCACTGGGAGATTTTTATTCAGAGCCCTCAATTCTGTTGGTAACCGTCAGCTTGCTTTACCAGAAAGTACCAGCTACCAACACATAAATTCCAGTAACCTTCCTCAGTAGACCACAAGTATTATCTGCTAAGGAAAGGTATCCATCCAAGAAAAGCTGTGTTTTTATTAATGGTAGGGCCTGCCTGTTCTTTTAACTTCTATCCTCTCTTATGGGTTTAGTAGGTTGTTAATACTAAACTTCTCAGAAATAGGCAAGCTTTCTCTAGTCATCCCAAACTAAATAAGAGGAGCCATTGAATCACTCTATATTGTCTGACTTTCAGCTACAGAAAACAACAAAAAAAATCTTGGCTGGCAGAACAAATTTACTGACCCAAGTAATGGAAGAGACTAATGCTGGTTCACTTCATGTGGTTAAATTGAGGGGTCATATGATATTGCCAAGTGTCAGCGTCTCCACCTTCAAACTCCATGTTGACTCAGTCTCAGATCTATGTGATGGCAAAATGTCTGTATGTTCTTTAGGCCTACATAATCCCCATTTCATATCCAGTGGCAAAGATGTCTATTTTCTCAGTAATTCAAACAAGAGCCTCGATGATAGCTCTGATTGGATCTGAACCAACTGTTATGGACAGGAAAACAGAAGGATGAGCCTAAATTATGTGCCTATAATTACACACACTCCAGGGGCTAGGGTGTGTATGAAGTCATCTAGACTGAAAAAGCATGAAAAGGTAGGTCAGATGCCTCTACAGATAACAATTGGGGTATTTTTACTCAGAAAAAAATGACCAGAAATCAAGAGGCAGATACAACAACTATCCATCTCCCTCATGCCCTTCCTCCCTCTGACAAGCTAGGCCTCATCATCTTCATCTGTTGAATTTGACCAAACCTTCCAGGTCTGTCTAAAATGCCATTTCTTCATCTATGAAGCTTATCTTGACCCCTTCACTCTTCTCTTCCCTAAATTAGATGTCTTCCTCAAGTTAGGCCCAATTAAATATTTAACTTTATTCTGTGGCTTTGTACAATATGCTTGTTTTATAGCTCTTTTTTTCATTTCTTTCAGATTCTCCAAAAGGATGTAAAACTATAGCAGAAACCATGTTTCAGTCATCTTTGAAGGCTTTGCAGATCTATATCAGCGACTCACAATTAGCAGATACATTGTAAATATCAGGTCAATTAGATTCCCTCAGTGACACTATGATTAAAAGATAGCAATTGTGCTTCCGTTATACATATATATATATATATATATATATATATATATATATATATATATTCATGTATTTATATTTTATTTGCCTGAGAGTCTTATATAGATTTATACAACTAATCCAAGGTGTAGTGTAATAAACAGTTATTTACCTACCGTAAAGCCAGTCTGGGTGTTAACTCATTCACATGTGACTTGGGGAATACATATTGCTGACATTAACTTAAGCCATTTTTTGTTTGTTTGTTTGTTTGTTTCCTTTTCTTTCTCTCTTTTCTTTCCACTTGTGATTGGTTTTAGGCTACCCATGTGACTGATGAAAAGAGTGTGAGGGTAGATCTTCTGGTGGAGTCTCTGGTAAAATGCCTTTCCTCTTAAAAAGAGGTGAGATGTTGTCATATGAGTATGACACTTGGAGCTGTAGTACATAATTTCTGACCATGAGGGAGGCTAGCTTGATATATAAGACAAACACAATGAGGCTGAAAAGGTGTAGATGGAAAAGAGCACATGCTGGGATGCTGTTGCTAAGCTTCTGCTTAATGATCCTTGAACTGGCAAACTTCACATGATAAAGGTGTTCGTTGTTTAGGCCAGTTGACATTGGGTTTTCTAATGTTAGTAGCGCAAAGCATCCTTATGAATAACCACAGAGTTAGTTTAAAAATGTGGATTTTTTTACATTTAAACTTTTATTTGTGATTGATGAATAATAATAATTGTATTTACAGGGTACAATGTGATGTTTTCATACATGTACACATTGTGGCACGAATTATATCAAGCTAACATAACATATCCATCTCCTCATATATTTATTATTTTCTTGTAGTGAGAATACTTAGAATCTATCTTTTTAGCAATGTTGAAATATACATTATTATTAACTATGGCTAATAATAATCATCATCATACTATGCAATAGATTTTGAGAACTTACTCCTCCTGTGTAACTGAAACTTTGTATTCTTTGGTCAAAATTTTTCCATTCCCCGTTCCACCTCCTCACTTCCTGTCAAACCCAAGCCTCCAGTAACCAGCATTCTATTCTCTGCTTTTATATTTTTAGGTTCTACACATAAGTGAGATCATGCAATATTTGTCTTTGTGTGCCTGCTTTATTTTCATTTAATATAATGTCCTTTAGGTTCATGCAAGTTCTTGCAAATGACAACATTTTCTACTTTCTAAAGGCGAGTGGTATTCTATTATGTACATAAGCAATTTTTTGTCAATTTATCTGTTCATAGACACTTCAGTTTATTCCATTTGTTGCCTATTGTTAATAATGCTCCAATGAACACAGAAGTGCAGATATTGCTTCAACATACTGATTTAAATTCTTTTGGATATATACCCAGAAGTGAGATTGCTAGATCATATGATAATTCTAACTCTATTTTTAGTTTTGAGAAACCTCTGTACTGTTTTCCATAATGGCTGTACTAATTTTCATTCCTACCAACAGTGTACAAGGGTTATCTTTTCTCCACTTCCTTGAAACACTTGTTATCTTTTTTTTTTTGATAATAGCCATTCTAATGTGGGTTTCTTGACTCTCAGCCCAGAGATTTTCCCAAGAGATGTTTACATTTAGTGACAAAGAAGAACTTTGCCTAAAACATTGAAACAGTGGGACTTGTGAATTTGCCCTGAACCAATGGAGAACCCTGGTCATCTGGACAGCATCTTATGGAATTTAATGCTTAGGAAAGGAAATGTTGAAGTCTTTAGATATTATTTGAGCAATAGAGCAGCATTCAAGACATAGTTTCCATCCCTAAGTATTTTCATTCTTACCATAAGCTTGAGAACTTAGCTGTCCAGGCTCTTAATGCATGTCATGGCAGATTTTTCTGTTTCTTATATGAGCAGTGCTGAGTAAGAGGTAGCTAGTAGGCATTTAGTCAGTCATTTGATATATACAAATTGATTGATTGTGTGACTCCATGGAAAGTAAATCCCAAGAAACATAGAAGGAGAAGGAAAAATGCAAGAGCAAACAAAAAAAAATTGGTCTACTCCATTTCTTTGATGAAAATGTTGTCCTAATTTTTACTTTGCAATGCTATCAGGCCTAGTCTCAGAAATTGGCAGTGTCTTGCACTTAGAGTGCTGGGTTCCCACGTAGATGAATGGGGAACAGCTCTTCAATTACAAGACTGGAGCTCTTCCATGTAACTTTCTAAATTACCATATTAACATGGTGAATATTGTGTGTGTGTGTGTGTGTGTGTGTACCATGAACAGATTTTTAAATCCAGAAGCAGAGGAGGTAATTGGAAGAGTCATGTGGCTGAATGACAATACTTCCTTATGCAGGTTTTAGTTCCCTGGAGATGAGGTGTGTTTCATAAACATAGCATAGAATTCAACTGACACATTTGCCTAGGAATTTGTGGTGCCATTAAAACAAAACAAAAAAAAAAAATCACTGTCTTCTCTTTCGGCATGATTTAGTTTTTCCTGTTTTAGAATGATAAACCACAGTAGAATCCACCCTGACCTCTGATAGAGATGGGTAGGTGAGACTCAGTGTTTCATTTCCTGGGAGAATAATATAGCTATGAAATTAGTATTTTCTTATTTTTCTTGAGAGTTGATTAAGATCTTTTCAAATGATGTTACTTAATGAACTCTATCTTTTCACTGCTTTTGATATGTTTGCAATTAATTTACTCATCAAATATTTATTTATTTAACAACTGCAGTAGTCAAATACTCCTATTGCATGGTTGTTTTCAACCATGTCAGTTTTCACACTGCTATAAAGAAATACCTGAGACTAACTAATTTATAAAGGAAAGAGGTTTAATTGACTCATGGTTCTGCATGGCTGGGGAGGCCTGAGGAAATTTACAATCATGGTGGAAAGGGAAGCAAACACATCCTTCTTGACAAGGTAGCAGGAGAAAGAAGTGCAGAGCAAAGTGGGAAGAACCCCTTATAAAACTATCAGATCTCCTCAGAACTCACTCACTATCATGAGAACAGAATAGGAGAACCACCTCGGTGATCCAGTCAACTCCCACAAGGTCCCTCCACAACATGTGGGGATTATAATTCAAGATGAGATTTGAGTGGGGACACAGAGCCAGACCATATCAGTGGTGTATTAGTTTCTTGCCATTGCTATAACAAATTGCCATAAACTTAATGGCTTAAAATAAGACAAATTAATTTTATTATACTTCCAGATTAGAAGTCTGACATGAGTTTTACCAGTATAAAGTCAAGGTTTCGGTAAGGTCCGTTCCTTTTGGGGGCTTTGGGGAGAAAGTATTTCTTACCTTTTTACTTCAAGAGGCTGCTGGCATTTCTTGGTTTATGGCTCCATTTCTCCAATCTCTTGCTTCTGTCATTAGTCTCCTACTACTTGCTCTGATCTCCTGACACCTGTTTATAAAGATGCTTATAATTATACCAGATCAAACTGGATAATCCAGAATGGTCTTCCCATGTCAAGATTTTTAATTTAATAGTATCTGCAAAATCATTTTTTTTCATATAAGGTAACTAGCATAATTTCTGAGAATTAGAAAGTAGATACCTTTTACTTAAATATAAAACCCCAAACCGTAAAAACCTTAGAAGAAAACCTAGGCAGTACCATTCAGGACATAGACATGGGCAAAGGCTTCATGACAAAGACACCAAAATCAATTGCAACAAAAGCCAAAATTGACTAATGGGATCTAATTAAACAAAATAACTTCTGCACAGCAAAAGAAATTATCATCAGAGTGAACAGGCAACCTACAGAATGGGAGAAAATTTTTGCAATCTACCCATCTGACTAAGGTCTAATTTCCAGAATTTATAAGGAACTTAAACATATTTATAAGAAAAAAAGACCCCATCAAAAAGTGGGCAAAGGATATGAACACACACTTCTCAAAAGAAGATATTTATGTGTTCAACAAACATATTTTAAAAAGCTCAACATCACTGATCATTAGAGAAATGCAAATCAAAACCATAATGAGATACCATCTCATGCCAGTCAGAATGGCGATTATTAAAAAGTCAAGAAACAGCAGATGCTAGTGAGGCTGTGGAGAAACAGGAATAATTTTATATCGTTGGTGGAAATGTAAATTAGTTCAACCATTGTGGAAGACATTGTGGTGATTCCTCAGGGATCCAGAACCAGAAATACCATTTGACCAAGCAATCCCATTACTGGGTATATACCCAAAGGAATATAAATAATTCTATAATAAAGATACATGCATATGTATGTTCATTTCAGCACTATTCACAATAGCAAAGACACGGAAACAACCCAAATGTCCATCAATGATAGACTGGATATGTGTCCTGTAATACACACCTTGGAATACTATGCAACCACAAAAAGGTATGAGATCATGTCCTTTGCGGGGACGTGGATGAAGCTGGAATCATTATCTTCAGTGAGCTAACACAGGAACAGAAAACCAAACACGGCATGTTTTCACTCATAAGTGATAGTTGAACGTTGCGAATACATGAACACAGGGGAGAGAACAACACACATCAGGGCCTATCGGCAGGGGATGGGGATGGCGAGGGGAGGGAGAGCATCAGGACAAATAGCTAATGCATGTGGAGATTAGAACCTAAGTGACCAGTTGATAGGTGCAGCAAACCACCATGGCACACGTATACCTATGTAGCAAACCTGCACGTTCTTCACATGCATCCCAGAACTTAAAGTAAAAAAAAGAAAGTAGACATCTATTTTTATGGACAGTGGTGTTATTCAACCAACCCTAACAGAAAGAAAGAGATAGCTTCTTTAGCATTATATAGTCTAGTTAGGACAAGTAATATGTTTAATTAAAATGCTTTGTAAAAATAAATGCCAGTGGTGAAATACCAAGAAAATGCGAGGTCAGGAGAGAGAATGTTCAAATCCAGCTGAGGGCACAAGGAAGGTTTCCTGAAGGAGATGGTTGAAGCTGAAGTAGAATTTAAAGGATAGGATGGTTGGGGGCTGCGGTAACGAAAGCTGGCATGTTTTGAGTACTCCCTAAGAGGCAGGACACTTTTGATAAGTGCTTTATGATTTAATTTTCACAAATGTGTTATAAGGTAGGGACTACTATTTTCCTATTACAACAAATGGCTAAAAGGAGATCAAAATGAAGTAAATTACCTGCCCCAAATCACATAACTTATGAGAGGAAAGCTCTGTTACAGGACCTACCAAGCTGAAGTAATAGAAGAACCGTAAGAGCAGGGGTGGTAATATGGAGAGGCCATAGGAACAACAGGGGTTCAATCTGACTTTCAAAGAAATGGGTGCACTGTAGGGTGGGGTGGGCACAGACATGAGAAATGATGCAGAACACAGCTCTTAGCTATAAGAGCTAAGAAGCATGGGTTTCACTCTGCAGCAGTGGAGAATAATGAGCAGAGTTTGACTCAAGGTGTCCTCTTAGATTGGGTTCCCCAGAAACAGGTCCAAAGACAAGGACCTGAATGAAATTATTCTCTTTGGAAATAAATAAACTAGAAAAATGAGAAAAACAGACAGGGAAAAGAAGGAAAATATTTTTTTAAAAAAGAAGAATTATATTAAGAAGCAAAAAGAATGGATATTATTGATCAGGCTTATTTGGCAAGCAAAGAGTGCATGTGCCTTCTTGACCCTCTGCACAGAAGGTTACTAACCACTGTGGCAAATAATCTAATCTACTCTCTTGTCTAGCATTTGTATCTTGGCAAGCACTACGCTGAGTTATAAAAAGACACACAGGGGTTTGGGAGGAGAGAGAGAGAGAAGAAAGAGAAAGAAATTAGAAAAAAAGATGTCTCAGAAATATAACCTCTCTACCATATCCCCAGAAATGAATCGAAACTCTATGTTATAAGGCTTTTTTTTCCTCCCAAGCCATCTAATTACAGGAAATATAAAAGACTTGTGGTTGAACTTCACACTGTATGGAGAGTCAGCTACAGAGAGGTAGATGCACAGTGGTATATGGTATATAGAAAGGGGTTTTACTTCCTGCACCCCTATATGCACCACAGTGAGCACCATCATAGAAGTCTCAAGACCCTGTCCTGGCAGGGAGGTTGGCTTGTATGACAATGGGAAATGCAGAGGCAGGAAACATGAATAAAGCATTTAGCCTCAAACTCTTAACAATATCTGCCTTTCATCTTTCCCATTATTTTAAAAAAGTAACTTCTAAGAGTGGGTGGAAGAATTCATGTTACTAAGCCACAGAATCTCTAGCAAATGGGTCAAAGCATCTTCATTTTACAAGGAAGTATAATAGCAATCCTTTTACTAAACTTTAGGAGAGTAATCAGAAAGAAACTGAACCAAATATTGGCAATATTCACATAGCCAAAGTACAGCAATAGGAAGCTGACAACATAACTTTTATCTATGTGACCATTAAAATGATGTTGTGAATCAATATAGACATGAAAAGATACACTCTTATTAATTGAGAAGAATAAGTTAGAAAACAGCCTCATAGTATCTCAACTTTGTTTTTAAATTCTCTGTACAAATAAATAGATAAATGCTGTTAGAAAAGACAATAAAATGTGAACAGTGGTGTATTTGCTGGGATAGTGTACATATGATTCCTACTTTTTTCTTTTTGATTTTCTGTATTTTCGATTTCTTTTTCTTTAACAGTTAACAGGGACTTCATTTGTCATAAAAAATGATACCAATAAATACATTTTGAAAGAGTGCTTTCTATTTCTATCTTCTCACCAGACCTCACGGCAAATGCTGCAAATATTTTAATAGGGCTGTCGCAGGGATGTCCCTGGGGGTTTAAGAAAACAAACAAAAGTTCCAGAGCAGAGAAGCATGAACATGAAAGCGTGTGAGAAGCAAAGAAGTTATTGCTGCTTTCCCAGCTCTGATGTGTGGTTTCTCAGTGAGATAATTATAACAACGAAGTTTTTAAAAATGGTACAATTATATTTAATTAGTTCCAGTTGCTGTTGGCTATTTTAATCCTCACCTCTGAATACTATTAGAAGTCAGATCGAATCTTGTGTTATAACCTGCATGAAATAGATTTGTTTGTTCACGTGCACATTTTGTTTTTATTTCATTTGTTTACTTTCCTTTATTTTTGGCAAACACCACCATGGTAATAGATTAGATTACTGTTAAATCTATTATATGATATATTATTTTAGCAGTGCCTATAAGACACTAATAAAGAGAAAATGAAATAGTATTGGCATGATTAAATGAAAACTATTACTAAAAGAAAGAGTTCATCATAGTCATTGGATTTGAATGTATTAGAAAGAAGCACAGTATGTTAGGGAATGGCAAAATTGTGTTACAAAGTCATTCAAATTCTATATGGTTTTTTTTGTGAGTAATTAGTTTTTAAAACCATGGATACTGACAAAAATAAAGGAGTAGATGATGGGAAGCAGATGGATCATTTAATTTATTTCTCAATTACAGTTGACACGTTGGGCACAGAAATCTGCAAGTCATCTATTTCTTTATGGTCCATTTTGCAGCTGTGTTTATTGTCATAATAAATAAATACATTATCTCATTAATGGAGCAATGAATTTTTTTCCCAAAAAACACACTCACACCCAATGTCCATGCTGCAAAGAGAATACAAAAAGGCGAGAATGTTCACCCAACTGATGCAGCAGAATAGGGTCCATGTGGGGTAGATACTTTGGGAAATGAGAGTCGGTCACAACAAAACATAACCTGTTAGTTTTTAGACATGATCTATTGGTGATTGAGACAGTTTCCCTCCCAGAGAGCCACACTAGCAAATACAGTCACACTTGGAAATCCATGTGCATTTCCTAGTTAATGTATATTGCATTTCAGATGCAGATGGGTGATAAAGTTTATTACCTCCATTTTAGGTTCTCTCTTTCACTAGAAATGCCAGAAAGACTTGGGGAAATATCAGAGCTAACCTCTGATGTTGTATTCAAAGTTGTAAAAGCAACACACATTGGATTAGGAGCAGAGTGGTCCTTTATTCGCAAGTGAACAGATGGACTTTTATATATTAACAGCTTCCCCACAAAAGTAGTGTGGTTGGTGGTGAAATTGGGGGTAGCGTATTGCTGAATATTAGATCTAACCAAGAAGCATAGAAGTATTGATCACCTGTTATTTCTTCACAACTCATCTGGTTTATGAGTTCCCAATGTTCTCAAGGATTTATAGAACTTGACATGCTACTTGGAAACATACTCCCTAGCTTGGTTTGACCCTATAATCCATATATTAACCCCATTTACTAAATCACTGGGCCATGTTTATGCAATAGCTATATTCATGAAAATGTTATGCAAACTCAATTTTAGGAATGTTGGAAGTAGGCTACAGATTCACTCAGATCTACATTTTTAAATCTCAGTTGTGCACATTTTAGTTTGATGAGTTTTTATTATTAACTAATCTCTCTGAGTCTTAGATTCTTTATCTGAAGCATCGGGATGATGAGAATATCTATTTCACTGAATTGTGAAATTAGATGAAGTAATTTCTGTGAAAGCTAAGGAAAATGCCTGGTACAGACTTGTGCTAAAATTATTTTATATTACCAGAAATATGGCTACATTATTACATATTCACATAACATATTGCTGTAATCTTTAATATATAGTAAAAAGCATCAAATACTCTTGTAAAGAGAAAATATATATTATATATATTGGGTATCAGCTTCCTCAGTGGTATAAGCTTAGGGAGTTGGGGTGAGGATTTTCTTAAAGCAGACTATTTTTACACCAGGTTAAGACATGGAAAAATGACTTAAGTTGCAATAATTCACGCTACTTAAATAAGTGATGACTTCAAATCCTTTGTATCTCCATTTTAGGCTGGGGTGGGGTGCTATACAAACATTCACGTTTCGGAAAGGTGGCCAGTGGTTGGAGTGGTGTAAAACCTTTTGTCTGATGATAGATTCTGAGGCCATTCAAGAGGTAAAAGTAAATCTAGAAAATGAGGTTTGGATATAGCATATTAGAATGTCTGGAACTTTGTGTTCATAATTTCTAAAGCTCACAGTCTATTCTGAACAGAGGGATCCTTACTGACACATCCAACAACACACAGATGCACATACACACACAGAAATCCAGAATTTGGGGGTATGATTTCAAGGATCTGGTGATGCACAGCTGCAGTGGTCTTGCCCGACAATACTCCCTGATTAGCTTCTGGTGGTGAGTCTAGAACAAAGAAGGATGCTGACTAGAGAAGAAAATGAGAAATTAGCAAAGAAGAGAAGACTGGGCCTGTGTACTGAGTTGTAGAGTGCTAAAAAGTCCTTCGGGAGGAAAAGTGTCTAATAAAGACTAAGACGTTGATTACTGTATGATTTCCATATGTGATATTTTGTTCATGATCTTTAAGTCTTCACTGATGTAAAATGAGTGAATTAAGTATGCAGTTGGGGCATTGACAGGTAAAGCATTAAAGGACTAAGCGTTGTTCTGGATCAGAATCCAAGAAAAAAGAAAAAATTACCAGCCCCACAAAGCAGGGGAAATCAAGCAGCTGAAGCCCACATGGAAATTCACAGAAATCTTATGGTAGAGCTGTGGACTCCCAAAGGCCATGAAATTATGTGTGTCCTACATTCAAGGCAATCTTGCCTAGAACTTAAGGGTCAGTAGCTCTGACAACCATCTGGTCTATAGATACAATTTTTGAGACATTTATCGAGAGCTTATTGCCTACACATGCCTTGTGGTTAAAAGCACGAACTCTCCACACAGTGATGGGGAAGAAGCCTTGTTCAGTTCTAAAGGTCCCCAGGGAAAAGTAGCCATAGGCGCTATGCCTCTGTGGAGACAACTTCACAAAAGGTGTTTCTTTCACTAAACGAGGAACAAAGTTTACTCCATGTCTCTTCAGAAGCACAGCCTGTCAAAGCTCTGGGCTCTCCATCCTTGTGAAGCTCAATTTTCCTGAGTTTACAGCTCAACTTACTGGTGAGCAAACTCAGTCTCTCTCTCCATCGCTGCTCGGTGGGGGCGTTGCATGAATAATGGTGACAGCTATAGACAGGCAGTCCTGGAGAACAATTGTGAGAAAGCAGGGGTGGTTGGCAGTGGTTTTCAGGAGTGTGAAGGGATGTGTGGGTTTCTTTAAGATGCTAATTCCATGAGTCTCAGTAGGCTGCACTTGGAAGGGTAAATGGGGAAACAGTCAAAAGAGTTTTAATTTCAGGCTTTGGTCACAATTGCAGTAGAAAATTGATGACAGGTGGTTGCAGCTTCCCTGCCGTGATTTTAAACTCATTAAAAAAATTATATAACTTGACCATCAGGTGGCAAAAGAGTGAGGCTGAAATAGAAAACTTCTCATTTTTAGTTCAGTGTTGACTTCTTCTACACATATTATCTATATCTCAAGTCAGAACTGGGATTGAGCATGAATTTGTGCATGTTTAAAAGACACAGTCTTGGAGAGAGTATTATAATAGAAGAATCTGGCATAGCAGTCCACGGCACTTCTGCGTTATAGAACTTAACACAAAGGATCACTGAATCCCAGCAAGGTACAGGATACAATCATCATTTTTACCTAGAAATAGATCTTGAATCCTGTAGGCATTAAGTTTGGGGACCAAAGCGAAAATTTTCTGTTCATTACCATAGTTATATACCTATTCATTTGTTCTATCCAAGGCAATTAGTTCAAGCAATCTTTTAATTGCTATCTGTTATGGATTTTATTAGGCTGTATGTAAAAGAAACCCTACTATAATGGCTTGTTCAAAAGGAGGACTAGGTAATCCTGGCTGCTCCATTTTTAATCATGCAAGGCTAGGTAATCCTGGCTGCTCAAAGAACCAGGTTCCTTCTATCTCCCTGTACCTTAGCACATGGATTTCTCTCTTATCTTGCAGAAATACTTCTTTGCTTGCCCTATGTCAGCATTATAGGCAGAAAAAAAGAGGGAAGCAACAAGAAGTGGTAATGCTTGCATTAAAAAAGTAACACATTTCTCAAAATTTCCAACACATATTTGCTTATATTCATTAGCAAGTACTGCCATTTAAACTTTCTAGTCTTTAAAAAATATATAGAAAATGAATATTTTAGTTGGAACTACCATTGACTGAAATATAATCAAAAGGGAAGAAGAATAGAAGAGATATTGGGAAGTCAGGCAGTCATATCTGCCACACCTATTATGATCTCATGCAGGTAAGCTTGTGCCATGGAGGAATCCAGGCCATGAAGCAAATAACACTAATTTATTGATACACTCATTTGCTCATTGAGCAAATGCTTATTGAGGTATTATAGTCGTGGTTTTGAAGGTATGAAAAATAGATACAATCCCTTCCTTCAAATGTCTTATCATCTAGTGAGAGGAGACAGACAGATGTTTGCCCTGCAATATGATACCGCCTGAGAGGAGAGTCATGGTGCCACCAAGAAAGCACAAAGAAAGGGCAACGGGACCCTCCAGGAAGGAAGCAAGAGAAGATTTCTTAGATGAGTTGCTTTCTAAAGATACTGATACAAATCGAATTTTCATTGGGCTAAATGAAGTAAGCCAGACACAAAAAGAAAAATATTATATGATCTCACTTATATGTAAACTCTATTTTTTAAAAAGTCAAATGATATAAAGATAGAAAATAAAACGGTGGTGATCAGGGTCAGGATAGGGTGGGAGTGAGATGGGGTGATACAGCTTCAGGGATACAAAGTAGCAAATATGTAGGATAAACAGGTGGAAAAATCAAATGTACAACATGAGAACTAGAGTTAACAGTGAATTGTGTTCAGGACTTTTGCTAAATGAGTAGATTATAGTTCCTTTTGTCACAGGGGAGAAAATAGGTAATTGTGTGAGATGTAGATATGTAGATATGTTTATGCCACTAACGTGACTATTTTATATATATATACATATCTCATAGCATTATGTTGTATACCTTAAATATACAGTAGTCTCCCCTTTTCTGTGGTTGCATTTTCCAAGGTTTCAATTACTCATAATCAACAGTGCTCTGAGAATATTAAACAGAACAGGATGGAAATAAACAATTCATAATTTTAAATTGTGTGCTGTTCTGAATAGCCATGATGAAATTTCATGCCTTCTGGTTCTTTCCTGCCCAGGATGTGAATCATACCTTTGTGTAGCCTATTCATCCTGCCTCTGTTCCCCACCCATTAGTCACTTAGCAGCTGTCTCAATTATCTGATCAACTGTCATGGGATTGCAGTACTTGCGTTAGAGTAAACGTTATTTTACTTAATTTTAGCATGAGACCATCATAGGTGTGGCAGACATGGCTGACTGACTTCCCATTATCTCCTCTACTGTCCTTCCTTTTAATAAAATTCTCATTTTATTTCAGTCAGTTATATTCCCGAAAGCGCAAAAGTAGTGTTGCTGGCAATTCGGATATGGCAAAGAGAAGCCCTAAAGTGCTCTGTCACAGGATCCTTGGGGTGTCACTTTGCCAGCCGGAAACCTCTGTGGCTGGTGGCACCTTCTGCCTAAGTGTTGCTTGTGCCCACTGGCCCCTGCTGCCCACTAGGCTTGGCAGTCTGCACTCAGTCCGTGTAACTGGCCTGGATCCCATGACTACCAAGGACTAGCCAGGTGCAGAGCAGCGAGGAGTATGCAGGTGAGCGCGTGCAGGTTTCGGCCATTGTGCACAGCCAGGCACACTGGCTGCTGTGGCAGGACAGGCAGCTTTAGGCACTGGCACAGGCGCTGGCTCCATGTGATGCTGCAGCTGGACAAGACATACTGCAAGCGGCTTTCTGCAGGCACAGGCGTCCGGGATGGGGAAATGCAGTGGCACCCAAAAGCTTCAAGATGCCAAAAACCACAGAGCCCCCAAAAGGGTGTTACATCCCTGGCTTGGGGAGCCCCTAGGTCTGGGTTCCCTGAAAAGCCACAACTCTTCTCTCCTTCTTGTCTCACACAGCGTGAGGTGGACAGGGGAGTGTTTCAGCCCTGTTTATGTTACAGCTCTTTCAGTCCCACCATTCAGCAGGTCCCAAGTTCTTGTCCCACATCCAGGAAGAAGGAGGTACACACACCTGGAGGGCAAGCTAGGCACAGAGGAGCTTCATTGAGCTGCGGAACAGCTCTCAGGAGACCTGAAGTGGTAGCTCATTTCCACAGATAGATCATCCTGAGGAGTCTCCAGCTTTCAGAGGAGAGGAGACCTGTAGTCAGTAGCCCCTTTCAACAGACAGGTGGTCCCATGGAGGAGACAGGAAGTGGGCAGCTCCCTCCCCCTGCTGGTAATCCTGATGTCTGTCTGAATCGGGCAGATCCGGGGGTTTTTATGGGCTCAGAGAGGAGGACGTGCAGGCTGATTGGTCTGTGGGTGGCCGTGAGCAGGCGCAGAAAAAGCACCATAAGTTCTCACTCTCCGAGGCAGACTCCACCGGAACTGGAAGCTCAGCCTCTAGGCTTCAGGCTTGAAGGTGGGGCTTCGCCAGACCCGCCCTTTCAGCTCCGGAACCTTTCTGCTTCCCGCCCTCGATATGCGGTTCACGGGACCCAGGCTGTTCTTTCCAAGGGGGCTTGCAGGCCCTCGCTGAGCTACCCTCATCCCCTTGGCCTCCCTCCCATGCTCATCAGTGCCCAAAGTCCAGAGGGAGCTGAGGCGGCAGGGGCCTGGCATGCCAGCACCACCCCAAGTGTGCACACACCCAGCTGGGTGGTGACAGCACCCCGGCTCAGCCACAACATTGCTCCAGAATCGGAGTAGGCACTGGGAGCAGGGAGAGACCGGGGAGTGGGAGCAGGCATTTCCAAGCCTGCTGTGGCGGGTAGTTTCCTGGGGCCCTGAGAGCACAGGGATGCCTGGATCCGGAGCCGCAACTGGACAGATGCAGCTGTGTCTGGGAGCGCAGGGCTCTCTTCCCGCCAACACAGTAGGGCGTGAGTCTCCTGCCTGTTCCTGGCTCCTTCTGGGTGGAGTGCGCAACCCTAGCTGTACCTCTCCTGCCGTGACTGGCATCTTCGCAGGGGCCGCTCCAAATGGCTGCCGCTGCCATCAGTTCCTTTAAGAGAAAAGGTGAAAGTTCTTGACTTAATAAGGTAAGGATAAAAATTGTATGCTTCAGGAGTTTGAGACCAGCCTGACCAACATAGAAAAACCCCATCTCTACTAAGAAGACAAAACTAACTGGGTGTGGTGGCACATGCTTGTAATTCCAGCTACTCAGGGGGCTGAGGCAGGAGAATCTCTTGAACCCGGGAGGCGGAGGTTGCAGTGAGCTGAGATCGCGCCATTGCACTCCAGCCTGGGGAGCAAGCGTGAAACTCCGTCGCAAAAAATAAAATAAAAAATTGTATGCTGAGGTATCCAGATGAGCCTTTTTGAGGGCACATTGTGTTCTGTTGCTCTGGAAAAGCAAGGATTTGGAATTGTGTTAATTCTTTTACATCAACAGGGCTTTGGCATTAGCTGTGACTTTTCAGGCAGCTCTCTGCAGAGATAGCCCAGTCAATTCCCAGAGAAAGGACTGGATCCTTCAGCTTTGCCTTAATTGACACAATATTATCTTCAAACACCTTTTCCCATTGTCCCTGGATATTTAAGAAACAATGTTTGTTTTATGTCAGTTTAATTGAAGTGAAGCAAGAAGAAACATAGTGCAACCTATGACAAATTATTAGGTCACAATTATTTTCAAATAGTGCTTAATTTTATTCTTTTTTCATTGGCATGCCTATCATTTTAAGGTTCATATTTATTAATTTTATTCTGATTTCTAGGTGGTTGACTGCCCAGTACCTTCAAGGGAGCTAAAAGTCCCTCTCCATGCATTGATTAAACCAACAGTAATGATTACTGTTACCTGAACACTGCTATATCCTTAGACTACATTAATTCATAAACTACACAAAGCCCCTGCCTGCCTTAAACTGGTACTCTAATGAAGGGACACTCATCAAATAGGCAATCAAGGTAATAATGCAATATAGAATTCTTATAAAGAAGTAATCCAGGCTACTATAAAAGAAAATAGCATGAGGACTTAATTTATATTAGACTCCTAGGATATCTTGACTGGAGATGCAGATTTTACTCTGAATAATGGGAATAAATATAGTGGTTGGGGAGAAAAACATTTGGAAAGGGAGAAATGAGTTTGGTACACTTAAGAAACAGAAAGAAGATGAATGTGACTAGCGTATGCGCTAGGAGAGAGAAAGTGTCATGTAAGTTAAGAGAAGGGTGGTAGTCAGGGGTTTTACCTGGGAAATAGAACTTGAAACTTGACTGGCAATTATTTTTCCTATGATATGGTGAACAAGCTTGCCCTTCTCTTACCCATGGCTTCCCCTGAGGCAACACAAGGCCGAGCAACGGTCTGCAGTTCCAAGGAATGGCATCAGTTATCTTCATTCTTCCTGAAGAAGTTTTCAAAGTCCCTTGGAAAAACAAAATATGAAATAGATTAAATTATAAAGTATCTTGGAGAAGGCCAGCTGTTTGCTTATAAATCTTCCTTTGCATTCCACGTGAAATAATATTTCCAGCTATTTCTCTTTGAATGCTCTTGTTCGCTTTAGTTTTTGTGCTTGGCTGAAAGGCCTGTGGGGTTTGTGGAAGTTGACATTCACAATATCCAATTTTTAAAGCTCTGTGTAAAAATGCTACTAAATTGATTTAAACCTACTTTTACTGATCACCTGCACTGGTAAATAAGCAAAGAGTTTTGCATATGCAAATTTTTTAGAGTTGCCTCCAGAGAAGACTAAACACACATCTTAGTATATGCATCTTGAGAGTGCTCTTCCTGGAACTTTTGCAAGGATCGTATTATTTAGGGTGCAACAGTCTCTTCAACCTTCCTGGAAATGAAAGGTTTCGCATCCAAAACATCTACTAGAATGGTTTTTAAGATTTCATTTACAAGCAGAATTTGCAGATTTGCCATTAGGACTATTTTGGCTTTGAGGACACAAGATATCATATGCCATGCCCTTGAAATAGCCTGCATTATTTCTAAACTAGATCAAGAATAAAGAAGAGCCAAGATTCACCCCTTATTGACAAAACATACATACATATACATATGAATGTATACATATTTGGGTATATACATATACATGTATGTATACATCATTTTAAAATTATATATATTATATAATTATGTAAGATATTATATATATAACTTAAAAGACCATAGGCCAAACATAGTTATAATTATACTCCCAGGGATAACTGGCACTCAGAAATGATTACTCCCACTTGATATTCACATGATTCACATCATACATGACAACCCCTTCCACTTACAAGGACATTTCAAATGCAGACACTGTTTGCTCTTAGATTTCAAATCATCTTCTTCAAGAGAAAGGGACATAATAAGAGCTATCATTTACTGAGCATGTACTGATGTCAGACACTGAGCTAAGCATTATACAACCATTATTTCAATTAATATTTAGAGCAACTCCATAACAAAGATGTATAATACTATTATCTCTATTTTTCATTATATAAATTGAAGCATATATAGGTTACCTAGTTTGCTCAATAATAAATATGTGCAATAAAATCAGTATTAGAAACCAGTCTAGGATGACCTACAGAGCATAAGCTTTTGAAATATCTTTGAAATAGATGGTGATGGATAAAGAAACAGCACTGTATCTGGAGCCAGGAGGACTGAGTTTAAATTCTAACTACCCAATTATCATTTGTCTCTCTGAATAAGCCATCCCATTTATTCACAGGTGAAGTCTTCTGAGGAATATTTTTTTATCTGGGAAAAGTGCAGGTACATTGCCTATTACTAAGCTAAGAAATCATTGTTTTCTGGAACGTTAGCATTGTACTGAAAATCAGACAAAAGTCATAATTTTTGCTCTTTTTTTTTGCAGTTGTGAAATCTTGCCTTTGATGATACTTGTCTCCATTAACTTCCAGTATATTAGATGGTTAGAACTATATATTAAAAAATAATCACATGAAATTTGGAGAAAGTTTATAGATGGCTTAAAACCTATTAGTAATGTTCTATTTCTGTAACTGGCAGGCAAGTATATGTGAATCCATTAAATTATTTGTTATATACTTTGCCTGTGGAAATAATAATAAATCAAAAGTTTACTGCAGACAAAAATAAATCCTCAAAATGCCTATGATTTCCAGATAAGATACCCTTATATTTTGTATTTCTTCTGTTCTCTTCTCCCAGAAACCTCCCAGAAGCAGATGCCTCACCTCTTTTGCCAATAATCCCTCTCTGAATTATTGTGCTGAGGATCTTATGTGACTCATGATACACTGTTTCATGTGCAATTGTGTATCTTTAGGTGGAATATATGCACCCTGAGAACAGGTGCTGCATCTTCCAATCCAGTGTTTATTTCCCCATGGCATGAATGTAACTGTAAAACTAATGACTGAAGGAGCCAGCTTTCTTTTTAAACTTAAAAAATATTTTTAACTGATACATTGGAATTCTATACATTTATAAGATACAATTTGGTGTTTTGATACATATATATGTTATATAATAGCATGAACAAATCAGGAGAGTTAGCGTATCTATCACCTTCATGCATTTATCGTTTCTTTGTGGTGAGAACATTCAAAAGCCTCACTTTTAGCTATTTTGTAATATATAATATCTTACTGTTAACCATAGTGATTCTACTGTACAACAGAGCACGAGAACTTACTTCTATACAATTGTAACTGCATGCCTATTTGGCCAGTCTGTCCCCATTCTCCCCTTTTCCATACCCTCCCAGTCTCCAGTAACTACTATTCTGCTCTCCGATTCTGTTATATAAACTCTTTGTTTTTGACAGATTCTACACATAAGTGAGATCATGTGATATTTGTCTTTCTGTGTCTGGTGATTTCACTTAACATGATGTCCTCCAGGTCCATGCATGTTGTTGCAAATGACAGGGTTTCATAATTTTTATGACTGACTAGTATTTTATTGTGTATACATACCACATTTTTAAATCCATTCATTGTTAGACACTTAGGTTGATTCCATACCTTGGCTACTGTAAGTAATGCTGCAATAAACATGGGAATGCAGATATCTCTTTCACACATTGATATTACTTCCTTTGGATATATACCAAAAGAAGGGTTCACTGTATCATATGATAATTCTATTTTTAAGTTTTGGAGAAACTCTCATACTTGTGTTCATAATGGCTGTACTAATGTACAATCAACAGTTTGTAAGTATTCTGTTTTTCTCCACATCCTTGCCAACAATTGTTTTCTTTGTCTTTTTGGTAATAACCATTTTAACTGTAATGAGGTCATATCTCAAGGTGATTTTGATGGGCATTTCTTTAATAAGTAGTGATGTGGAGCATTTTTTCATATAACTATTGGCTATTTGTATGTCTTCTTTTGAGAAATGTCTATTCAGGTCTTCTGGACATTTTTTAACGTGGTTGTTTTTTAATTTTTTGGTTTTCTTTTTTTTTTTTGGCTGAGTTGTTTAAGCTCCTTATATGTTCTGAATGCTCATCCTTTGTCAGATGTTTGCAACTAAATTCTCCTGTTCTGTAGGTTGTCTCTTCATTATATTAATGGTTTCCTTTTTTGTGCAAATATTTTTTACTTTGATGTAATCCCTTTTGTCTATTTTTGCTTTTGATGCCTGCGTTTTTGAGGTCTTATTTTAAAAATGCTTGTTCAGCCCAATGTCATGACACATTCTTTTGTTTTCTTGTAGTACTCTTGTGATTTCGGGTTTTACATTTGAGTCTACAGTTTATTTTGAGTTGATTTTTGTATATCGTGAGAGATAGGGATCTAGACTCATTCTTCTGCATAATGGATATCCAATTTTCCAAGCACAATTTATTGAAGAAACATCTTTTCTCCAATGCATGTTTTTGGCTCCTTCATCCAAAATCAGTTAATTGTAAAGGTATGAATTTTGTACTGGTGCTGTCTGTACTGCTCCATTTGTCTATTTGTCTGTTTTTATGTTAGTACCAGGCTGTTTCAGTAGTATATTTGATATCTGGTATTGTAATGCCTCCAGCTTTTTTCTTGTTGCTCAGCATTGTTTTGGCTATTAGGAGTCTATTGTGGTTCCATATAATTTTAGAATCTTTTTTTTATTTCTTTGAAGAATGTCATTGGTATTTTGATAAGAATTGTATTAAATCTGTAGATTGCTTTTGGTGGTATGGCCGCTTTAACAAAATTAAAATTTCTAATCCATGAACATGTATTCTAATGGGCTGTCTTTTCATTTATTTATGCTCTAACTTCTTTCATCAATGTTTTTCATCAGTGGTTTTCAGCTTACAGATATTTTACCTGTTTGCTGAAGTTTATTCCTAGGTGTCCTTTTTTGTAGCTGTTATTAAAATAATTTTCTTAATGTTTTCCAGATAGTTTAATATTAATGTACAGAGATACTGATTTTGTGTATGTTGATTTTGTATCTTGCAAATTGGCTGAATTTCTTAGTTCTACCAGTTTTTAGTGGAATATTTAAGGTTTTCTCTATATAAGATAGAGACATCTATATACCCTATCATCTGCAAACAGGGACAATTTATGTTTTGCCTTTTCAATTTGGAGAGCTTTTATTTCTTTATCTTGCCTAATTTCTCTGGCTAGGGCTTCCAGTATTATGTGGACTAGACATGGTGAAAGTGAGCATCCTTGTCTTGTTCCTGATCTTAGAGGAAAAACACTCAGATTTTTCATAGTAAGTATAATGTGAGCTGTGGTTTTTTCATATGTAGCATTTATTGTGTTGAAGTACATGCATTCTACTCTTAATTTGTAGTGAATTTTTATCAGGAGGGGATATTTTGTCAATGCTTTTTCTGCATGTATTGAAATGATCGTATGTTTTTAATCTTTTTTTCTGTTGATGTGGTGTAGCATATTTATTTATGTGTATATGTTGAACCGTCTTTGCATTCCTGGGATAACTCCCACTTGATCATAGTGAATGATCCTCAGATAACATACAGTGAGTCACTGCGTTTCTCTGGGCTTATGTGTCCTCTTCTGAGAAACGGAAGTGTTGGGTTTAAATACTACTTTCTCTTCTAAATGATATTCTATGATTCTGTGAATTCTTATGTAAAAATACCTATGAGTAATCTCCAGAAAAGAACAGCTCTCAAACTCTAAGATGCCTCCCAAATCTTAGTGTAAGCAAAAACGTCTTAAAGATAGATATGCAGTTATTGGGATGAAACCATACATTTTTGAAAACAAAACTTCTGAATTTGAAGGAAATAAGTGGCAATCTTTCAAAAAATCACATCTGTTTTTAAAGGCTACATTTTTTTCTTCCCATATTCTGACCATTTAAATGCCAAAACTCAAAGACTCTTTTTGGATGTCCTATGTGTGACGCCCACAATACAAGCACGTGGGTTCCTGAGACACTTGTCTGCCAAGTAGCCACGCAGTTTCTGAACTGCATTTGGAAGCATCTTTCAATGAAGAGCATCTTATATGATTTCTCAAGCAAATAAAATTCTTAGGTTTGGTCATTGATTAATTTTCTCTGACTGATGTCCATTGATAAATTTTAGATATGAGAAAAGCCTGTTTTAAGGGTCCCTCCGTGTCTTTCCCGTTTTGAATTTTTCTCTTTTCTTCCCACTCCTCCTACTTCAACATAAGGACAGGATCCTCTGTATATACTGCTAGAGTTTGAATGTTTAAGGCTCAGAGATTGTATCACTTGTACTAATGTGGTTTATTACCTTTTATCTCTGTGTGCTCCCATTATTACTTACAAAGGCTGAAAATTTCAAATAGAGTACTTAATTTACAGCCTACTTTGGTATTAGCTGGGACGTAACAGACCAGTGAGACCTCAGAGAGGCAAGAGAATGTGCATCAAGAGAAATCAAGTGTGGAGGGAGGTAAGATGGGAGAGATAAGCAGGGGACTTACAGAGAGATGTAGGGAACATATTCTTCTTTCTGCCTTTGGGTGTGGACATCTGTGAGCGTGTTATCTGTGGTAGTGGCAGCCAGCTTATGATCTAGAGAGCATAGACCTGAGTATTGAGGCCAGCAAGCTGGACACAGCTAAGGAGAATGATGGAAGCACTTGAATCATTGATGGCGCCATTGTTATGTTTAATGAATAGACCCTGGGACACTCTATATCTTGCTTCGTGGCAAAAGAAACAAGCATATTCTAAGTTGTTGTAATTCTGCTAAATGCAGCTAACATCTTTCTGATTTAAGTCCAATGTATACTTGGTGAGAATTTTCACCCTTTGCCTCTTGCACCATGTTTAGTTCACAACCACACTAGAAGGGAGGTGATACATTCTCCCTAATTTCTAACAATTGGGGGAAATTTTTGATATAGTGAATAAAATTTAACTGTGAACAGTACATGGAATAACTATTTATATTTTGAAGCATAAGCCAAAATTTATTTACTTTGCAATTGTAAAAAAAAAAAAAATCACAATTTTGGTTAAGGTAAACATAAAATTAAGGAAAATTTGAGCACTTGGTGGGGTCAAGCAGGAGACACTTTGTCTCAGGGCTAAGGGATGTAAACATACTTTATTACAAATAATGTTTAAAAACCAAGGCTAGTAATACCCAAGGCATCCGAGTTATAAAGCCTGTCCTTCGTTCATTGGATGGGCTGAGGGCAATGTAATGCAGATAAATGCACACTTACTTCTTCCTGGTTTTCATCTGAAGCGTTGTAATATCTAGAGACCATAACTAAGCAATAATAGTCACATATCTTAATTATGGCCTTTGTATTGCTTTAGTTACCTGCTTGGCCTCAAATCATCGCTTTCAAAAAGTATTGTAATTAGCTAAAAGATGGCAAATACCTTTCTTAGTCTCCTGTGATAAACAAGTGTCTTCCTCAAATCTCGTAAGCAGCTTCAGTACTATTTGAGAGAATTGGGGGAATTTAAAAATGGCATTTTAGTTATCACTAGTTAATATTTTGTTCAGTAGAGAAATATTAATTTGCTTAATTTGTTGGGGGTGTTATTTGTCCCACACTAGCTGGCCTCTGTGATCTACTGGGATCTACTCATCAGCTCTGGCTCACCATGTTGAATATATTGCTGTAGATTATTACTTTCCTACTAAAAATACAGAGAGAGAGAAGGAGTTTAATTATTGAAATAAAATTTAAAAGTATATTTTATTTCTGAGAACATAGCCTAGTTAAATGGAAATTAGAGTAACATTCATTACTGAATTGTTGTCCACAAATGCATTGTGTCCCCTGGGCTAGGCTGCTTTTCTTGGTAGCAGAACTCATTGCTAATTGCTTTCATCAACATGTCAGACTGAGGCTGAAAAACAAACAGTATATTTCAAAATGTTTTTTCTCTTAATTAATTATGACAGACTAATTTGATTCAAGCTTAAGGCCAAGTCGGAACTTGGCAATATTTTTTTAAGATGTTAAGAGGAGCAAGTTTATAAAGGCATAGAATGAAAGGGCATGTCCTTGCACAGTTTTTTTTTTTTTTTTTAAATAAGGTGTCCAAACAATTTTACCATATTTGCTGAACTAGCTGTTATAAATATTAACTTTATTTAACTGACACGATTCTTCTGCTATCATTAGTGAACTATGAAAAATTTGGTCCAGATGCAGAAATCATTTGGCAATTATTCAAATGGTTGGAGTGTTTTTCCCAGGAACAATGATAAAAAGTGTAGTGCCAATGTTGGATGGGCACATATTTTATACATTTATCAGTAATTGGGTAAAGAGTGAGCTTCTTTCTGATACTGAGTGTGCTAAGGGTTCTTTACAGAGAATATTGAGTGAAGTCATTCAGTTCAACAAGTATTTATTATATCTTTACTGTATTTATGGGAACCACCCCTTCTGTCCCACCCACACTCAATCAACCAGCTACAAAAGTGAGATTACAGATAGTTTCACACTCAAGAATAAACACATCTGCCATTTATTAAAAGCTCTTGGATGCAATGCTTGAACTCTTGAAAAATCAGGCCCAAGGAATTTATAAATTATGCCCAGGAAGGAATTGAATCAGGATTCAGATAGTGGCTATTTTGTTATTCCATAACTGTGCTCTTAATCTTTCCTATAACTCAACGCACACACACACGCACACACACACACCCCCCACACACACGTGTGCAGCACAAGGAAGGTTGCTGTAGTGCTGACACTAACTGCATTGAAGGGAGAAAAGAAAAATATATTCTATAGGAGAAACTAATGAGGGTCAAAGCCAGTGGGTCTGAAAGCTTCTCCCACCAGATCCTCAAAGGTTTTGGTGACTGTCATAAAGAAAAATTATGAGACAAAACTGTGGGCTCCAAATTCAAAGTGTGAAGACAAAGTCGTGATGAACTTCCTGTATCTCTTCCTGTGAAAATGTATTAGACACTAACTGAATAAATCCAGTACAGGTAGGACCAGCGCATAATCCTATTTTATTTTCTTTAAAATACGTATTTACTTAAAACATGTAAGAAATAATTTTAGATACACACTTTGTAGTATACATGGGTCTTATTTCCCATTTTATTTTTAGAACAAATATAGCTAAACCAGGAAACGTATCATGCCATACTCAACTAAAGGATTTTCAAAACTCAAACATCCAGAAAATTATAGTATCCTCTTTTTATTATTTAAGTATTATTCAATGATATCATAAAGCTGGTTGAAAGTGAGATAAATTATACAAGATTTGAAAGGGACAATTGTAGAAGTAAAAGGATAGTAGATATAAATATTACTGAGAAGGATGCCTAGCACATAGTAGGTGACAACTAAATATTTGGTAGATTATTAAATAAATGGCAATGGCTGTGTATTAAACTATTGCTTTTAGAGTATATGAACATTTACTATAGTATAACATTTTATTGGTCATTGACCAAATGTCAATGTCTTGAAATTTTATTTAAGTTATAATACCTGAAAATATCATTCATTCTGAAGAACATACAGGAGAAAAAATTCCAGCATTTGAATGCTAATTTTTATAAATAATATTAAAAATATTCCCAGTAGCTTGTTTCATTTTGTATAAGATTTTGAACAAATAATCATGAGGAAATTCTTCAAAAATATTAATTATTCCCTGTTTTATAGAGAGGATATTCATGAGGTCAGAGAAACGCTTTCCTTTTTTCAAAATGCTTGGTAGTTTTTAAAAATAAAAAAAATTATTTTAGAAAAAACTCTCTTCAATGTTTTGGAAATGAGTGATTTTTATAAGTCTAAATCTCTTCTGGTGAAAAATAATTTTAAATGGAATTTCACAAGACTGATTAAAAAAATTTAAAACAAAAAGGGGTTTCTTAAGAGAGGTTCAGATTCAATTTTATTTTAGTGGTGGTTGCTCAGTGACTTGCATAAAATAAATTAGCCTTGTTTAGAACAACAGAAAGTACATAATAGAAAATGTAGTTAAGATTGATTTTAAAGTAAGACAGCATGGTTGCTTATCTGGCAAAATAACAGAAGAAAATATTCAGCTCATCTTTGTTAAATTATTAATCTAGTTCCCTTTTACAAAATGGTTAATATCTGTGGCTGAAAAGGGGAGGGGATGTAAAAGCCAAACTTATCTAGTCAGCAGCCTGGTTGAAGAAGAAAATTATGTTTACTCACACACATTATATTTTCATTAGGCTTATCTCAGTCCAAATAAAAGATGGATTTTTCATTATTGATTATTTTTATATGAAGTATATAACAAATTCTTAGTTAACTTTTTTCTTTTTAAACTATTCTCATATATTTTTCTGGATGAACCAAAATAATCTAATGAATATATTCCATTTGCATCAATGTTAACAACAGATGAAGTGCTGATTTTATGCAAGGTACTGTGTGTGCTAGGAATTGGAGCTATATGGCGACTCGGTACTCCAGAGGCTACTGACCTATCTAATAAGAGTGGAATGAAAAATGCAGTCATTTATGAGGTTTAACAAAAGAAAAGCTCTCTCACCTCTGTTCCACACAACTGAGGCTCATCCACTGACAGAGTCTTTAGCCTTCTCAGAACTCCCTTAGCATTCTCTCATGCTTTCTTGTTGTATGAGGAAAATTATAGTGTCCCTTGTTCCTGAATATTTATTTTTCAAGTTGTTTTCAGAAGGTTGTTTTCGTCTTATGGAATCTCCTTCAGTGATCAGGAGTTTTGATTTTTTTTTTCTTGATTTTTCTCTCAGGGATACTTAAGGCAGGTTGAACATAGAACCCATAGTAGCATGTATCCACATGAGCACACTTCCCATGTTAGCACATGCCTGATATCAGTTAATGGCCAATGTCAGCTCATCCCAAGTTAACTGGCATTCCGTTTTAGAGCACGTCCCATGATCATGCACATCCCAAGTTAGCACATGTCCACAATCGTACAGACCCTGCGTTAGCCATCTCCCAAGGTAACACATACCACATATTAATGCATATTACTTAATAAATGTAAGAAATAATTTTAGCTACACATTTGGTAGTACATATGGGTCTTAGTTCCCATTTTATTTTCAGAAAAATATAATCTCTTTTCATTATTTATTATTCAGTGATATCATAAAGCTGGTTGGAAGTGAGATAAAGTATATGAGATTTGAAAGAGACAATTGTAGAAGTAAAGAGGACAGTAGATATAAACAGTACTGAGAATGGTGCCTAGCACATAGTAGGCACATCCCAAGTTAATGCACAGCTTAGGTTAGTGTGTATCCCATATTAGAGCATGTCCCATACCAATGCATGTTCTCGTTAATGCACATCCCATTTTAGCCAATCTTCTGTGTTCACACACACTCCATATTTGCCCATGTGCCCTGCCAGTGTGTATCCCATTTTGACAAACACCCAATATAAGCACATGTACCGTGTGAGCATACAACACATGTTAACGCCCACCCCCTGCTAGGGATCATCCCATGTAATGCATGCCCCATATTAGTGTATGCCCCAGGTTAGTACCTGTCCCACATACAGCATATCCCATGCCAGGACATGTTCTGTGTCACTGCACATCCATGTGAGTGCATGTCCATGTTAGTGCGCATTCCATATTAGTGCATAACTCATATTTCCTCACATTAATGGCATCCAGATCTAGGGAATCTCGAGCTGTACAACTTCTATGTGATGACATCTGCAATACAGGCCCATGATATCTTTCCTCCTGCCTTCCCTGGTGCATGTTTCTGCACAACTGTCACCTTGCGATTTGACAAAGGCCTCTGTGCTCTGGTCCTCCAGTCTGCATTCTGGCAGGAAGGGAGATAATGGGACAGATGTGGAAACAGCAACATCTGTGTGTATGCTTTTGGTCAGCACTGTGTCTTATGGCCTATTTCTAAGTACAAAAGAGCTTAGTAATTGGATATTTTACCTTCTACAGACTCTAAAATAAGGAGAGGTAAAGGGTAAATGGATGAAAAAATGGAGATAGTTTCACCAACATACAGTGTCAGCAGTAGTGGAAATGTATGTGTATCTCTACACTTTACCTGAATGTTAATAAGAGTTATCACTAAAAGCTCTTGGAAGTTCTGTAGAAATTGGGAATTTTCTCTGCCTTAATATTAATTAAAGGCAGTGTTTTCTTCCTAATAAGTGGAGAGAATTTTTTTAATTAAGAAATCTAAATCTTCTGAGAATTATATCTGGTTGTCAAAGAATCTGCAAACACTCACTGACTATGACATCTCCCAAGTAAAGAAATTCTAAAGACCTTGGTTATGTCCTTTTCTCACTTGCTTTCACATTTGCTTACTTCATTTCTCTGGATCTAAAGGTTGATTCAATCATTTTGGAAATGTCATTACAACTAACTCTTCAAAATGTCCTGGGTTTTATATATTTCACTGATAGACTATCTGATGTCTGTTTTTCTCTCTAATTTTTTTATTTGGTGTCTCTAAGTGTCCTGCTCTGGGAAGAAAAATAGCTATTGACCTGAGGCTGACTCTAAGATTGGTATCACTCAAGAAAAGCAACTGTCCTTTATTTATTGAATTATTTTCTTGACATGGCTCTATCTCAACATTTAAGATATAAGACATCTGTAGCTAACACCGAAGCTCTCCACTTGGTGCAGTTTCAAGGATGAATCCAGTCCCTGACACGTCCCAATATGGTTTCTTTCCCCACCTCCAGCCTTTTTGTTCTGTGTGTGTGCTTGTGCATGTGGGCTCTGATTAAAAGTGGCTTCCTCCTGTTCTCTCCTATCTGAATGTGAATGTCAACAGGCATCTGAGGGTGCTAAGAAAGTAACAACAGCTGGGTTTCTTTTATTGGCTTTGTCCTTTAATGTTGTAGACTTTCTTCATGTCAAAGACACAAAGGGAAAGCACTGATGACTCTTTCAAAACAGCATTAATAACATGGAAAAAAATTTCCATTTTTTCCATGTTAAGAGTCCAGGAATAAGCACAGAGTTCATTTAAAGAGCTGAAAGATGGAACTGTAGTGAAACTGGCTTTTTTTTTCCTTTTTTTTTTTTTAAAGGACATCATCAGAAGTTAAGGGCTAGGACCAGAATCGGTCAGTTATATAGGTTTGTGCAATTCATGCCTATGGGTAGCAAAAGAGATGAATCAAAATAATCAACATACAGGCAAAGTCAGTCAGCTGGTTCTGCAGATTCTTTAATCCTCAGTCATCCAGTCTTTCATTCTCACCAACTATTATGTTTTGCTCATTTTGCAAGGCTCCAGCTCAAAGAGGCCATGTGTGTAAGAAGGACATGTTTGAGGATCCCAGAGGAAGAAACTAGAACCTAAGAATCAGAAGTATTGATGGTTTGCAGAAAAGCAAGTGGCCTAAGAAGAGGTAGCAGGAGAAGGTAGAAAAAGCAAAGTGTTTGGCCTCCAGGTGACCAAGGTTCAAATTCTGACTCAACCACTTTCTCCTGTGAAACTCTGGGCAATCATTGCACCTCTGTGAGACTCAGTTTCCTCATCTCCAAATTGGTGGAAATAACACTTACCCTACAGAGTTCTTGTGAGGATTGAATTTGATAAGATGATGTGTATAAAGAACACAGAGTAGTGTTCAGCAAATTAGGGAAATTATTAAGAATAACTCAAACTATGTCAACAGGAAGCTCAGGATTTTGGAGTGTTACATAATGCTGCGATAGGGACAGGTGTAATTTTAATCGTGTTTATTATTTTCTATAAATAATTGTCGGTGCTGAGTGTCATGTGCGTCCGTGTGAAAAGACCACCAAACAGGCTTTGTGTGAGCAATAAAGCTTTTTAATCACCTGGGTGCAGGCAGGCTGAGTCCGAAAAGAGAGTCAGCAAAGGGAGATAAGGTTGAGGCTGTTTTATAGGTTTTGGGTGGGTAAAGGAAAATTACAGTCAAAGGGGGGTTGTTCTCTGGTGGGCAAGAGTGGGGGTCACAAGGTGCTCAGTGGGGGAGCTTTTTGAGCCAGGATGAGCCAGGAAAAGGAATTTCACAAGATAATGTCATCCCTTAAGGCAAGGACTGGCCATTTTCACTTCGTGGTGGAATGTCATCAGTTAAGGCAGGGCAGGGCATTTGCACTTCTTTTGTGATTCTTCAGTTACTTCAGGCCATCTGGGCAAATACGTGCAAGTCACAGGGGGTGCAATGGCTTGGCTTGGGCTCAGAGGCCTGACACTGAGAGTGGAAGCACTTGCTTTATAGCTGTATGTTAAAAGCTCATCTTTCTTCCTTTAATGAAAGGTAGCAGTACAGAGATTTTCTTTGATGTCCATCGTTTTAAATCTTTTTGATTAATTATTCCATAGACAACATTTTAACTGCTGAATTTTGGATCTTATTTCCTTCATCTCCTTTTTGCCTATAAAGTTCATTGCAGAAATTTAATTATAATCACTTTATAATTACTGTATTACATCATTAATTGATGTCACATCAAGCCTTTAACGATATTATTTAATATAAACCTCATCAAGTCTCAATGATAACCCGTGATGTCTCTATAGTGACTAATCTCTTCTTGGGCTGTTTTGGTTTCCCCCACCCCAATACATTTGAAAATGCTTTTGGGTGGTAGTTGGTCTTCAGTCCTACCCTGGTCATAATCCACAACACCCACAAATGTCTTGTAGAACCTCCTTTCTCAGTCACAGCTTTGTTTCCCTCCACAGACAATTACTTTCTTCCTGTCCCCTACAACTAACTTGAACTCTTTTTTTTTTTTTTTTTTTTTTGTGAAAGGACATCAAAAAGTAAATAACAGTTTCAGAAACAGTGCTGCTTTGTGACCTCCCTCAGCACTGGCCTGTTATCATGCAATGTCAATCCAATGCCTGTTATTCCATTATCATGGCTTTGCGACCTCTGTCTAGACAGCTTTGTGTATTCTGGACCAGACCCGCAAACCCATTAGAGGAAAACTATGTAAAAGAGAATAGGACTCTTTCCAAGAAGATTTCTATTTTATTTCTACCTAAGCTCTATGTGAGATTCTCAGTAAGTTACTGAGCCGTTTTTGGGCTTTAAGCTTCTCATCTGTGATATGTGAAAATTGGATGGGATAGTGGTGAAAATTCATTACTGCTCTATGTTTTAAATATGTATTTAGTTCAATTTATATTTTAATTGTTTACAAGCTAATGGAATCCCATCACTAGCTTTTATGTGAAAAAGAAAATTCTCTTTATCATTTGTTGAAAATTACTGTATAAATTTTATTAACATATAAATATTAATATAAAATTAATTTTTAATGTTAATAAAGAAGTGTTCACTGTCCCTTGACACTTCTCAGTAAGGCACGTACCCAATTTGACTCAGTATAAGATATTCTGCTGAGGAGTTGATATTTGTGGTAGAGAGTGTACTAGGGTGAGTAATACAATTCAAAGGTTATTATTTACCTCATTTCACCTTATTCTTATAGACATATGTCTATATTGATTTTTAATGTAAATGAGACTCCATTAGAGTTGTTCAGTACACAACCAAAACAATTGTATCCCAGCCCTTTGGGAGGCCGAGGTGGGTGGATCACTTGAGGCCAGGAGTTCAAGACCAGCCTGGCCAACATGGTGAAACCCCATCTCTACTAAAAATGCAAACATTAGCCAGGTATGGTGGCAAATGCCTGTAATCCCAGCTACTTGGGAGGCTGAGGCAGGAGAGTTGCTTGAACCTGGGAGGTGGAGGTTGCAGTGAGCTGAGATAGCACCACTGCATTCCAGTCTGTGTGACGGAGAGAGACTCTGTCTCAAAAAAAAAAAAAAAAAATGTATACAGTAGTCCATTAAAAAAAACAATTTTATGTGGTGGTCCTATTAAAAAGCAAAGAAACAAACAAATGAAATAAAATAGTCAACACCTAAGCATTAATTACTAGGTATAAGATAAGTATCAATGTGGTGAAGATAAAAAAGATATTTTTGGGTAGATGAATACAGTTGCTGATGTACTGATGGGACCTGTGGCAAGAGGTCAAATGTATCCCAGAGCAGAGATGGCAAGCAGGTTGCATCTGTCATGCCACTCCAATTTATAGTGACTGGATATTGTTTTCAGGAGGATGCTGAGGTATTCTGGACACCCTGACAATATAAGAGCATTCTGAGTCTTTAATGATGGGTGAGAGGAAGTGTAGAGGGTATGTATTTGCCACCCCTGTCCTAGAGACAGTTCACTGTCCATGGACACTTCTCAGTAAGGCATGTACCCAATTTGACTCAGTATAAGATATTCTGCTGAGGAGTTGATATTTGTGGTAGAGAGTGTACAAGGGTGAGTAATGCAATTCAAAGGTTCTTATAATTGACCTCATTTCACTTTCTAATACTTGTTTGTCTGTTCTCACATTTGAGTAATTCTGCAAAATTATAAAACACTCAGAACCAGTCTTGATCTTGGAACCTATTGGTTCTGCTTGAGGATCTCGAGGGATAGAGAGATCACAATCTTCTTATGCAGACATTTTAAATCAGAGAGTATCTCTTCTTTATGAAGAAACTCCATCAACTTGTGCTAGTTCTACTCTTACACAACAAAATAACAACAACTACAGCAGCGAGACTGGTCTCATTCTTTCCCTGAAGGGCAGCTTTTTCAGGTATTAAAACCCAGTCTTCATGTTCCACCAAAGCTTCATCTCCAGGTGAGGCAGTCTTCATGCCCTGCACTGTCCCTTCTGTTGGTAGAGTGGAGACATGCCAGTCTCTCTACTCCAAGTTTACTACTGTATATCTCAGTCTACTAAATGGTTGACTCTAAAGTTCGAACTTTAGCTATAATGTGAATAGCAATAAGAAAGAGGACAGAAAATGCTATTACTATTTGCTAAGATCCCATTAGCCGGGCGTGGTGGCTCACGCCTGTAATCCCAGCACTTTGGGAGACCTAGGTAGGCAGATCACAAGGTCAGGAGTTCGAGACCAGCCTGACCAACATGGTGAAACCCCGTCTCTACTAAAAATACAAAAGTTAGCTGGGCGTGGTGGCAGGCACCTGTAGTCCCAGCTACTCAGGGGGCTGAGGCAGGAGAATCGCTTGAACATGGGAGGTGGAGGTTGTGCCCCTGCACTCCAGCCTGGGCGACAGAGCAAGACTGTCTCAAAAATAAAAAAAAAATTAAAAAGATCCCATCAACAGTTTTGAAGACCATATTACACTGAAAAGTCATATTTGAGTTTACTGTTAATCCAACTTTCTAGGTTATTTATAACAAAATGTATGCCTTTCCATAAAGAACAATTTAAACATACCTAATATTATTTATTAAGTCTCAGTTCCTACAGTGGACTAAAGATTCATCCAGTAGGGAAAATGGCACAAAAGTGATTGAAATACCCAGGAAAGTAAACCCAAGAAAGGCCAGCTTTGCCTCTGAAGGGTCTGAGGAACCATGATTACCAAGGAGGCCAGGATCAGACCTGTTCTGAGCCTCTAGTACACAGCACAAGCATAAGAATACCTGGGAAATAACTCCAAATACAGTAGAAAGTTCAGTGAAGACCTTCTAAAAATCTTAGTTTCAATAAGGATATATTTTTGTACCAATTTTGCTGAATATCTTCCTATTGGCCTGGCTGGCACCAACTAAAGCATTCTAATTTGGTAAAAAGAATTCCTCCCATTAGCACATTTGTTTGGATAAGACCACAAATTAAGTCATTTTGTGATAATTTTTAGCAAATCCTAACTGTTCTTTGCATTGTAATATTTTTAGGCTTTGGGAGATCATTTGATCTAGTTCAGAGCAGAGGATCATTCATACATTTTTGGAAGCTCTCACTGATCATAGAACTCTTAATGTTCCTCATTTTCAATTTACGTTTTTAAATGTTTTTTTTAATTTTAAAGTTAACACTCAAATATAGGCCAGGCATACTGGCTCACACCTACAATCCCAACACTTTTGGAGGCCAAGATGGGCAGATTGCTTGAGCTCAGGAGTTCTAGACCAGCCTGAGCAACATGGCATATCCCATCTCTACAAAAAACATGAAAAATTAGCCAGGTGTGGTGGCACACACCTGTAGTCCTAGCTAATCAGGAGGCAGATGATTGGAGAATCGCTTGAGCTCTGGAGGTCAAGGCTGCAGTGAGCCATGATCAGGCCATTGCACTTCGACCTGGGAAACAGAGTAAGACCCTGTCTCAAAAATAAATAAATAAATAAACAAAATCAACTATAAAAATGAACAAAACACAGAAATTTCTGTTCTAATATTTTATGATCTCCAAATCTGCTCCCTGGGAGAAACTCCTATTTAATGATTTAGATATATTTACCTTGGCATTTCTAAATAATATATTTATGATTTTTCCTCAGAATATTATTGAAGTTACAGTTTTGCTGTCTTTGGCACCCGAGGCTTCTATTGAGATGTCTGATAACATTCTGAACTCCATACATTTTTAGCCACTATAGAACCTTTTAGGGAATTCTCTTTATATTTGGAATTCTGAAATTCCACAGATATGCCCCTAGCTTTGGATCTATTTTCATTTATTGTGCTGAACTAATAGCAAACTTTCAGTCTGAAAATTAATGTCATTTAGTTTTCAGAAATTACAAGGTATGGTAAAGGCGCTTATTCTCATTAAGTTCATTGGAAAAAAATTTCTATTTATTCACAGCAATTCTGGATTCTTTGAGGCTTCAGAGATGCTGTTTTGCGTAGTCACAATGGATTCTTTTTTCTTTTTCAACGTTTATTTTAGATTCAGAGGGTACATGTGTAGGTTTGTTACCTGATTATATTGCATAATGCTGAGGTTCAGGGTAGAAATGATCCTGTCAGTCAGGTACTAAGCATAGTATTGTCAGGCCTCTGAGCCCAAGCCAAGCCATCGCATCCCCTGTGACTTGCACATCTATGCCCAGATGGCCTGAAGTAACTGAAGAATCACAAAAGAAGTGCAGATGCCCTGCCTCACCTTACCTGATGACATTCCACCACAAAAGAAGTGAAAATGGCCAGTCCTTGCCTTAAGCCATGATATTATCTTGTGAAATTCCTCTTCCTGGCTCATCCTGGCTCAAAAAGCTCCCCCACTGAGCACCTTGTGACCCCCACTCCTGCCCACCAGAGAACAACCCCCCTTTGACTATAATTTTCCTTTACCTACCCAAATCCTATAAAACGTCCCCACACTTATCTCCCTTGGCTGACTCTCTTTTCGGACTCAGCCCACCTGCACCCAGGTGAAATAAATAGCAACATTGCTCACACAAAGCCTGTTTGGTGGGCTCTTCACGCGGATGCGCATGACATTTTGGTGCCGCGACTCGGATCAGGGGACCTCCCTTGGGAGATCAATCCCCTGTCCTCCTGCTCTTTGCTCTGTGAGAAAGATCCACCTATGACCTCTGGTCCTCAGACCAACCAGCCCAAGGAACATCTCATCAATTTTAAATTGGGTAGGCGGCCCCTTTTTTACTCTCTTCTTCAACCTTTCTCACTATCTCTTAACCTCTTTCTCCTTTCAATCTTGGCGCCACCCTTCAATCTCTCCCTTCTCTTAATTTCAATTCCTTTCATTTTCTGGTAGAGAAAAAGGAGATAGGTTTTATCCGTGGAAGCCAAAATGCGGGCGCCGGTCACGGACTGGGGAAGGCAGCCATCCCTTGGTGTTTAATCATTGCAGGGACGCCTCTCTGGTTACTCACCCACGTTTCAGGGGTGTCTGACCATGCTGCAGGGACGCCTGCATTGGTCCTTCATCCTAAGCAGCAAGTCCCGCTTTTCTGGGGGAGGGGCAGGCACCCCAACCCCTACCCTCCCTGTCTCTACCCCTTCTCTGCTTTTCTGGGGGAGGGGCAAGAACCCCGACCTCTTATTTTTGCGCCCCAATGAAAGAGATCAAATGAAAAGACTAAAAGGCAGAAATGAAGTCCACAGGCAAACAGCCCGGGCGGCGCCCTGACAGCCCGGGCGGCGCCCTGAGCCTAGTTAAAGATCGACCCCGGACCTAACCGATTAGGTTGTCTATAGCTTCCAGACGTTGTAACGACAAGCGTTGTGAAAATCCCTGTCCTGCTCTGTTCTGTTCTAATTACCAGTGTCTGCCATATATCTCAGTCCTGGGCCCAGTACAAACACATTCCCCAACTTCCTGAGCCCAACACAAACACATCCCCCCATATATCTCAGAAACATCACCTAGAGCGCTCCCGATAAGGTCACAACCGTTTGTAGTTTTACTAAATGCGCGGGAACAAATAGAAAACTGTTAAATGTATACCTTAGAATATTAACCAATTGTGATGCTGCAATCAAAAGAATTCCTTTGTTCCTCTGTAACCTTACATATCCTGTATACATCGGGCTATAAAAAGCGGGCACATGCATCGTTCGGGGCCCTCTTGTATGTTGTAGAACGGAGGGACCAAGTTCGAACTTGCATTAAAGATCCTTGCCGCTTGGCTTTGACTCTGGACTCTGGTGGTCTTCTTCGGGGAATAAACAGTCTGGGCATAACACCAATATCTTACTTTTGTGCCCCAATACCTTAGTTCCACGCCCCAACCCCTTTCCCGCTTTTCTGGAGGGCAAGAACCCCCGAATTCCTTCTCTCCATATCTCTCCTCTCTTTTCTCTGGGCTAGCCTCCTTCACTATGGGCAACCTTCCACCCTCCATTTCTCCTCCTTCTCCCTTAGCCTGTGTTCTCAAGAACTTAAAACCTCTGCAACTCACACCTGACCTAAAACCTAAATGCCTTATTTTTTTCTACAGTGCCGCTTGACCCCAATACAAACTCGACAGTAGTTCCAAATAGCCAGAAAACGGCACTTTAGATTTTTCCATCCTGCAAGATCTAAATAATTCTTGTCGTAAAATGGGCAAATAGCCTGAGGTGCCTGATGTCCAGGCATTCTTTTACACATTGGTCCCTCCCTAGTCTCTGTTCCCAATGCAACTCATCCCAAATCTTCCTTCTTTCCGTCCTGCCTGTCCCCTCAGTCCCAACCCCAAGCGTCACTGAGTCTTTCTAATCTTCCTTTTGTACAGACCCATCTGACCTCTCCCTTCCTCGCCAGGCCAAGCTAGGTCCCAATTTTCCCTCAGCCTCCCCTCCCCCACCCTGAAATCCTTTATTACCTCGCCTCCTCACACTCTGTCTGGCTTACAGTTTCGTTCCGTGACTAGCCCTCCCCCACCTGCCCAGAAATTTCCTCTTAAAAAAGTGGATAGAGCTAAAGGCATAGTCAAGGTTAATGTTCCTTTTTCTTTATCCGACCTCTCCCAAATCAGTTAGTGTTTAGGCTGTTTTTCATCAAACATAAAAAACCCAGCCCAGTTCATGGCCTGTTTAGCAGCAACCCTGAGACTCTTTTCAGCCCTAGACCCTGAAAGGTCAGAAGGCCGTCTTATTCTTAATATGCATTTTATTTCCCAATCTGCTCTTGACATTAAATAAAGCTCCAAAAATTAAATTCCGGCCCTCAAACCCCACAACAGGACTTAATGAACCTCACCTTCAAGGTGTACAATAATAGAGTAGAGGCAGCCAAGTAGCAACTTATTTCTGAGATGCAATTCCTTGCCTCCTCTGTGAGACAAACCCCAGCCACATCTCCAGCACACAGCTCCAAACGCCTGAACTGCAGCTGCCAGGGGTTCCTCCAGAGCCTCCTCCCCCAGGAGCTTGCTACAAGTGCCGGAAAGCTGACCACTGGGCCAAGGAATGCCCGCAGCCCGGATTCCTCCTAAGCCGTGTCCCATCTGAGCAGGACCCCACGGGATATCGGACTGTCCAACTTGCCAGGCAGCCACTCCCAGAGACCCTGGAGCTCTGGCCCAAGGCTCTCTGACTCCTTCCCAGATCTTCTCAGCTTAGCAGCTGAAGACTGATGCTGCCACATCGCCTCGGAAGCCTCCTGGACCATCACAGATGCTTTGGGTAATTCTTACAGTGGAGGGTAAGTCCGTCCCCTTCTTAGTCAATATGGAGGCTACCTACTCCACATTACCTTCTTTTCAAGGGCCTGTTTCCCTTGCCTCCATAACTGTTGTGGGTTTTGTGGGTATTGACGGCCAGGCTGCTAAACCTCTTAAAACTCCCCAACTCTGGTGCCAACTTGGACAACATTCTTTTATGCACTCCTTTTTAGTTATCCCCACCTGCCCAGTTCCCTTATTAGGCCAAGACATTTTAATTAAATTATCTGCTTCCCTGACTATTCCTGGGCTACAGCCACACCTCATTGCTGCCTTTTCCCCCAGTTCAAAGCCTCCTTCACATGCTCCCCTCGTATCCCCCCACCTTAACCCACAAGTATAGGATACCTCTCCTTGGTGACTGATCAGTCACCCCTTACCATCTCATTAAACCCAATCACCCTTAACCCACTCAATGCCAATATCCCATCCCGCAGCACGCTTTAAAAGGATTAAAGCCTGTTATCACTCGCCTGCTACAGCATCACCTTTTAAAGCCTGTAAACTCCCCTTACAATTCCCCCATTTTACCTGTCCTAAAACCAGACAAGCCTTACAGGTTAATTCAAGATCTCTGCGCCTTATCAACCAAATTGTCTTGCCTATCCACCCCGTGGTGCCAAACCCATATACTCTCCTATCCTCAATACCTCCCTCCACAACCCATTATTCTGTTCTGGATCTCAAACATACTTTCTTTACTCTTCCTTTGCACCCTTCATCACAGCCTCTCTTCGCTTTCACTTGGAATGACCCTGACACCCATCAGGCTCAGCAAATTACCTAGGCTGTACTGCTGCAAGGCTTCACAGACAGCCCCCATTACTTCAGTCAAGCGCAAATTTCTTCCTCATCTGTTACCTATCTCAGCATAATTCTCATAAATACACACTCTCCCTGCTGATTGTGTCCGGCTAATCTCCCAAACCCCAATCCCTTCTCCAAAACAACTCCTTTCCTTGCTAGGCATAGTTAGTGCGATCGGACTTCTTACACAAGAGCCGGGACTGCATCCTGTAGCCTTTCTGTTCAAACAACTTGACCTTACTGTTTTAGCTTAGCCCTCATGTCTGCGCGCAGTGGCTGCCACCGCTTTAATACTGTTAGAGGCCCTAAAAATCACAAACTATGCTCAACTCTCTACAGTTCTCATAACTTCCAAAATCTATTTTTCTTCCCCCAACCTTTGCTCAAGACAATGCTTATGCTGAAAAGGTAGCTAAAAAAGCAGCCATCAAAAGGACAATGCTTATGCTGATAAGTTAGCTAAAAAAGCAGCTAGCATTACAACTTCTATCCCTTAGGGCAGTTTTCCTCCTTCACATCAGCCACTCCCACCTACTCCCCAGCTGAAACTTCCACCTATCAATCTCTTCCCACACCAGGCAAATAGTTCTTAGACCAAGGAAATTATCTCCTTCCAGCCTCACAGGCCCATTCTATTCTGTCGTCATTTCATAACCTCTTCCATGTAGGTTACAAGCCGCTAGCCTACCTCTTAGAACCTCTCATTTCCTTTCCATCCTAGAAATCTATCCTCAAGGAGATCACTTCAGTGTTCCATCTGCTATTCTACTGCCCCTCAGGGATTGTTCAGGCCCCCTCCCTTTCCTACACGTCAAGCTCGAGGACTTGCCCCTGCCCAGGACTGGCAAATTGACTTTACTCACACGTCAGAAAACTAAAATACCTCTTAGTCTAGGTAGACACTTTCACTGGATAAGTAGAGGCCTTTCCCACAGGGTCTGAAAAGGCCACCGCAGTCATTTTTTACCTTCTATCAGACATAATTCCTCGGTTTGGACTTCCTACCTCTGTACAGTCTGATAACGGACCAGCCTTTAATAGTCAAATGGCCCGAGCAGTTTCTCCGGCTCTTGGTATTCAGTGAAACCTTTATATCTTTTACCGTCTTCAATCTTCAGGAAAGGTAGAATGGACTAAGGGTCTTTTAAAAACACACCTCACCAAGCTCAGTCAACAACTTAAAAAGGACTAGACAATACTTTTGCCACTTTCCTTTCTCAGAATTCAGGCCTGTCCTCGGAATGCTACAGGTTTCAGCCCGTTTGAGCTCCTGCGTGGACGCTCCTTTTTATCAGGTCCCAGTCTCATTCCAGACACCAGAACAACTTCGACTGCACCCCAAAAAACTTTCATCCCTACTGTCTTCTGTCTCCTCATACTCCTATTCACCTTCTCAACTACTCATAAATGCCCTGCTCGTGTTTACACTGCTGGTTTACAGTATTTCTCCAAGCCATCACAGCTGATATCTCCTAGTGCTATCCCAAACCGCCACTCTAAATTCCCTCTTAAAGTAAATAAATAATCTTTGCTGGCAAGGGTATGCTGAGCCTCCTTAAGTACTCTCTAATTATATGTCCTAGGTCCTCCCAATTCTTAGTCCTTTAATACCTGTTTTCTCTCTTTTTCTTATTCAGACCTTGTGTCTTCCGTTTAGTTTTTTAATTCATACAAAACCGCATCCAGGCCATCACCAATCATTCAATACGACAAATGTTTCTTCTAACGACCCCACAATATCACCCCTTACCACAAGATCTTCCTTCAGCTTAATCTCTCCCACTCTAGGTTCCCACACCGCCTCTAATACCGCTTGAAGCAGCCCAGAGAAACATCGCCCATTCTTTCTCCATACCACCCCGCAAAAATTTTCGCTGCCCTAACACTCAACACTATTTTGTTTTATTTTTCTTATTAATATAAGAAGGCAGGAATGTCAGGCCTCTGACCCCAAGCCAAGCCATTGCATCCCCCTGTGACTTGCACGTGTACGCCCAGATGGCCTGAAGTAACTGAAGAATCACAAAAGTGCAAATACCTTGCCTGCCTTAACTGATGACATTCCACCACAAAAGAAGTGAAAATGGCCAGTCCTTGCCTTAAGCCATGATATTATCTTGTGAAATTCCTCTTCCTGGCTCATCCTGGCTCAGAAAGCTCCCCCACTGAGCACCTTGTGACGCCCCCCATTCCTGCCCGCCAGACAACAACCCCCCTTTGACTATAATTTTCTTTACCTACCCAATTCCTATAAAACGGCCCCACACTTATCTCCCTTTGCTGACTCTCTTTTCGGACTCAGCCCACCTGCACCCAGGTGAAATACACAGCCATGTTGCTCACACAAAGCCTGTTTGGTGGTCTCTTCACGCGGATGCGCATGATAAGTATCTAGCAGTTTTTCAACCCTGGCCTACCCCTTCCCTCCTCCCTCTAGGAGTTCCCCATGTCTATTGTGGTCAAGTCATAATGGCCTCTAAACTCATACCTCACCCCCTTCCACTACATACCATGCTCAGTTCAAAATTTTTCAAGCCCCCTTCCGTTTTCCCTTATGGTCATTCAAATCCTATTAGTCACCAGAGTTGGACTCAAGAGTTATAGGTTCTAGGAAGGCCTCTGACAATTCTAATTCTTATTTCTCTATTATTTTTGGAATCCTGTTGTCACTATTTTATAGTTTAACATCAAATTATTCACATGGTAATAGGCATGAAGAGCTGTAAACTTATTAGCTTTTCCTAAGCTATGCTAATTAATCCAAAGATTTCAGGTGTCTTAAATAGCATACTATGTTGATAATAATTATAATAGACTACAACTTTAGCTTCATAGATAATTTAATCTTTTCCAAAAGCTTTCACTTGAAATCTTCCTCCACCCTTAGACTCCAAGATAAAATACACAAATTACTTCAGCTTTCCGAAGGAAAAAAGTTACACCATTATAAATCACTAGGAAGTTTTCTTAGAGAAGAAAACGTGAATGTTATTTAAAAATTAAATTCAGAATTTTAAGTCTTTACTTTCTCATGGTGATTGAAATAAAGATATGCTCTGATGAAAAAAACCTAAATCAATTTTGGTGTTCTCATTGAGTTGCAAACTTTGTTATTGTCCCTCTAGCACAATATAGATGCCATAAACTATGTCTAAGTAGACAAAAGAAATTACTTCCATTGGAAGTTTTAAGTTGGATGAGACTTTCAAGTTCTCGTGTTCTATCTTATAAGTGCATTTTAATTTAAATGTATTCTTAATCATAGTTTAAGAAAATTCATCTTATGAACTAAACAAAGTGCATTAATTTCTAAAGTAAAGGCATATTTTAAAAATTCATCCAAAATGTTCTTAGTTGAGGTATTTAAACATTCTACTTGTATTATTTTTTAAACATATTCAATTGCATTGCAATTATATAGAGGCTTTTTTAGTATTGGAACACATAAGGTGATTGCAAATTGCTCAGCTTCCATTTCCAGGCACATTACTAGAAGAATCCATGTAACAGAGTTTACCCAAAACAGGAGGCTTCAGGAATCCACTTGATGAAGAGCATGGAGACACAAACTTCTGAAGGTTAAGTCAGACAAAGATAAATTTAATTAAGTATAAAAAAGTGGGGGTTTGAGATGGAAAAGAAAAGAAATTTTAATTTACACACAGTACTTTGTAGGATAAATGATCTGCTGAGATAAAATGCCAACTTTATAATTTTCATATTCATGGCAAATCCTCACTTTCAAAGCCTTCATTTTGAAGGACTGGGGAATCTGCCAGGCGAGAGGGAGGGGGTTATTTCTGGTATATGAGTGACAAAATTGAAGTGTCAGATTTCTGAACATATATCATCTTAAGAACAAAATCTATTGATTCCTTCAAAAGAGTATGCTGAGCAGAGATGAGATCAGCATTCCACAGGGACAGATCTTCCATTGGGATATTTCTTACAGAACGATCAGGCCCTTCTGTCTCTCCTGTCTCTTGAGAAATATGTTCAAGATACCCTAGAAAAGGCGTTGAAAAAATAATCCTAGAAAGGGGCTGGTTACTCATGGCCACTGACCTAGAATGAGTCTTGAACCCAGATTAGGCCTAAAGAAAGTCAGAGATAAGTAATTATCTTATGTGACACTCACTATGTGCTAGGTACTGTTTTAGATGACATATAGATAGGTAGATAATTAAAAGGTGGATAGATAGATAGATAGATAGATAGATAGATAGATAGATCCTTATTTAGTTTCACAACATTCCTGAAAGGAGTTAGGTAATCTTATTAAGAGCCTCCTGCAGATCCCCATGGGGACCTACATCTGAAAATCTTTGTTAACTAAATGACTGCATCAGTAAGCAATCAGAGAAGCAGAACCAATAAGAAATATACACATATATAGTGTGTACCTATCTCCAGTACTAAAAAACCTCTATACAATAGCAATGCAATTGAATATATATGTATATAAAGTTGCCTTTAACAGACATTGGACCACACTCAATTGTGGAAACTGGTAAAGCAATTTCTATAAGAATATGACCTTTGCATTGTGATGCTAGAATTTGAAGTCCATGAGTCAGAAAGTTGAGATTATACATATCGAGGGGGTGGGGGAGATTAAGAATAAGTTGGAACCCACAGGCACAATTTGGAGTCCCAGGAGAATAAAGTAAAAAAAACGTGTCACTTCTTGTTGCTTCTGATCTTAGGGGTATAGGTATCCTGCAGAAGCTGGGCCCCTTTGCTGTGGAGCAAAACATGCACATCTGGCCCAGAGGTCAGAAAGGTTACATGATGATCTAGAAAAGGTGGAGCACTTCCAGATCTAGCAGCTGTCTCCCACCAATGAGGTAAATCAGCAGGTCCCTCACAATATGCGGAAGCTGCTCAGTGACTACCGCTCCCCTCCTATTCTCCAAATCTCACACAGTAATGTCTTTTGTAGCTCCCCCTAACTGGAAATGGATCTCTGGGAACTGTAGTTGACACCTTACACATTTCCAAGGTGACAGAATGCTACCACAATGACATTTCTGACCAGGAAGTGTTACCGCAAAAAATCTCATTCTTAACCCCTCAAAACATTTAATTCACTACAGGGAAATTGTCTACTTAATTATCTTTCTATTTCTAGACTAGAATGCATTTGAGGGCAAATATGTGTGTCTATCAATGTTATAGCTCTAATACTGTAGAACTGTAGACATAATGGGCAATTTAGTAGCTATTTTGATAATAAATGAATAGGTGAATAAGAGGAAAAAATCACAACAAAATTATTTCAGATAATACAAAATATTTTCAGATGGCTTAGGCTCAGGACTCTTAAATGCCTCACTCAGTTGAATATTTACAGACAAAAAGAATAAATGCATAAATAAATAAAGGAAGCCAAAACTTGCCATTGAAGTTCACAGAAACTTACTGCATTCAAAAGTAGTCACAGGAATAGCAGCCATGGTAAATGACCCCTAAGTCTTGTTTTGTCACTGTTGAGATGTTGATAGCTCAGAGGCAGATATTGTGTCCATTCTCTTTTTTAATTATCTATTGTACCTTGCTTTCAAAAGAGATGATTACTGATTGACGATCATGAAAGGAAACACATTCCCATTTGATGCTTTTGGTGTAATTTAGTGTTTCTGTCTCTCTCTGAGATAAATTTTCATTGTTTTGTAGTATGTTTGAATTCCTTATCTTGATAAGCAACAGTAAGACTTTCTCTTTGGGTTTTAGCATTTCAAGGAGAGGTTGACATACTTTTAAAATGATTTTGTTGTTTTTATCAAAGAAGAGTTGATGCCTATTAAAGGGTTTTCCTTTCCCTTAGTATTACCAAATCTCATTTGGGGCATGGTTTCTACAGCTCTCAAGACTGTTCTTTTTATTGAAGCAAAACTAAATTTTTCTTTGCAATATCTTGAACCAAAAATGGAGATGTTATTAGTTCCACACGTGCAGTGGTATTATACTCTTGGAAACTACCAGCCATGACTCTGACAGTCAATGTTGCCATCTTCATTAGCCGAATATAATGACCTTTAAAAAGAGCGTTCAAATTTTTGGAGCAAGCTTGAAAGTGATTCATCCAAAGATGTAGCAGACAATAAGGATGAGGTGCCTCTCTGGAGACAAGCATTCATTGGAAGATTTTCGTTTTGCATCTTTAAGGAATTTTACTAGGCGTTACTCTAGGCGGTGATTCTTCAGTGTGTCCATATAAATGTGTGTCTGTGTGTGTGTGTGTGTGCACGCGCACGTGTTGCTAAAGCCTGAATTTTTGTGTTCCCCTTAATTTCGGTTGTTGAAATGTAATTTCTACTGTAAGGTGGTGTGGAGTGGAGGCAGGGCATTTGGAAGGTGATTAGGTCATGACAATAGAGGCCTGTGGAACTAGAGCCCCTCTTAAAGAAATCCCAGAGACCTCCCTCACGCCTTTAGCCATATGAGGACACAGTGAGAAGAAGGCCAGCTATCTATGAGCCAGGAAGTGGGCCCTTACCAGTCACTCAATCTGCCGTTGCTTTGAGTTATTTCCATCCTTCAGAACTGTGAGAAATAATGTCTTCTGTTTATAAGCCACCCAGTTTATTTATTTATTTGTTATGGCAACCCAGACTAATACACACACACACACACACACACACACACACATTTGTCAACAGAACCTATGGTTTTCCCAGAAGAAAGTGGTTTTTCTTTACCTTTTTTAGTTTCTCCCTACAAAATCTATTTTTTTTTTTTTTTTTTTTTTTTTTTTTTTGATGTTTTATTCACATCTCTGAATGACAGTTTTGAGCAAAGACTGGAAATTTAGTGCATTGAAAAAAACATATAGGTATAACCCAGGCCAGGAAGGAGGCTCCCAGTGGCTAAAAGGGGTTGGACTTTCTTCAAAAGCCAGTCAGAACCACAGTGTGTGAAGCCCAGTTGCATCTGGAGTATAATACTATGCTGTGATCTCAGAGCACTGCCATCGTTACATCATCAGTTGTCTACTGAGCACCTTGCTCATGCCAGGCAACGTGACAAGTGCTGAACACAGAAGGCAGAGCTGGACATCTAACATCTATGGAGCTTCCAAGGGCACATTATACACATTGGTTCATCTTTGCAGTAGCTATCATGATCTCAATTTAATACATGAAAAAATTAGTGTTCATAGAGGTTAAGTGACTTTCAAGAAAGCAGTAGAATCAGGATTCCCACTCAAACCTACCTAAACTTAAAGCTGTTCTCCTTTCTATATTATGCCACAGTTACCAAAGCCTGGCTAGAAAACCAACATATGTGTAAGTTGTAATGAGGTGGAGATAATTGTATTTACTAAGGTTTCTCTTAGGTTTTAGTACACATTTTTAGAAGAAATACTTGGACAAACCCCTTGGGTTAGTATATTACTAAGTAAAAAATTATATCCACCAAACCAATCTGTATGGTAAAATAAGAAGGATTTATTTTGCTCTTAGAATGTGAGGGTGGAGACTGAGAATACAGGAGTTGGAGGAAGCTATAAAAGTAGTGGGGAAATGAATAAGATGGTGGAAAACTGCACTATGGATTGCATTCTCTCCCAATGATACACAAATGTTCAGTTGCAGAACTCATCAATGCTTGACATCAGTGAAATATTTATGAAAAAGTAGTTCAGGAATTTAAATGTCCAAATCCAAAGTGGAGATAAACATAAAAGTCATGTGCAATGTCAAAGATGGAGGCCGGGGGCCAGGAGAAAGTAGAACTTCTAACTTGGTAGAGGTTATTGCAGAGACTTTCAAGGGCAGTGCAATTGGGACTTTTAACCAAGTTTTAACCAAAGGATAACTTGGAGTGCCGTATGATACAGCGTAAAGCACCTGAGTCCTAGATCTCTAGTGCAGTGAGTAGTCGGAGGAAAAAGTCATTATTATCTGCTCGGCTGAGAGAGATTTCTCAGCGGAGGTGGGCTTTGACCAAAGGTTGAGTGACAGGTGGTACTAACGTATACAGAGAGGAAGGAGGCTTCCTTCCATGTAGACGGAGCAGAATGAGCACAGCTGTTGGTAGAGGGTTGAGTATGTATTTTCAAAGATATATTATTCAAAAATCTAAGTGAAAATTATTTAAACAAAAAAGATTTATTGTCTCATGACATTGAAAAATCCAGATAGCTTTTCTGATAGTAGGCAGAGCTAGAAAACAAGTTCATCAGTAATATCTCTCTCTTTCTTTCAGCTTACTTTTCTCCATATTAATTTAATTACCGAACAGTCAAAATGTGTAACTTAGTAATTTAGTTTCAAAATATATTTTAAAACATTTTTTCTTGTCTCCTTTCTTCTCTCTCAAGATGTTAATATTAAAACAAACAGTAGAAACTTTTTTCCTTAATCTTAAAATACAGCCTTGAAAGATACTTTGAAACTCCCCTCCCTTCCTTTCCCACTATGTACTCCTTTACCTTATGCACTTTTGCAAAATTCCAGAGATTACCTCATTTGCAAAATTCCAGAGATTACCTCAGGGTAGCCAGTCTAAAACCCAGTCATTGCTGAGATGATACCAGCCTGCACTCCAGGGGGACGGTGGCTTGAGATAGCCACCAGAACAAGATACACAGAACTTATACCCAACATCCCTCCTGCATGCCTTCCATTCCAAGTTCCTTTTTTTAAAACTCCTCTTCCCAACCTAAAGTTTGAAGGGGTTTCTGGAAGCATAAGCTGGCTGCTTGCCCACTGCTAACTCTGGAAGTAAAGTCACCTTCCTTTCACTGCACTTTGTCCTTTTTATTGGCTTTGCAAATGTCAAGTAGTCAAGTCTGCGCTCTGTTACAAAAATGGTAGCAAAATGGTCTCCACTAATTCTAGGCCTAAAATTCTCTATATAGGTTAGCCCTCCAAAAGTGAAGACTCTGTTTTGCAAAGGTTTAAGAAATAGTCTTGGCCTGAACAGGTATCTTATTTTCCCAGCTTAAATCACATGCAAGCGATTGGAAATCAATAAAAAAAGGATTTAAAATGTGACACTAGCATTGAGACCAGGTGGCAGGTGAAAGGAGGAAGAGACTTAAGAAGACTGTTGGTGAAGTCTGAAAGTATAAGGAGCAAACTCTTGAAGTTAGAAGAAAGGAGACTCGTGATATGTAGTGACTGAAAGTTCAGCAAAACTGACATCTCCCATAAAATAGAAAATGCATTTAATGAACTTGATAATCTAGTTAAAGAGAGCGTTGAAGGTGCCACCTGCCTTCTTCAAGCTGCGTGTAGTAAAGTTAGAAGAGGAGAGATACAAACTAAAGAATGAACCAATCAGTTGTCTAATGGAAACTGGAAGATATGTTAAATGCTCAGGAAAGTCTGTTCGATCAGTAGAAGGTTCTCAAAGTAATAAGCAGCCTCAGGGCAAAGATCAAGTACAGACCTCAATTGTAAGATCCTTTGTTGAGACCTCAGAGCTAAGTCAGTGCTTTATAGACACTTCAGGCACATAAAAGGCACCTGATGATCCTCGATTGTGTTTCTAACAGTCCTCTGTTAAACAATAGGATTTTTAAGAATCTTAAGAACATTTTTCCACAAGAAACTCATAGGATGTTTAAGGTCAAGAAGGGATTATTTCTAAGAGAGTTGTAGGTTTGGCTTTCGCATAATTGAGTGGATGATAAAATAATAAACAGGAAGTTCATAATCGTTTTAAAAATTGTATTGTAATGGTTTATATTACAATACCAAAAATTGTAATATTATAGTTTTTTTTTTCTTTTTTTAGTCCCAGTTTTGACAAACAGGAACACTATACAAAATGAAGAGAGGCTTTTGCGTTCCCAAATTTCCATGGGCAGAAATCAGATGAGATGGCCATTGTAGTCTCCCTTTATACGTGTGGAATTCGTTCCAAGACCCCCCAGTGGATGCCTGAAACCATGTATATTGAGGACCGCGGTGGTGGTGGTGGAGAATGAACAGACATAAGAGACAAAGACAGAGAACATGGCGGCCGCGCCTAGAGCCTCCGTCTCACTTTATTTATACTCCATAAACCCCACGTCAGCAAAAATAACACAATGCAAAACAAACTTTCTGCACCCAGATGTAACCTTCTGCTTAGTTCCTTGTCTCTAAGCTCTTTCTTATTTGTCTGCCTTCTTGGCGCCTACTAGAGTTCATTAAAAGTTCAACTAGAGATACTGTCCTTGACTACTGGAGTTCATTGAAAGTGCAACTAGCTAGAGATACTGTCCTTGAGCCTTATCTATTCTTAGCATATTGTTTTCAATGGCCCCTGCAATGTATAATACTGAACCCAGTTGCTGCCTATTGGAACACATTTCAGTTCATGTCTTCCACCCACAAATTTAATGCCCTTTCCATCTTAAGCAAGCACATATTACACACTCTGGCTGTAATTTTTGCGGTTTGAGGTGGAACAGCTAAACTAGAACATATTTCTTTCCTTCACAATATTATGGATAGAAGATTTGTTCTTACTGTAGTCCTTGGCAACCTCGGCATACAATTTTTTTCTTTTCCTTATTACGTCAAGAACTTTCATTGTTTTACTTAGAGAAAGTACTTTATAGCTTCTCTTTGGCGTATCCAAATTGCCAGTATCACTTCTCTTGTGCTTTGGGACTATTATTAAGTAAAACAAGGGTTACTTGTCCACAAGCATTGCATTACCTACATGGTGGGTGTGATAGCCAAGATGTCTACTAAGTGAATAACAGTCAGGTAGTGTAGACAGCATGCACAGGCTGGACAAAGGGATGATTCGCACCCAGGAGGGATAGGGAAGAATGAAGCAGGATGGCATGAGATTTTATTATGCTACTAAGGAGGTAATGCAGTTTAAAATTTATGAATTGCTTCTTTCTGAAATTTTCCATTTAATATTTTCAGACTACAGTTGACCAGGAGTAACAGAAATCACAGAAAGTGGAACTGTGGATGAAGGGATGACGACTGCACTGTGTTACAACTACAGGCTATTTCTTATGAAAGATGACTCAGAAAGTAGAACCAAAAGTCATGGAGAATAATACCCAAGAAGTGAGAGTGAGCCCTAATCATGAAACTACCCACATGTGTGCAGCTGAATTTCGGGATAATTTTACTCAGTAAGCGCTGGCTGCCTCCCATTTACCCTGTTTTTGAATGATAGCTTTTGTAGCAGATATTCTATGTCAGTTTTGACATTGTATGTTGTTATCCATGGGGTAAATTTCTTGTTTTTTATAGAGCATGCTTCTTCAGATATAGAGGAATCACAGTAGAGGAATGCACACAAGGAGTCTCATGCACATGGGAACTGACTTAAATGTTGATATGCTGGACCTTGAACCTGGTAATAAAATGAATGAGATTCGGCATGGGTGGAGGGAACGTAGGTGTCTCCAAAACAGGTAAGAGTATTTTAGATATGGGAGAGATATAAAGTTTGTTCTCAGAAGATGAATGGTTGCAGTTTAATTTTATTTTAATAATTGTGATTTTTTTTTTCTTGAGACAGAATCTAGTTCTGTCTCCTAGGCTGGAGTGCAGTGGAAAAATTACAGCTCACTCTAGTCACAGCCTCCTGAGCTCAAGCTTTCTACCTCATCCTCCTAATTGGCTGGGACCATGAGTACATGACACCACACCTGGCTACTTTTTTTTTTTTTTTCCTTATTTTTTTGTAGAGACAAGACCTTGCTATGTTACCCAGCCTGATCTCAAACTCCTGGCCTCAGGTAATCCTCCAGCCTCAACTTCGAAAGTGCTGGGATTACAGGCCTGAGCCCCTGTACTTGGCCTATGGATTTTTGACATTATATTCACCAGTATGCTCACTCTCCTTTGAATATACATGGGCAGATGACTTGCGTGTAATCAGTACAATGCAACAGAATTCACACTGCCTGGTTCCTAGGCCAATGGCAACTTCTACTTGACTTGCTGGAACACTTGTCTTTGGAGCCTTAAGCTGCCACATAAAAAGTCAAACTACTCTGAAACATGCATGCTTTGAAGAGGCCAAGCCATATGGACTCATCACATGTACACTTTAGGACTAGTAGTATTAATCTTTCAGTCATTTCATCCAGGTGCCAGATGCACCAATGAATTATCCCTTCAAAGATTTTCACCTCCAGCCATTGAGCCACCCACCATTCTGAGACCCAGACATTATGAAAAAGACATACCCCTGAATAATAAGAAAGTTTCCAACTTGCAGAATCCACAAGCACAGTAAAGTGGCTATTTTAAGCAACTAAGTTTTGGAGTGATTTGTCACACCATAATTTGACCTTTAAAAGAAATTGATCTGTAATTTAGGACAAACTAAACAACATATATTCACCATCAGTGGACTATGAATATAATAATTTAAGTGAAACAAGTGTGATTTTAAAATTCATTTCTTTTTTATAATTGAGGTAGAGAATGTAATAATAAATAAGCCTAGATATTTTGGTTGAAACTATTACTTTTTGAGTGGAATTCACTTTATATTCCTTGCTGCCATTTCTCTTTATATTCCTGTTGGCAGATTTTGCCATGTTAAGCCTTAATTTCAAAGTCCGTACCAAGATTTATTTCTCACTTTCCAGAGTGTCTCAGAAATGCTCAGGCACAGAACTATTGCTAGGCCCTTTGAGCGTCACACACTTGCTGACAATGAACACCACCCTTTGGAGATGTCCTTGGAAGAATTGAGATTTCAAATTGTAGTGTTTATTAACTTCACATTTTCTTTAGTCAGAAGATGGGGCCTATAATTAAACCTTGAACTTTTACAGTAATGTGCTTCGTACCAGCCTGTACTTTGATCTGACGTTAATCAATCTTATTCCACGTTCCTCTATGTCAGTATCAGTATAGAAGTTGCAGAGTGCTTTCCTACCTTTTAAAAAGCATGTTTCTTTGATTTTAGAAAAAAAAAAATGTTTCAAGGTAAGTGTGACATTGACAGTTTTATTATTTTTCTGAAGCATCGCATCACAGAAATTGAGATGCTTCTCCAAGGTTAAACAGTTGGTTAGAGACTCATTCAGGACTACAACCTAAATTAGAGAATTTAAGAAGTAATTTAACAAACATTTATAGACCACCTCTCCAGTGCTAGGTTCTATGTTAGGTACCAGGGTTACAAAAACTGATAAGATGTTCCCCTTGCCCATGGGGATTTCAAAGCCTATTACATAAAAAGAGACTTTGCAATTAGCCTGGTAAGTGATAAAACTGAGATCTGAACCAAGCCCAATGAGATTCCAGAGGAAGAAGCAAATGAAGCCAACAGGAAAAGCTGATGTGTTTTAAGCAGAGTCACTGAGTAGAAAAATGATATTATTGACTATGATCAAGTGGGAGCAGTGGGAACTTTAACTGTGTTCTATTCTCATGGAGGAGAATGGGCAAGGACAATGAAGTAACCAGCATGTTGAAGGAATGTGGGGGAGATGTGGGTGGGAGTTTCAGTGTAATTGGAGCAGGGCCCCATAAATGCAGGTAGGGACATGAACAGGTTAATAGCCAGGTGTCCCTTTAGACAATTATGAATAAATCGATATTAATATAAATACACACACATACAAACACACCCACACAGAGACATATTGATTTATTTTAAAAGTTCTGGCTTATTGTTAATTGGGATAAAGGTCAAGGAGGGAGATTGTTAAGGAGCTGCTTGGTTTAAATTATAGTGAAAAGTACCCCTCTACCCTGAATTCACCTCTAGCCAAACTTCATTCCTTGGTTACACTCATCATAGATGGAATTGTAGTGGCCAGAGGATAAAATTCAGGCTTGCATTTTGGATCTTTCAGCAGAGACTCAAAGCAACGCAGCAAAATATTACTTGCAACCAAAGTAAAATTATTCTGAAATGAGCTGCTGTTAGTAAAATAGTTTTTTAAATAACAACTTGAGCACTATTTTAGTGCTTTTTATAGCTTAGTGTCCTGGACAGCTAGTTTCCCATCAGGTCTTTTCTGGTTGGAACATAGGGAGGAACATGGAAAAATGGCAGGTGACAAGGCTGATGGTGAGTGTCCATGCATGTCAAGTGACAACATTTGGATTACATTCTGCAGTTCATTGAAAAAAAAAAAAAAAAGTGTGTGTGTGTGTGTGTGTGTGCACAGCCTGGCATCCCCTCCATCTGGCATTAGTTCTTGAATGCCTGGTGAGCAATCCAAAAAACTTAGTGTATAACTTTAGGGATAGGTAAATCCAAGGAATACCCTAACATCCTATTTTAAAATTCTGCATTATAAATTCAGTGGTTTTCATTTTCTTTCAGCTTCCCTCCTAACTGTAGGTCTGCCTCTCCGTTCTTTCCTAGTTCTACCTTTTACCTCCAGTCTCCCTAATCTATGCCCAATGCTTCTTTCATAATACTGTAGAGATTCCAAATATGTTTTGTCACCTGGAGACAAAGGAACCTTGCCTGCATTAAATCAATAAAGCCAAAATATTATATAATTTCTCAAAATATTCCTCTTGTGAAAGGAATCACTTGATCCCTTTAGAATCACTGCATCACAAGATGTTCCAAATATCTTGGCAGATAAAGAAAAACAAATAACCTCGCACAGTGTACATTCAACAGACGATCCGTAAATAGGTACTGCCTCAAGACTAACGTGGAAAAAGTGTGTCTTACCATAACTCTGCTCTCACAGTGATAAGTTAGGGGAACCTTAAGTTCCTCATCAGAGGAAGGCTTCACTGAATGATACATCCCTATTAGATTTATTTTTTTCTACTGAAATTATTTTCCTCCCATAAAGAAAATATGTAGTAGTATTTCATTCTACCAAGAAATTTGAGCACACAATTTCAGGAGTCAGTTGTGGATCTGAGGACAGAAAGTAACTCATAAATTTTTACCCTAGTTACTTCCTGAAACTAGAAGCCAACAGTGTATCCACAAACGGATTAGAGTATTTCACTAATACAAAGTGCATACCTGCAGGCAATGATTATATGTAACTTGTTTCATAGTTTTGACAAGGCCAGGTGTTATTTTGGTGCAGAATAGCACTTGTAGCCATTCCACGTATGTCAGCTAAAAGAATAATCAGGTCTCAGTGAATAAAACTATTGTCTTGAAAGAGCAGAAGTATTCTTTTCACCCGTGGTGCACTATTACATAACGTTCAGACTGGGGACAAAATTGTTAGATTACCTAAGGCTGCTTTGAAATCCAAATAGGTCACAACTAAGACTTCAGGAAACCTGGGAAATACCTCTCTTGTTCCTCTCTGGAAAGCACTTTTAAAAATGTTTATTTTTATGATTTCCAACTTTCTTTTACCCACAGACATATTTTTTCTCTTTAAATCAATCTTGGACAATTACTTCAATACAGATGATACAGGGAAGCTAAGTGCTTTGATCTTTACTCCTCCAGTTTCTAAAAAATGTAAAATTGAAAGGCCACTTAACTTCTTTGAGCCACACTTATTTTAACTCTTTGAATGGGAACAATCGTACCTGCCTTACTTTACAGGATGGTTGTAAAAAAAATAAGCAAGTAATTTATATGAAAATACTTTGAAAATTTAAAACGTCATATGTAACTAAGATATTATTAAGGCATGAAGATGCAAGCACTTGAGGCAGCACATATGTAAAATTACAAATTGTCTTTTAAACCAAGAATGTTCTACAAATGGAGGGAAGGATATTTTCTTGGTTGTTTATATAATGCCTCTTCTCTAGACAGCCTTTATATCCCCAGGATTAGGACTTAGTGTCTTTGGAGTTTGGGATAAGAATACATGCTTTTTGCCATGTGTGGGAAAGGGGAGGGTTGTGCATTTGCCATCCCTGACCTATATTTTCTTCTTTCTTTTGACTCTTTACTCTCTGTGCTTTTTTCTAAGTTCTCCATTTTTGTTCCTCGGTGCTAGGACCCATACCATTTATTAGGATGCCTAGGGTACGCCATTTATACTTGTGCAGTAAGGCTGGGATTCCTGCACTGGGGATTACATTAAGACAGTCTGTGTTTTAGTATTCAGAGTCTTGCTGCTGTGAATTCTGACTAGCCTGCCAGCTCTTCAGTGTCCTCTTCTTCTTAGCACACTCTCTCCTTTCAATTACACCAGAGTAAATAATCACCTAAGGTAACTGGTGATTACCTCCATTGGAATCCATATCACTGAGGACTGAAAATTTTACTAATATATATTATAGATGCCTGTTTCCTCTTTCTAGCCCATTTTGGATAGAAAACCAAGTGTTCTATGTCAGAAGAGGAAAGGTATTCTGAATATATTTTCAGTAGACTAGTGAAATAAGAAGTGGAGTTTGTGTGGAAACAGTGGCTGAAACTCCTGTATGATGACATAGCCGTCTAGTTTCAAACCTTGCCCACCTTGTTGGCCATGGAACAGGAGGATGAGATGCTCAGTCTCAAAGGTTTTCTATAGATGGTATCAGGAAACCAATCCTCCATGCCCCAGAGGCAGCCCTGGTGCCTCTCGATACCCCATATTTATGTCTTGCCACAAATTCAAGGATCCCTGATATATTTGCAAATATTCTGCTGCTTGTAGCAATAATCCAAATTATGCCAAGGGAGAGGAGGTGGCAACAGCATTTCTAGGTCTTCATCTTGCTTTTCTAATTGTGATGGCTCATGAAGATACTAGCCTTAAGTCTGTCTTAGAATCAGCAGAAAACAACCGTTTTCCATTCTGAAGCAGGCACAATGACTGATTGGAGTAGGTATAAAATTCCCCTTATGCTTTATGATGTGTGGATTAATGAAAGTATTAAACCATTCTAATGATAGATAAGGAAATTATTTCCACTGTATCTGAAAGAAATAAAACTACTTCATCTTAAATTAAAGAGTTCTGAAACTTTGCAAGCTCATCAAAAGAGCATGGGAAACAAAGAGGTACAAGTTTATAACCCAGAGCACTTTAATTTCTTAACGTCTATCATTTTTCTGCTACATTACTGTTGGAGTGCTTTTCAAAAGCTTCTGGGAAAACTAACTTTTGCAGAAAAAATAATAAATATGGGTCAGGCTAGTATCTTTTTAAAAATAGAGAATAAGGGATTTCCCTCATTTTGTTAGCATGCAGCACTGTTCATTTTATTTCACTGACACTGTTGCCTTTTAGCAGCTGTGTCCTAAGTTTGAATGGCATAATTTACTACTCAAATATGAAATCCAGACTTGGGCAAATCCCAAGGAATATTATGCTTGTGAATGTTACAATTTGTGTGCATACTCCCTTAAACTGGTAAGGTTCGGTCAAGTTTTATTCATAGAGTCAGCATAGGCTTGTTGCAAAAAATAAGAAGAGAAGGAGTGATGCCAGAATATATGTATCAGGTACCTCCTGTGCACTACTTTTTCCTCCCAGCCCTTTATCTGATTTCAGACATAGTTGTGGTCCCCAGTTCAACAAGACTTTGTGCAGATTTGTTCGAGTTCTTCCCCAGGCCCTGGGCCTCTTACCACTTGCTTAATAAAGTTGTGGTCTGAGATACTGACAATAACTTATTTGGCCTCATGAACACAAAACACAAAAGTTCAGTGAACTAATGGTTGGAGGTTACTCTTGACCAGTGAGTCAGGGGCTTAAGAATGCATGCTTTCGCCTTTCATTCCCCAAGAAGGGAATGTTAAGACTCATTTCATAAGTTCCCCAGAATGTGCCTGAAGATCAGCCTACCTAACAGTGGCCAAATCAACACTTTGCTCTTGTATTGGCTTCACTTTTTTCCTCTTCGTGTTCCCATTCCCTTACACCGGCTCCATGAAATTTCATTCACAAATAAACTACCTTCTCATAAGGCTTTCTCTTATGATAAGCATTAAGGGGAATCCATACCAAGATAACGTTTATGTTGCCTTTATCAGGGATGTTAATTATGTGTCACTTGTCCTGATGTTCACTCCTCTGCCACTCACCACTAATCAACCATGGAACTATTTTGCACTCAGCCAAGGAACGGCCTCACAGACCCTTTCAGTATAAGGTTCAGGTAGATTCATCGCTTATTTTAATTTGGCACACATTCACCATCCTTGCCTATCTTCCCCTATTCTTGTTCCAGAGGGGATCCAGGATCAACATGGATCACTGTTTCTCATTCTGAAATCAGCTGCTTTCCATAAACACATGAAAAACTAAGGCCTCTGACACCCACCATGCTGTTTTTTCATGTGTTTCAACTTGGATGTTGGGCAGAGGCTAGGCTACAACTTAGCTTAGCTGATATTTCAAATTTCTGTCTCACGAAGTATCGATCACTTTTGGATTTTTAAATCCATTGATAATAGTTAAAACTTCCCTTTCGTAAAGTTAGTTTGTTTTTAAGTTCAGGGGTACATGGGAAGGTTTGCTACATAAATAAATTTGTATCATGGGGGTTTGTTGTACAGATTATTTCATCACCCAGCTATTAAGCCTAGTACCCGTTAGTTATTTTTCCTGATCGTCTCCCTCCTCCCACACTCCTCCCTATGTCAATTCTGAAAATGACATGTTTCTACCATTAAAAAAAAAAATTCCCTGAGAACATTTGTTCCCTGACCTAGAATAAGGACCACCTGTATACTTCTGCTCTCCCAGAGGACCTGCATTTTTGAGTCTAGAGTTTATCTTCAATGCCTGGTAACTTTTCTCCAACTGATTGAATTAATATCCCGAAGTATTCAGTCTGTATTTGACCAAATTAAACCTCTGAGATGCCAAATCATGTCTCAGGTTTTTTTACCTTTTTTAAAAAATTTCATTCCTGAAGCCCTGGAATAGTATCCTTTAACACAAGGACACAAAACTTGTTTCCAGAAATAAGAGTAAGAAAAATATGACAGTAAGAAACTTCTGATACTGTTTTCTCCCTAGTGATTTCAAAGCAATGTGAAGGTGAGGTATATCTCTGGTTAATCATTGGATCTCCTCAACATCATTGTACATGAAGGATTTACTGTAAGTAACTGTTGAAATGGATAAATGTACACTGGCTAGAGAAAAGGCAATAATCATGAAGGATGTAGATATTGTGAAAACATGAAATGAAGAATTTCAGGCAGCGGGAAGAGAGTGATTCCTTGACCTAAAATTATGTAAGCATTTGTAAATTCCCGAAACAGGCACTGGAGATTGTGTTAACAAAGAATCTGAAGGAAAAAACATTTGTCCCACACTCTATGCATGAGTGGAGATATATGCTCCATGAGATATCACTTTTACTCAAACTTCCCATTTCCTAGTCCATCCACCTGTATACTCTAGCCATTGTTGCAGTAACCAGTTGCATTATAAGTTGTTAGTGCCTCCTCTGAGCTGCTTTTTTCTACTCCAAAATATTTCTGCCAACTCTGAATTGGATATCTGTTCAAAACCACCCAACTATTTTGATGCATGCACAAATCTGGACATAGAAGGGATTTAACACTCCAGTGAGAAACAATGATCAATGAGAAATAGAGCAAGGGGATAATAGCCCCTGTCTGTACCTTGGGTGGAAAATTCCTATCTTTATTTTAAATGACACTTCGGAGGATCTATAGTGGGGTTAAGTTACAGTTGTGATAAACTCAATAACTCATCCTTGAATTCGCTTGCTTGCTGTCAATTTTTCACTCTTGGAAATCCTCATCTTTAATTCCTTGCTGTCACTTCCTTAAGATACTAACTGCATGCAAGTCCTTACCTCAGGCTCTTCTTTTAAGAGGAGCCAGATTTCAGAGTGTTTAAATGGGAAGTACCCTGAAAAGTAATGGTTTGGGTCTGGATTATGAAATTGGATTACGCGTAGTTCAACAAAGATGTCTCCCAAAAGTAGTGGTAAGTAGAATGGTGACAGCACCTGACATAAAAGCATCATGATCACCAGGATTGTCACTGGTAGTAAATTGAGATGGGATGAAGGGGAAACATCAGCTTATATTGAATGGTGATATTAAAACCATATGTGAGCAATTAAATTATAAATGTTATAAAGTTGATTGGCAGATTTAGAAGATATGAGAAATGAATATCACATACACAAAGCTAGATAGCTATCCACTCAAGGCATTACATCAGTTAGAATGACTCCATGGAAGCATTTAAATAGATCCTTCACTCCCGAAGCAACAGGGTGACAGTGCTAAATATTGCACTTAGGACCTAACTGTAAAACTAGTTTAGCTACAAAGTTGAGTAAATGGAAAGCCTCAATAAATTTGTTATGATACAATCAGAATTATAGGAAGACACAAGTGAGATCTTGAGTGTTGAGCTGGGGATATTTGAATAGATAAGCATGAGTAAAGTGATTGCCTATGGTTTTAGTTCATTTTATGTGGCTATAAAGGAATACAGAAACTAGGTAACTTATGGAGAAAAATCACTTCCTTGGCTCATGATTCTGTGCTAGAAAGTGCAAAATTGGGCATCTTCATCTAGTGCAGGTCTCAGGCTGTTTCTACTCATGGTGAAAGGCAAAAGGGAGCCAGTGTGTGAAGAGATCACATGGTGAGAGAGGGGGCAAGAGAGACAGAGAGGAAGGTACAAAGCTCTTTAACAACCAACTTTTGTAGGAATGAAGGGAGTGAGGACTCTCTCACTCCCAAGAGAGGTCAGCAATCTATTCATGAGGCATCTTTCTCAGTGACCCAAACACTTGCCATTAGGCACCGCCCTCTAACACATGGAATCAAGTTTCAAGAGGTTTGAAAGGACAAACCATAGCACCCGTATTTCCCTAATCCCACACAGCCAGAAGTAGCAGCAACCTTCTCCTTACAAGAAGTGGCCTTGAGATGTGGTCAATACTTCCCCTAAGTCAGATACCTAAGAAATTGATGCCTGCCCTTCTCAATATTGGCTTCAGCTTCCTTCCTTGCATCCATACTAGTAAATATGAGCACATTACAGCATCATCCAAGTAGAGAAATACAATGCATACGTAGAAGATAGTAGTATACACTCCTCCACCTCCTGCAATATTGCAATATTTGACTATTATTTACTGGAAGAAATCAGAGAACCGCTTGTCAGAATGAATATAAGCGTGCTTGACCAATGAGGCTGAATATAATGCTGAGTAGGGGATGGACATAAGAGCTGGTGAATAGAAGGCTGACTGTAGATTCCACAGTGAAAAATCATGACCTCTCACTGAGTTTTCAAACATAATCCAGTTCTCATAGATTGAAGAGAAGGCTGTGTCTGCTTTAGGAAGGACCCTGCAATGCCACTGCTTATATGGATGATATTTAATATCCCATTCCTTTTCCACATGGGCCTGTGGTTACTTATGAGAAAAACTGTATTCCAGGGAAAGGAGCCTGCCTATCATTACCAGTGATTATTGGTAAAGGATCTGAATTAGGATTGATACCAGTCAGTGCTCTGGAATAGGCACAGTAGCACCTAGAATGTGGGCTAGTGGTAGGCAGATCATAAGTGGAGTACTGGCCCAAGTTAATCTCATACTATGTTCTATAAGTAAATGACTCACCCTAGAACCTGTATTTGTAATTGGGATGTAGAGTTTGGCAGAACTCCCCAGTTGGTATCTTAACCTGTGAAATAAAAGCCAGTTCCCCCACTCCTGTTACATGGGATTACTGCCCAAAGAAACTACCTGTATACAAACTCTCATTTTAGGCTATGCTTTCTGAGAGAGAGATCTAATCTAAGTCCAATGCCTCAATGCACTGTAGAAGTCAAGATTCATTTCTAGGTCTTCTGTTAGAAATGTGGAAGAAAAAAAATCACTTCCAAACTTGACACTTTTGCTGTACACCTGTAGCTGCAAACGGCCACCATGCATGTGAACCTGCTTTGAAATAAAGCCATCACAAAATAAATGTAGAATGGAAATATGAAAAGAATGATAATTACTTGTTAAGTTACTAATAAAACTATTTGAACCATGGATCAATTTTTTATTTTATTAATTAATATGGCCAATATATTACCTTGTATGCAAAAGCCAATTTGGGTTATATTTCTACCAGAAATATATGCCTACCAGAAACCCAGACACTTATTTCTGAGTGGCCTGAGCCCCTGGTAACATGTACTTATCAAGCTACAGTTGTGAACTTGCCTATTTAAGGTTAAAATAGAGCAAGAAAGTAGCAATAGATGTCCCAGCATATTAATGGTCAAACACAGTCTTTTTCCATGTCCTCATAATGAAGCAGCACCCTACCTTTTGATAATCAGGGTAAATGACCCCTGCCTCTATGAAAAATTTTTTCTTTGCATGCTGAGCCACCGGCATGCAGAGGCAAAAGTGACTGAGTAAGTGCTCCTGTAGCTGCCTGGGGTTTAGGTGTATTCTGGAAAGTAGGACTGCTATTTTAAAACCTGGATAGTCATAGAACATGTTGGTCAACCTAATCTTGGTGAAGGCATTCCCTCATCCCTCTATCCAAAGGAGCACGATGCATGAATGTCCCAAGTAATTTGCTAGGAGGGTTGAAAGCAGGCCTACACCTATCTTTACCCCATAGATGTCAGACTCATATATTCTATCTATTGGGACCACAACACCATAGAATGACTGCTTTTTAAAGTTTGGTTTTGTTTTGTTTTGTTTGTTTTTGAGACACTCTTGCTCTGTCACCCAGGTTGGAGTGCGGTGGTGTGATCTCAGATCCCTGCAACCTCTACCTCCCAGGTTCAAGCAATTCTTGTGCCCTATCCTCCCAAGTTGCTGGAATTACAGGTGTGCACTGTTATGCCTGGCTAATTTTTATGTTGAGTGGAGAAGGGGTTTCACCATTTCTCCTAGGCTGCTCTCAAACTCCTGACCTCAGGTGATCCGCCTGCCTCAGCTTCCTGAAGTGCTGGGATTACAGGCATGAGCCACCATGCCTGGCTAGCTTTTTAAGTTTAAAAATATTGCCCAACACTCAGAGAATGTCAATTCAAGCAGTGCTTCAACTGTGCCTTCAAGAGGCAACAGTTACTGCAGCTTGCTTCACTAATCTTGGTGTATTAGGTCTTTTGAAGAAATTAATGGTTTGTCACAACTTAAGAGTTGACTTGGGTGCTGTTAAAGGCATACAGTTTTAAAAGGGAATCAGAGCATAAAAGTTTGGAAAATTTGCAGCCTGGTAAAGTGATAGAAAAGAAAATCTTATTTTCTGAGGAGAAATTCAAGCCAGCTGAAGAAATTTGCTTAATTAATGAGGAGTCAAATATGAATTGCCAAGACAATGGGGAATATGTCTCCAGGGAAGCAACCCCTCCCATTACAGGCCCAGAGGTTTAAGAGGAAAAAATGGTTTTATGGGCCAGGCCTACAGTCCCTCTGCTGTGTGCCAAGCCTTGGCAACTTCCACATAGTGTTGAGCCTGCAGGTACACAGAAGTCAAGAATTGAGGTTTTGGAACCTCCACCTAGATTTCAGAGGATTTATGGAAATGCCTGAATGCCCAGGCAGGAGTTTGCTGCAGGGGTGGGGTCTTATGGAGAACCTCTGTTAGGGCAGTATGGAAGGGAAATGTGGGGTAGGTGCCACCACACAGAGTCCCTACTGGGGCACCACCTAGTGGAGCTGTGAGAGGAGGGCCACTGCCTTCCGGACCCTAGAATGGTAGATCCACTGACAGATTTCACTGTGCACCTGGAAAAGTCACAGGCACTTAATGCCAGCCCATGAAAGCAGCCAGGAGTGGGGCTACAGCCTGCAAAGTCACAGGGGTGGAGCTGCCTAAGACCTTGGGAACCAAGTCTTGCATCAGCAAGACCTGGATGGAAGACATGGAGTCAAAAGGAGGTCATTTTTGAGCTTTAAGATTTGACTCTCCTGATGGATTTTGGACTTGCATGGGGCCTGTAGCCCCTTTGTTTTGGCCAATTTCTCCCATTTGGAATGGCTGTATTTACCCAATGCCTGTACCCTTATGGAATCTAGGAAGTAACTGACTTGCTTTTGATTTTACAGGCTCATAGGTGGAATGGACTTGCCTTGTCTCAGATGAGACATTGGACTGTGGATTTGATTGGTTTTGAAATGTGAAGATATGAGATTTGGGAGGGGCGAGGGGCAGAATGACATGGTTTAGCTGTGTCCCCATCCAAGTCATATCTTGAATTCCCATGTGTTGTGGGAGGGACCTGGTGGGAGGTAATTGAATCATGATGGCAGGTCTTTCCTGTGCTGTTCTCATGATAGTGAATAAGTCTCATGAGATCTGATGGTACTATAAGGGGAATTTCCCTGCACAAGCTCTCTCTCTTTGCCTGCTGCCACCCATGTAAGATGTGACTTGCTCCTCCTTGCCTTCCATCATGATTGTGAGGCCTCCCCAGCCATGTGGACCTGTAAGTCCATTAAACCTCTTTCTTTTGTAAATTGCCCAGTCTTGGGTATGTCTTTATCAGCAACATGAAAACAGATTAATATAAGAGTATTTTAATGGATTGGACTCAATGAGTACACAGATGGGTCTGAGCAGAGTGACAAATGGAATATATCAGATAACTCCTGTTCTCTGCTGAGAAGAACCCTGCAGGAACCTACTCAGCCATTTCTGATGCCTGCGCATGTCTATAAATGGAAATAAATTAGAACTCTGTGAGGTAATCATTATGTGCAGGAACAGGAAACAATAGGTAAATATTCTCCTTTTCCATTTCTCACATGCACAGTACTGAAGGTCATTCTACATGGTTTCTCATAAAATCCCTTATGGGATCCACCCTCATTTGCTTATAGTGGTGATAAACTTGGCAATTACATGGTGTGATTTGACTCCCCTCCTTCCTTGTTTCACTTTTCCATCCCTGTTCCTTGGAGTTAATTCCCAGAATAAACTACCTGTGTATAAGCCTTGCGTTAGGCTATAATTCATGGGTTATAGTGTGAGTTAGGGGGTGAAGGTGTTCTATAGCCTAAGAACAATGTTTTGATACTTTGTATAAGTCAGAACACTTGCTTAGCAGTGACAGAAATCTAACCCAGACACATTTAAATACACAATATGACTCATTAGCCAACTTCACTAGTAAGTCTAGGCAAGTGTGGATCCAGGAACTCAGATAATTGTATTAGTAATTGGCCATGTTGCATCTTTCTGCTCTGGTTGCTTTCTGATGTGGCTTCATTTTGAATCCAATTCCTCTGTATGATGGCCCTGTGCAGCTACAGACTTATAGCAAAAGAGTTTCAAGTTCAGCAGAAAAAAAAATTGTTGTTTTGTTTTTGGTTTCCTAGCAATTCTACTCCACCCCCACCCCCCCAAAAAAATGGAATTGGAGTTTATTGTCTCATTGTCTTTGATAGGAGTGGGTTGTGTCTCCCTTAGAAAAAAAATCATATCTGGTATGATGTGATTCTCTGAACCATTCAGGAGGTACATTTCAATCCCTGGAGCTGAGGGAAGGATGCCACACCCTCATCTCACCAACATAATTTGAGTATAGGAAAACAGATTCACCAACACAAAACAGGAGGAAACACCATTAAAAGAGGAATGGATGTTGGGCAGGCAAAAATAGAGTCCACTACATACTTCAGGCCTCTCAATCTTGTGCTCCAGCCCCTTTTCATACAGAAAAATTGTGAGCATGTGTGCTTCCTCTGCCCTAATCTGGGCCCTATGCAAAATTCATAGCCCTCCTGCTAGGACTCCACTTCTCTTCCACTGCACTTCTTGGTGAACAGCCATCCCTTTGTAAATCCTCCATTTGTTTTCACATTTGCCTCTGTGTTTGGGGTGTGCTGAGCAGCTTCTATAATTTCTGCTGACACGTCTCCAGTGCCCTCCGTGAACTTCTCCTTTTCTTTTCAGGTCCATCATTCAGGGAAAGTCACTTGCTTCATCCATATCCTTTAACACCGTTTGCTTTTGTGAGCACATGGCCATTCAAGCAGCAAGGGAGGCCTACGCAGGTCATCAGAACCTCACTGATGCATTTTGTCAAGTACCAGGGAGTCTCCATAATACAGAGGCAGGCTGAAGAACTTCAGCTGCTCAATCCATCATGGAAGTAACAGGTCATATCCAGTGGGGTGACACTGAGGAGAAAGGGAAGAGACAGATTGCTGAAAGTATGTAGCAGATACTTTGGTTTGATTTTTTGTATTTACTGCACAAGGTTGAGACTTGAAAATCGATCTGATTTTCAAGATCTCATACAATAATTCTACCTTAAATTTTAAGGAAAGATGCAGTCCCTGTTCACTCTGCTGTTTGCCAGCTGTGCATTGGGGAAAACTGAAATTTTCCTGACTCAACCAGGTATTTCTTTACCTACTCATGTCAAAGGGACTGAAAAATATTGCCTCAAAAATACTATTATGTTGCCCATGGTTAAGGCTGAATGCAGAGTCTACAGTGAAGGGTCAATTCCTAGGTGGCCTAATTAACTTTGCTCCCTGGTCTTGGGCTGCAACTTAAATCCTTACCAGTCATTTCATACAGTAGCATTACTTTGTTACAATATGAATAAGTGAAAAGAGCATATTTAGGTTAGGGTATTATAAAGACTTACCCTACTAGAAAAAAGGACTTGAGGTTTTTAATTTATTTATGGTGAGTTCAGGAATGTCATTTTCAATGTAAAAAACATCTAGAAGTAGAGCATGATTCATGCATGGACAGGTAGCAAGGTGCTTTAGAGGCTTGGCCAGAAGCCCTCATTCCTTTTGCAGCTACAGTAAGATGGATTCCGAAAAGCCTAAAAGAGTTTATCCTGTCTTCCTCTCTAGCTCCATTTAGGACCTTTATTAAGTGGCCCTATCGGAAGAATTATGCTACCTTTTTCCGGAGATCCAAATAATTTCTGTATATCTGAAAACACTTATCTTCCCAAATTGGATTATGTTACATACTGACTTGAGAATTAAATCTGATCAAACACTGTATTCTCACCTAAGTGTTTTGTTTGTTTGTTTGTTTGTTTCTGGGATTTGTATTGCCTAAAGATAACATTCCAAATTCTTGACATGCCATATTTAAAATTACACGTTTTCACTGGGCATGGTAGTTAACGTCTGTAATCCCAGAACTTTGGGAAGCCAAGGCACGCAGATCACTTGAGGTCAGGAGTTCAAGACCAGGCTGGGCAACATAGCAACACCCCACCTCTGCAAGAAAGAAATTACAAAAATTTAGCCAGGCATGATGGTGTGTGCCTGTTTTCTCAGCTACTCAGGAGGCTGAAGTGAGAGGATCACTTGATCCTGGGAGATTAAGGCCACAGTGAGATAAGATCATGCCATTGCACTCCAGTTGGGGCGCCACAGCAAGACCCTGTCTTAAGAAAAAATTTTACAGTTTCCTTCCAATCTGACATTCCATCCATAGCTACAATTACATTCTGGCCACTTCCCAAATAAACTATGTTCCTTGATAAAATGTTTTTACTTCAGTCTGAAATGACTTTATCTGGTCATATCCTATGTATATTTTCAATCCAATCAAAATGTTACCTTTCCAGGTGACCTTTCTAAATCCATAGACACATCCTCCCCCTTTCTTGAGAAGAAAAGGACTACTATATGCCCCTCAAGAAAGGGGTCCGATGTAATTTTTTATTATTACTATTATTATTATCGCTACTACCAGACCTAGCTTTTGTCACCACACTTTATACAAATGGCTTGTAGTAAATGTTTCTTTAATGCATAAATGCATAAATAAGTAAAAAATTGTAAGTTAGTTACACGTTATTAGTATTCTTTCTTCTATTACAATGACTTGTTTTTCTTTCATTTCTTTTTGTTTTTACTCCTTCCTTTCTTCTTTCTTTTAAATTTATTTTTTATCCTGTTTGCTTTTGCTCTCTAATTTAATATATTTATTCTTATCGCATGTATAGTTAACCATATGTATAGCACTAAAAAGAAAACAAATAGCAAAATCCATATCCTCATAGCATATTCACTTTAGTGGAATGAGTGTGTTCAATGTGGATATGAACTATGGGGGAAAGTAATTAGAGAAGACTGACAGGGAATGATTTTAGATAATGTGGTTAAGAAAGGTTTCACGAAGATGTTCATGTTCAACCAAATCATTAAAAGAGGTAGAAGAGAAACCTGTATCTATCTGGGAGAAAAGCAAAGGCCAGAGGCAACAACCTGTCTGTTGTATTGTGAGAAAGTAGCCACAGGGCAGCCAGTGGGACTGGGAGAGGGTAAGTATAGAGCCTCATCTGACCAGACAGTCATAGATGCCTCCCCCTGGGTTTCCCTGGTGGAAATATGATATATAATTTAGTCACTTAGCTATTTCTATGCAACAAGGCATCCTAAAATTAGTGGTTGAACACAACAGCTATTTATTATTTCAGATAAATCTCATGATTTGAGCAGTTATGCAGGTCCAGGTCAGGATTGTCTAGTATCAGCTGGGCTCACTCATGTGTGGGCAGTCCGCAGACAAATGAGTTAAGGGCTGAGAAATCTTGGATTGCCCCTAATAACATCTTGGCTCTGATCTGAGTAATCTTTCATCCTTCAGTAGAGTAGTTTTTTGTTTTGTTTTTTGATGTTGTTGTTTTCATGGTGGAGGCAGATATCAAAGAAAAAAAGCAGAAGCATGCACAGCTTCTAGACCTGACACACTGTTGTTTCTGTCATATTCTACGGGATGGAAAAAGTCATAAGACCAGCAAATATTAAAGGTGAGGGAATAGAATCCACTGCTTAATGAGAGTACCTCCAAAGTCACATTGCAGAGGGCATAGATATAGAGACAAGTGGAGAACTTGCACTATGTTGGCAATAGATCTACCATAGTTTACTCTCTTGCCACAATTATTCACATCCTCACACATGAAAAGTGCACCCACCCATGCTCAAAAACTCTAAAGTCTAATCCAATCATGCATCCCACTCAAAATCCAGCATCGGTTGGTCTACTTCACCTCAAATAAGGCATCTCTTAATTTGAAGAGCTATGAATCAAAAAGATATGCTTTATCCCACCTATCCCTGATATAAAATATGAAGCAGTGAATAGGAACATAATAGCCACAGTGGACACTCTCATTCAAGAAGGGGAAGAAGATGAGGGCTGTAGCAGTTCCTAGTCCATAGCAATTCCAAAAATTATGCTAGGCAGAAGTTGTTTGTCTCTTGGGATTGGAAGTGTTGCTTGGTTGGGCCCCAGAGACTTCTGAGATCTTCTTCTTAATCTGCTCTTTTGGTTTCCTATGAAGGAGATGTTGGAAAATAAATCCTTTGAGCCATTTTCTCAACCCACTTCCAGCCCATAGTAAATTCAAGACCAAGAAGCTTTTAAAATTATAGTCAAGGATGGCATAATCTTTGGCTTTATAGTCCCTTTAAAATTAGTGAAATTTCTATGGATTTGACATAAGTTCACTCAATTCAATACATAAATTCAAGTTCAATACATGTCACTTCCATACTTATTTTCAAGACAAGCATTTATGTTTAGTTTTAATACCACCTCGAATGTAACAGATTGTTGTGGAAAAATTTCTTAAAAGTTCTTAGAAATCATTTTATCCAGATAAAGGGGTGTATTCATCAGATTTCCCCAGAGAAACATTACTAATAGGAAGATTATATATATATAGAGAGAGAGAGAGAGAGACAGAGAGAGAGAGAGAGACAGAGAGAGAGAGAGAGAGAGAGAGAGAGAGAGAGAGATGTATTTTAAGAAATTGGTTCATGTGATTATGGAGGCTGATGAGCCCCATATCTTCAGAGGACCAGCAGGCTAGAAACTCAAGAGAGGGCTGATTTTGCATTCAAGTCCAAAAGCCATCTGTGGCAGAATTCCTTCTTGCTTAGGGGAGGTCAGAGTTTTGTTCTAGTCATCTTCCAATTGATTGAATGAGGCCCAGACACATTATGGAGGGCAATCTGCTTTACTAAAAGGCCACTGATTTAAATGTTAATCTCTTTCACAAATACCCGTGATAAAACATTCAGAACAATGTTGACTGCACATATGGCCACTTGCCCCAGCCAAGTTGACATGTAAAATTAACCATCACAAGGGGTCCATTAGATGCTATGTTAATTCTTTAAGAAGTCTTAATGAACAACCCAATAGCCACACCCTTAATTTAATCTGCCCCCCTCACCCTGGCTTCATTTCACTTTGAAATATCTTTTATCATGTAGAAAATTGGGAGATGACAATAGTTTTATTTCTGAAGTCTTCTTGTCTCCTGTGTATTATTTCCTCTGTATTCCGTTTGCAAACTGAACAATTTCATTGGCTCATCTTTCCATTGTTTCTTAGCTTTTATTTCCTGAAAATCTCATTACTCATATTTATAAGATTGTTAGATAAATTTCCTACCTGCCATGTTACTGCAGAAGATTTATTTGCTAATAATTTCACTAATGTGTAACACAAGTTGAAATTTTTCCAGCCACTTATAATAATTTTTTCATCATATTTCCAGCTCTCACTTGCATCTCCGTCTCAAAGCCAGTGCCAAGTATTTTAAGTTTTAGTCATGGCAGACCCTCACAGATAGCTATCAATTTCTGCTGCATAATTTCTGTTAATTATTGCTGCATAACAAACCACCCCAAAATTTAGTGGCTTGCAGCAACAACAACAACAAAAACACTTATTATTACTTATGAAACCACAAATTGGCTGGGCAAATTTGCTGATATGTGTCAGGCTCAGCTGATCCAACCTGGACTAACATAGTTCATTGGCGTGTCAGTTGGAGAATATCAAAGCAAAACATTTACTGGACAGAAAGTTTAATAGGCAAGAAAATCCTTACTCAAATCTGTTGCAATAGGGAAAGAAGGCAGAACTCAACCTGAACTCAATTTTTCTGCAACAAAGGGTGGGAGAGCTATGAAGCCCTGGGTGAACTAGTGGGAAGGTACTGGCGGATGTTGGGGGGAAGTCATAGGTCATCTCTGATGCTAGTTGGCTTTATCCAAAGGGAAAATAAACTTCTCATATCTTTATGACAAGAGGTAGTTTCACAACTTGGAGCAAGGTGCCATGGAAGTTAGGCTCCTACCACAGAGACTGGAAGTTAGGGTTCTATCTTCCTCAATGACTACTGACTACATTCCAAAGAGATGGCTCTCAGGTCCTTGGGAAGGACATTCCTGGGCTCTAAAATTATCCAGAGGCTTAAAAACAAAAAACAAAAAAGAAGCTTTATATCTTACAGGGGCAGAGAAAACATTTATAAGTTTTCAAAATAAAATGCTCTAAGTAAAGGGAGTTGGGGGCCTAGAGTCAGGAAGAAACCTGTCAAAAATGTTGGCAAACTGAAGGAACCATTAAGACTCTCTTTGTCAGGGACGACTGGGCAAGGACAGTCTCGGATGGGATAATTTTGCTGCTCCTAAATAGTCTCTCATTTTCCAGAGGACCAACTCAGATTTGTTCTCATGTCAGAGTCAGGGGTTGGAGAGTTAGAATAAAATCCAGAAAGGCCTCTCGAGGTCTCGGCTTCAGATCAGCCTAGTGACAGTGGCTTTGGACACTATCACTTCTCCTGCATTCTGTTAGCCACATTACAAATAGATTTATCATGGGGCTGAAAGGTGGGACAATCAATTCAACCTTTAATAGTGGGAATAGAAAAGTATGAGGAGTTGCAAGTTGTTTTACAAATGTTGTGGATATGTGTTGGGCTGAAAAATTGGGGTATTTTGGCACTCAATCAATCACAATAATTTTTCTTGCATATCTGTAATTGTATGCACCATATATACATACAGATTATTATTATTATTGTTATTATTGAAACAGAGCCTTGCTCTGTCACTAGGCTGGAGTACTGTGGCACGATCACAGCTCACTGCAACCTCCACCTCCCGGGTTCAAGTGATCCCCCTGCCTCAGCCTCCCAGGTAGCCGGGACTGCAGATGCGCGCCACCATGCCCGGCTAATTTTTTGCATTTCTTAGTATAGACGGGGTTTCACCATGTTGACCAGGATGGTCTCTATCTCCTGAACTGGTGATCCACCTGCCTCGGCCTCCCAAAGTTCTAGGATTAAAGGCATGAGCCACTGCGCTGGGCCTCATATAGATTATTTTCTTTAAATTCCTGAAAATCAAGACTTTGTAATCTGAGAAGAAAAAATTTTTACAAGCCATATTCTGAAGTTTTCTCATAACTGCTAGCATGGAAAACACATAGTATCCCATGAAATGGGGTACTGTGTCAAATGGGGTAATACGTTATTGGTCACATATTAACTGGGCTTTAACTTTCAAAAACTAATGTTTTCCCTATTTTCACAACCAGTTTGTGTAGCTGAATGATCAACACTCTTTATGCTGTGCATAGAGCTTACTGACTTGCTTATTGTCTATGCATGTCAGCCTGCTCTCTTTGCTTTCTGTTTGTACCGTCTCCATCTGTGTTGTCACAGGTTCAACCTTATTAAAGAGCTCTCTTAGAGGGTTTGGGGGAAAGGTAGAGAATAAGCAAGAATAAACTGGCCATGCACCTGAAAGAAGTTAGGTTAGGTAGTAGTAAAATCTTTGGAACAGTTATACATATAGGCTTTAGAATGCAGGTCAAATGTAAGTAACTGAAGCTACATGTCTCCAGGACAAGAGAGATTCTTACTTATAGTTAAGAATTCCATAATGTCCTTGCAAAATTACTTCTTGTTACAGAAACAAGATATTAAGGCATGTGGTTGAATAAAACACACAGATGAGTAGATTATTCCCCCTTTCTCCCTTCTCTAATGCATGTCATAGAGGAGAGATAGGAAAGGGAGAAGAGAATGAGGGTGATGGTGAAAAGAATGGATGAGTAAATGAATGAACAAAGGAACAAAGAATAGGCATGACAAGAAGGAAGGAACTGAGAGGGCAGAAGGAAGGCTTGCCAGAATATAATCAGTTATGCAGTGACCTGACCATAGAGAAACGGTGTAATCAGGTTGAAGTGAATATGAGCAGCATTGATGGAATAAGAATAAAAGTCATGCTATAAGGTGGCAACTTTCAGCATGGGAGCTTAAGTCAGTGTATGACAGCTGGAAGAGGGATGTTACTTCAAAGTCAGCCATCCTAGTTTTCTTTCTCAGGGTTGAGGGATGACTTAGACCTAGGGATTTCTTGTTCATTGAATGAGTTGTTCATTCCTTTTGTAATGTGCGAGTAGCAGTGCTTTTCTCTATTTCTCTCCTCCTCCATTTCCCTTTCTGTTTCTCTAAGTTAGTACATCAAATCATCTGGTCTTGAGAGTAGCATGGGACTAAGCCAAGTGTCCCAGTTTAACACATGCTAATTATGGCTGGAAAATAAAGGAGGGAGTAAAGATCTGGAGCAAGTGATGTGGATTGGGAGAACAGTCAGACAGATCTGGGCATGCTGTCCAGCACTGCAATCTATAAATGCTGTGTCCTTGGCAAGTTCCAAGACTCAGTTTCCTCATCTTCAAAATGTTAATAAACACATTCCTCTTGGGATTGTGATGAGAAATGAAATTCAAAAGTGCTCATGGTTCTTGGCAGTGAATACTATAAAAATCCCAAAGGAATGAGGTAAGCAATTAATCCAACGTTAAATTCCTGACACTGAGAAAGAACAAGAGGTGGTAGGGTCCCAGAAAGTGCTTAGGAGACGGGCAATCCTCAATTAAAATTCCAGCGTTTCAATGTCCCAACTCCAATATTGAACATGTTATTTTAATTTCCTGAGTTCCAGTGTGTCAATCTGAAACTGAAAATAGTAAAATCTGCTTTGTGTCTCTTGTGAGGATTAATTAAAATGCCCGGGAAAGAGCAGCTTAATCATGAAGAGGAATAGTTTTGGGAAAGAAGATGTGGAAGGAATATGTGTCCATCTCATGACCCTCCCCCCACGACTTAGGCTAGAAAGATTGAGGTGATGTATGGCCCATGAAAAGAATATCAATCCTTGATCAGAAGCTGCAGAAATTGCTTTCACTTGTTAATTGAGGCTCAAAGAGCACCTCTTATTAAAAGTGGGATTAATGTCTAAAGGCTAGAGATGGTTGAAAAAACAAAGTAAACAGGTCAGCATCCAGAGCCTACAACCACTAACATGATTACCCTACAAAAAAAAGACATGGCCAGGCGCGGTGGCTCAAGCCTGTAATCCCAGCACTTTGGGAGGCCGAGACGGGCGGATCACGAGGTCAGGAGATCAAGACCATCCTGGCTAACACGGTGAAACCCCGTCTCTACTAAAAATACAAAAACTAGCCGGGCGAGGTGGCGGGCGCCTGTCGTCCCAGCTACTCGGGAGGCTGAGGCAGGAGAATGGCGTAAACCCGGGAGACGGAGCTTGCAGTGAGCTGAGATCTGGCCTCTGCACTCCAGTCCGGGCGGGCGACAGAGCGAGACTCTGCCTCAAAAAAAAAAAAAAAAAAAAAAAAAAAAAAAAAAAAAAAAGACATGGAAAGCTTAAGAAAATGAACCAGTCAAACAATTGTCTTAATCAGCACTGTTTGCCTCTGTCAAATTCACTACAACTTGGCTAAACACACAGTCAGACATCCAGAAATTTTCAGAGCCTGAAAAATTAAAACTTTCAAGAACCTGAGACATTTTCATTTTTGTTTCTCTATTCTCTCTCTCTCACAGAACTCTTTTCTCTGCTGTAAAACCTTTATTTCTGTAGAACATAGCTTCTTCAACTCTGAAATGCACATATTGCAAAATTCCACATTAAACAAAGACTTTCTATGTCCACTTTTCCTAGTTTTAATTCAAAACACTTAGAAAAGACAATATTGACTCAGCTCATATCAAGGTCAATAGATGTTTCAGTCAAATAAGGCCAGAGGGTCAGTGTCATCCTGTTGTCACAACTATTATGAGCTGGTAGATACTACAAAATGTAAACAAGCAAGAGTTGCTTAGGGGAACATAAGCTGCAATAAGCTCTCAGTTTTCCACTTGACACCCATGTAGTGAGTATTTGGCAATTTTTCTCACTGTTGGCTTTGTTTTAGTGAAGTAAAGGGAGACAGAAGTACTGAAGAGAAGAAGTGCTCAACTGGATAAAGGCAGGAAGAAGAAATATTTGGTAGACTGTTCTTCACTGTCTTTCTGTAGGACAGGGAAGAAATCTCTTTCAATTACTCTTCCTATATTTCAATATCCAATTAGAAAATGTTTATTTTTCACTTTGGGCTAAGAATTTTTTCGAAAATCAGAATGAAAGTAGTTTTTTTCATCATATCCTGTACAAATCAAGGACTACAGGTCGATGCTATGCATCAAATCCCATTCACTTATATGTAAACCTGGCGTTAATCCAGTAATTATCTGATTTGAGATTTAATCAATCTCCCCATAAGTGAAAGAATAAATTCCATAGTAATTCTCCACTCATTAAGGATAACTGCTAGCTGATATTTTCTGTTTTTCCCTCCCTCACACTCCAAGTTATACAGATAAATTTTACTGTCATTTTTATGGAAGCACCTATATGAATCTGAAACTTTTATTATTTTACTCTTTGCATTGATAAATTTCCAAAATGAGCTAATTTTAAGGTCTTGTAAATCATCATTCTGGGTTAATGAAAGATGAGTGTTCCTGAAATGAAAAGAGCGTAACAGAAGGTATCGGGAATATCAGTCAATCTTTGTTCTCATTCTGATCACCTTAGCCAACCTTTCCATTTTTCCTCCAGTTAAACTCCCTACCTGAGCTGCAATTCAGAATTATATCAGCACAGCATAGGCACATTGGCTGTCTCAGGTTCTGAAACGAGTTAGTAACACCTCTCCAGAATATGTGTTGGAAGATTATGAGGTTTTATATAGACTGAATTTGGAAATAATGCAGAGATTGATATTATTCACACTTGTAAAGTACAAGAGGAGAATACCAGAATTGATTACCTACCTCTGTCTACACCTTTCAGGTAACAGGCTCAATCTCTCGCTCTCCCAATCTCACCCATAACCACTCTAGGCATAGTTTCTATTATCCACCTTTTACAAATCAGGAATCTGAGAAGCAGCATGCCCATGCCCACGGTCATGTGGCTAGGGAGTGGTGGAGCTAGGAATCTAGGCAAGATGGTCTGATTGCAGTACTCTTAATACCCATGCTGTGCTATGTTATACAAGCTTTAGGGTGTAGGGGGCTAACACTAGCTGAGATGTAGATGCAGGACAGTTAGGTAGGGACCCTCATTAACCGCAAAATGTGCTCTTTCCCACAAACTTCACTTACATATTTGATGTGGATCTCTCAGTGTCTCTTACTTCCCCCAAAACTCTATGGATAGCTGTAATTACTCATAAATATGCACCTATACATGCACCTATACAATTACTTGCAAATAGTCAAATTTATGATGATTATCATAATAAATAACAAGGAGAGATGCTAGTATCTCACCCTATAGCTAAGATATTGGTTTTTGGAGAAAAGAGAGTAATAAAAACATGACCCCAACAGATTTGCAGGTCCCTGTTAAGTTTTGACAATAGTAGATTTCAGTTAAAAACATCCAAAGGAGCACATTAAAAATAATGCTTGTTGCAGTAGTGTTTTATATTTGTGCATATTTATTGTCAAATAGTATCAAATCCACTTCATTGCAGGTAAATATTTTATGAACTCATTTGTGTTTATAATTCATTGAGTAGCTCATTTTTCTTCTGTCTGTTATTTATGCTTTATCTTAAGGAATAACAAAAACATAAAAATTGCAATATTAGCAAAACCTATCACCAGTCACTTCTCCCCTCCCCAAAATAATTTGTATCTGGAAAATCTCTTTCAGGTTGATTTTTAAAAATCAAATATTTACTTGGGAAAGTTTGTTTTCTGCTTACAACCAGTACAGATAAATCTTGGTCTGCTCATTCCCAACCTATTGCCTAGGCAACTCATACACAGATGGTCCATAGTTCAGACAAGTGGGCAACAGGCCATGTAAACAAACCTTCACATTGTTGCTAGTACGTCTTGGTAATTAAGCCAAAATTTGGCATAGGAGCAGACTGTCTGTGTACACCTTCACATCAGTTCTCTTGGGAAGAGGAAGTTGGCTTCAGGGGAATGAACCTTTAATACTAGAATTCTAAAGCTTTGATGCATTTATAGATTTGTCTGGGTCATAATTCATAAATCAAACTTGACCAATGTTGCATATTTTAAGCAGATGTGAGCAGGCATTGTGTTTTCATTGCTATAAGTTATTTGAACATAAGAATTTTTCTGTTTATGGTAGTTTTTAATATTTTCTATTTTTTTGAGAAAGAATGCATAGTAATAAAGGGAAATAATAGTTTTTTTTTTTTTTGTCCTTTTTAACCTGCTAGTAGAATTTTGATTGGGAAAGATACTTTAGTTTCTGTGTGCCTCCATCACCTCTAAAAAGTAAAGATAATTCTTCTGGGCTATTAAGCTGGGAGTTTATTTTTGACCCTTTGAACACATTGTGGTGATCACTCTCAGTTTTTAACCTTCCTATGAATCATTCTTTTCCTTATATGTTGAATCTTGAGTCATAGTCCTCCACATTGCCTTTTTGCAATTGGATTGCACAATCATTGAGGACAAGGATAGGGTCATATTTATTAGAGGCATAGCATACAGTAGGTGCTAAATTAATGTGCTTGAGAGGGGAGGAGAAGGAGGCAAAACTAATACACATTTATTTTCTCATTCATTCATTCTTTCATTCATTCAACAAATACACATAGGAGAAAGTCATATGAGTATAGATATTACAATTCACAGCCAGTAAGTATGCCTCTTCTCCTGAGGCAGTAACTTGTTGATATCATGTCTCCTTTGTCATTCCTAAAAAGCTCTTAGGGACCTAAAGCACTGAGCATACCTAATCATCCACTAAAAAGGTCAGGAAAAGGCTGACCAAACTGGAAGGAAAAGGACTGAATGAAGGTGATGTGAAAATTTCTCAGCTAATTTCTCTGAATGTTAGGTTTCTCCAGCAAAAGTGAATAGGATTCCTTGATATGGGGGAGAGGACTCCCCTTGCTGCTTCAATCTTCCCTCTGCTTTGTAATACAAGTGTTGGCTTTGCAATGTGGACATAATTCCACTAAATTTGCTCACTTAAAAGTAAATCCTCTAATGCAGCATGTTCCAACAAAAAAATTCTAAGTCTGGATTGGAAATACCAGACTTAGAAAATTTTTTGTTGGAACATGCTGCATTAGAGAGTTCTTATGACTTCTCTTTATTTTCTAAAACGCATTTTAATTGTTCTGAAGTTGAAAAATAAACATCATAGAAACACCATTTTCCCCCTGAGGTATATTACATTGACAAGTTAACCTCCTGTAACACTGCCCTCACAGGTATGTGATAGCCCATCTTCCTGGAACAAACATTAAGATAAACATGAATATATGATGAACAGAAGGAGAAATCTATTTTCATTTTATGATAAGGCATTTGAATAAAGCCCTGCACCAGGTCAATTCAGATGGCATGATTAGATCCCGTAAGAAATTGTCAAGTTCAGCCTTACCTGGGATTCCATATTTGGAGTGATTTCAGTTGGAGTAAAATTTGCCTTAACTAAAAAGTGTCTCTTTCTCTACCTATTAACAATTAGGTTAATGTCTGATACTCTACCTTCAATGGTTTCATTTCCCATTGAATCTTTTGTTCACCCTTCGAGTTACTAAGACTTAACCCCTCACTTTGCTCACGGGGGCCCATGTGCAAGGAAACCCTTTTCTGACACTCAATTCCTGTCAAATGTGTGCCCAGATTCATCCCATTTTTTAAAAGCAAGCTCAACTTTTCCTTGTACTTTTCAACAACTTCTTTGTATCCTTTCCCTTGTCACAACTCACAAGAGTGTTCACCATTCAATAACTACCTACCAAGTCTGCCTTCCATGCTAGCCACCATGTTAGCTATTAGAGATAGAACTTTAGGTAACAATAAAATACATTTGAATAAGTTCTTCTTTGATATTCTCCTCTTTAATTGAATTATATTTTTTGAATAGCTGTAGTGTGTGCATATATATATATATAGGATTTAGCAAAAAAACATGTATTTTAGAAAACAGCAGATCCTCAATTTAAATCAGATCTCTATCACTGATAATCTGTGATCTTAAAAAATTGCCTAACTTCTTTGAACCTCAGTTTTTTCCTTTTAAATGTGGGATAACAATACTTACTTCGTGTTAGTCATTAAGTGAAATAATGCATGCCTATAATACAACATAACCTTGTTTGTATGTAGGGTGAGGGCTAAGTAATAAAAATGTTAAAATCTTTAACACTCTAAGATGCTAAGTTCTGAAACAATATTCGAGTAAAATTCACTATGTAACAAAGATATGTTTGATCTGTCATAATTAGTTTGATCTGTCATAATGATACAAGTGGCTGCATCTGTCCTTCTTGAGTTCTTTGTCTATGGGAAGAGTTTGCACTCATTTCAGAATCAAGGCCAAGACCTGACAATCTCCCCATCCCTCAGAATCTAGCTTTGGTAGTGGTAGTTATTTCAGGAACACCTGCTGTTCTCAAGCAGATCACACAGTCGTGATGGAAGATTTCTGTATGTATGGGTTACAGAATGTCTTGGATTATTCCCCAAATCAGGAAGCTGTCTCTGGAGTTAATATGTTCAATCCTGAAACCCTTTAGTCATTCAGTATCCTCTCTTTACAGATTTAGTCTTTCTTCTAAGTGACCTAATGTTGCAGATAAATGTTTCCTGAGGTCTGGGAATTTGTAATGGGCAGTAATTAATTACAGGTTAAGAAAATAAAACAGGAAATAAGGCAGTAGTTTTAAAATTCTGAACAGAAAGAGTCAAGGGTTGAACCTAAACTAATGGGTTTACTGATAAAGTTTTCCCCCAGGGGCTCCAAGAGACCTTTTATTTTAACGAGTATTTGCCAAGATTAGAGGCTTCTCCAAGCTACTGCCACCTAGTTACCAAGAAAAAAGGCTGAAGAGCATAAACTGTAACAGCCTCCAAGATTTGCTGAATTCAAAAGGGATATCATACCAAAAATTACATTGCAGTGTGAGGGTAATTAGTTTGCCCTTCTCCAAGTTTCTGCCCAAAGGGACCTTATTTGCATTTTATGAATACTATAGAATTGAGACTCAGAGAGAAAGGGATTTGCTCTATCAAGAGTTTCTAAATTAGAGTTGAAGTTTCCTGGTCCTCAGACCTGAGCTTTACCTATAAACCTGCTCAGCCACGTAATGAAGAAATTTCTGTCATTTATCAATTATTAGATAATAGTGACATAATAAATATCCCCTTAATATCCTGAATTAATCAATGAATTAACCTCTGAAACATGTTCTTATCTTTTGAAACCTTACTATATCTTTCTAGTTGGGGAGGTAGACATGTATATCAAAAAGGATAGCTAGTATTGCATATAGTGTAGAGTGTTGCAGAAAGTGGTCCAGACATCTTTAGTGGTTACTAACTTAAGTGAAGTCTCCCCAGAGGAAGTGACAGTTAACTGTGATATGAACATATATAGTACTGACCGGACGCGGTGGCTCACACCTGTAATCCCAGCACTTTGGGAGGCCGAGGCAGGCAGATCACCTGAGGTCAGGAGTTTGAGCCCAATCTAACCAACATGGAGAAAGCCCGTCTCTACTAAAAATACAAAATTAGCCGGGCGTGGTGGTGCATGCCTGTAATCCCAGCTAGTCGGGAGGCTGAGGCAAAAGAATCGCTTGAACCCAGGAGGCAGAAGTTGTGGTGAGCCTAGATCACCCCATTGCACTCCAGCCTGGGCAACAAGAGAAAAACTCCATCTCAAAAAATAAAAAAGCTATATATATATATGTATATAACTTAGATGAGTGGAGAAATAGGGTAGGCCTAGGAAATGGTATCTATCTCTATCAATGCAAGAATCTTGAAAGCATGAAAGATTTTTGGGGTGGGATAATGGTTTTAAAACATACCCATGAATTGACTTTACACTTCTCCAATTGAAAGCCAAAGTTTAATTGCATTCCCCTTGAATATGGCCCTGGCCTTAGTGACTTGCTTATAACAAATAGAATATGGCAAAATGATGCTGCATGTTTTCCACGGTTAAATCACAAAAGATGTTTCTGCCTAGCTCTCTCTTTTATGGGGTAGGTGTCTTTGGAAACCTGATCCACCAGGGTTTCGACCCACCAGCTACACCAAAGCTACCATGCTGGGCAGACCATATAGAGATACTACATAAAGAAGAAGATAACTGAAGAAATCTAGAAGATTAATCCCCCAGATCTTTGAGTCTTCTCAGCTCATGGTCTGTACTTGTGAATAAAGAAGCCTTGAAGATGGCTTCTGTTCCAGCTGCCACCTGTCTTCAATTGCATGAGAAATTCAAGCAAAGAATGCCTAGCTTAATTCAGACAACTCCAAGAGTTGTGAGAGGTAAGCACAAAAATGACTGTTGCTTATTGTTCATGCTACTAAATTTGGGGCATACTATTACTTAGAAATAGATCACTAAAACAAGAGAATAGTGACAAGATCTCTCTGGCTAGAGGAAAGACTCCATTCTGGGAAGATGAGTGAAATAAAACTGGAAAACGTGGTTAGACCAGACTCAGGGGACCTTGCAGGTTGGTTGAAAACTTCAGTTTTTTCTTCTTTGACAAAAGTAAACCATTAGACATCTTCAGAAGAAGATTCTGGCAGGGCCAACAGACCATGACTTGAAAAGAAGTTACCAATAATACAATGAAAGCCCTAAAAGAAAGGAGTGGTGTAAATGGTGATGAAGAGATTCATTCTAAACTCATACAGTCCCACAATTGCCTGGGGGCCGATCGTGTGCCTTCTGCTTGTTTCTTAGCTCTCTAGTGCTTTACGCATGCTGGGCCCCAATAGCTACTTGTGGGCAAGAAAGACATCTGACTCAGCAAATGATAATTTTGATTAAGACAACTTGGTTCTATTTTTGGCTTCACAACTTAGTGACTAAATAAAAATTAAGTAAACTCCAGGGGACTAATTTTCTTCTATTAAATTGGAATAATAATGTCTGCTTCATAGAATAGCAACAAGCATCTCATCTTACTTTTAAACCTCTCCCTAGCTAATTACATAAACACCCATGGTTTCTGTTAGCTTGAATATACAGACCCTTCTAAACATAATTCTTTAACCACAATCTCTCCCCTGAATACTGACATATGTATCCACCTTGACCCCTTCATCCTGATGCCCACAGACAACTAAAAATCAGCATGTCTAAAAATGAAGTTGGTCACCTCCTTGTTCCAAACTTCTCCTACCTCTCCTCTACTGAACACGGTAGTTTAAAAAAAAAAAAAAAAAAAAGTTATTTCAAGGTAGCCATGACCCAATCCAAAAAAGTAAACTGCAGTGGCAAAATTGGCCCCGGTAAGAGACTACCAGGAGGAAAATGTTTGATTGGAAAGGTTCCTGGCACCACATTTCCCACCATCATAACCAGCTATCTCTTCTGTAAAAGGTATAATTGCCCTGCTGACACTGTACAGGCTTGCTCGTGCCCAGAGAAAGAGAGAGAGAGAGCCAGAGTTTTCTGACTTTGTAGATGAACAGGGGAACAGGACACAGCTTGGCCAGCTTGTGCCCAGAGAAAGAGTTAAGCTGCTGACCCTGAAGAAAGAACAGTCCACACAGTTGTGTGTGGGAGCAGCCAAGACAGAGCAGACAGTGTAAGAGAGCTACTGATCAGAGAATGGCTGAATAAAGCCATATTTCACCTACCTATGGCCCCCTGAGTGTTCTTTCAGCTATGTGTCATTCATCCACCCACTCCCTTTGGACCTCAGCATGGACTGAAACCTGAACTTGAACCTAACACCTGCATTTACTGTTTATTAAATATGAATGAATTAATAAATGGAAAGTCTTATTGCAATGTATGGACATGTAATACAAGAATTTAAATGACATATGCCCACATTCACACACTACAGTGCACCTACAGCTGAATCAGCTGCATCCCAAAGCAAACAACAAAAAATGAAATGTATAATCAAGATGCTCAATAACATCATCGATTACGTAGGTAAGTGTGTGTGATGCTAAATTTATTTTCTAATGTCTCCAAAACATCTTATAATTCCTTGAACGTAGAAAACATGAAACATCTACAGTGTCATCTGACTGTGGGTTCTCTGGAATGAGAGCATGATAACTCAAATAATAGCTGACACACAGGATTGATAGTCTGAAGACTGTCAATTAGGACTTCCATTTGAAAAGGACCAGATGACAGTTTAGTCCATCTTTTGGTAACAGAGCATACATAGATCCCAAACAAAATGAAAAGACAAATCACTGCCATTTTCCTCTGCTAATGATGACTTAAGAAACTTGGAAGGGGATTCTGCATCTCACCAAGTTCCCTGGGTAACTTTAAACTTGTCTGCCTCTGTGATATCTCCTGTCAAGGAGAACTCTTAGCTAGATTTCAAATCAATCTCAATTAAGATCACAGCTGAGACAAGAACGTCCCTCCTAGTCAGAATAATTAAACTTTTACATAGTGTTGGTTTGATGTTTTCTTTTAAATAACAAAGAAGGAGGAAAAGATTATAGTTGCTTATTCTAGAAGCTGTCTCATAAGTCACTGGGGTAAAGAGTTTTCAAGAGTTTCTTCTGCTCTTTTCCCTAGTGTCCCCAGGCTTTTTTTTTTTTTTCAGCAGCCTGAGCTCATTTACACTTGGCAAATTTAGAAGCAGCTGGGATAGAGCCTAGGTTTACTGAGGGTAAGTGGAAAAGCTTAGGCTGATGGAAAAACACAAGCCAAACTTTAGTCCGCACAAAAGGAGGCCAGGCTTGACACTACCAAAGATGCCACCTGTTTCTGGGTAGCCCAAACCTGCATCTATCTTGCTTTTCAGGTTTTTGTCTATGTACAGGTTCAATTGGCTCTGAGTCCTGAGAAATAATACATAAATGCATAAAAATGTCAGTCACCTCTGGACCCTAGAAATACCTCATGTGAAATTATTTTTCCACTTAAAACCTGTAAGAAACCTATTCTCTAGGAGCTTGTTAAAAGGACCCTTGATCATAATGGAAAGATAGGAAAATTATTTCTAGCAGTAGGAAAAACTGATGTTTACTCATTACCGGAATATATTTAAATGCAATTAGCGGTGAATGCTTAACCAAGAAAGTCATTTAATAACTACCTTTGGAAAGTTTCATTCAATGTGAAGAACTCAGCATAAGCTATATTCTCACCTACTCTAAGGTACCAGAATGCTAGAGATAACGTTCTTAAAAGCATATTATCTCTAGAACACAAGAATGAGGAATTTCAATAGGTCAGAAATATAGAAATGTCCTAAAATGATACAAATGGAAAAGGAATGGGTTGGATTACAGTTCCAGTAACATGAGAGTATCTTGTGTTATATTTACTCCTCTTAAATAAACTTTAAAACTCTGTAAAAAGGATAAAAATACTGTTTGAAGGCACTAGAGAATGATCAAAATCAGGCAAAAGCTGGAGATCATTTGACCATTTGACCCATTTGACCTTTGAAGAAAGGAAGTGGCACTGGGTATTTTACAGATTTTATTTTAGGGTTACTTCACATCATTGTGTGGTATATGATTGCTGAAACTCAGGTAAAAAGCTGCAGGCTGGTTGGTTTGGTAGGCTAGACCTGGGGTGCCAGCCCTCCAGCCACCATGGACCATACCAGTCTGTGGCTTGTGAGGAAATGGGGCGCACAGCAGGAGGTGAGCAGCTAAGGAGCATTACCACCTGAGCTCTGCCTCCTGCACATTAACAGAGCATTAGAGTCTCAGAGGAGTGCGAACCCCGTTGTGAACTGCGCATGTGAGGGACCTAGGTTACGCACTCCTTATGAGAATCTAATGCCTGATGATCTGAAGTGGAACAGAAACATCCAGAAACCACATATACACACACACACACACCCCGCCTCTGCCTCCGCCTCCACCTCCACCTCCACCTCCAGTCCATGGAAAAATTGTCTTCCACGACACCAGTCCCTGGAGTCAAAAAGCTTGGGGACCACTGTGTTAGAGGACAGAGACTGCAGCTGCCACGGTATCTGGAAATTGAGAGACTAGTCCTGAAAAGGGGAGGGCCGCATTGGGTTAGCTCCACAATTTAGCTGTGAATTCCTCTCACATCCTGGCTGACCCCGAATTTCACATACACTCAAAGAACATAGAAGAGAGTAATAATTACATACCTGAAAAAGCTGAGTGGAAATTTCAGCTGTTCTCTACCACAGGTTTAAAAAAAGACTTTGGAGTTTGGATACTACCATTAGACAAGTGGTAGTCACCTCGTGTTTTCCACTAAAACCCCAGAAGCTTTAGGAGTGGAGGCTAGGTCCCAGGACTAAAGACTGACCATAGAATTACGGGGAAATCTGAAGTAATGAAGAAAACAAACCTAAAAGTGTAAACCAAAGAATGCACAATTTCATTGTGATCCATCAATAATTTAATTACTTATTAAAATAAAAATAAATGCACTTCAGAGGAAGATAACTGAAGCCAGAGTCTACAGGGTATCATATATTCAAAATGTCTAGTAGACAATCAAAATTTATCAAGAGTGTAAGGAAATGGGGCAATGTTAGGCAAGATTCAGAGAAAGAGCAGCAATTTAAAAAATGTCAATACATGTGTTAAATTAACAGAAAAAGAGTGATTTCAACGTGAAAATCAACAGATTATTTGTAAAGAAGCAAACGAAAATTCTAGGATCTCAAAGTAAAACATATAAATTGAAAAATGGACCAATGGTCTGAACAGCCAATTGGAGGAGCAAAAGAAAATCAGAGTCAATGATAATGAAACGGATCAATAGAAATCACTCAATCTGAAAAACATAAAAAAGAGATGAACAAGACTTCAATAACTTGTTAGGCAATATCCAGTGTTTCAGTATTGGTATAATGGGACTCCTAGAAGGAAAGGAGAAAAAAAAGTAGTGGATTATTTATTTATATTAATAGTTATGATCATTATCACTAATATTTACTGGACACTCACCGTGTTCTCGGCATTATGCTAAGCCCTTTCACATAGGTTATCAGATTTAGTTCTCTTATCAACTCCATAACTTAGGTATTGGTGAGCAACCAATTTTATAGATGTGCAAAGGGAGACTCAGAAAATTTCACTGACTTTCCCAGGTTTCCACATGAAAGATAAATCTAAATATTGCCACACAGATACGAAGTCTTTCTGATACATATGCTTCTGTTCTGATCACCTCTTACCTCCCATTACTAAGTCAGAGTTGTATGATGTATCTGAAGTATTCTAAACCTACCCCTACCCTTGTGTTAATGGGATATGATGTTATTCTTCATCCTCTGCTGACAAACTGGAAAGGAAGTGTTCCAGGTATCACCATGTCATAGCAACATTTAAAGATTTTTGAAAAAGGTGTGATGTTTCTAAAATGATTGATAAATACTAGGAGAAAAATTGTTTGGACTTACTGAAAGCCAGCATATAATCTAACCAGTGATACCTTGGAGCTAGCTCTCATCAGCTGGCAAGAATCTATAGTATGCATCTCTTCCCAGGACTGTGTTCAGTGACCTCAAGCTGGTAGTTCAAAGTTGGCATAGGAGAATGTTTTTGGAGATTAGAAAACACTATAAATCAGAGTTTTACCCTCATCTCCCTCTTAACACACACACACACACACCCCTCAGCCAGTTGGCAAATATTTGGCAGTCAGCATACCACTGACATTTACCATTGAATGCTACCTCAGTATCTTGATGTAAAAGTGTATTTTTTAATGAACAAACAAAAAATCAAAGGTAAAATGTACCTTCATATGAAGCATGAATCTAGGACACATGATATCATCAATGTATCATCTCTCTGTACGTGGGCTCCACTTTCTTCTTTGCATTGGCCTCATTCTCAGACAGGCTGTCCCGTTGTGATGAAAAGATGGCCATGGAAATTATAGAAGGCGAAGGAAAAAAGACGTCCTTTTTTTGGTCGTTTCAACCATATCCTAAGATTAGTTTTATTGGCTCCAATTTATTCCTCTATTTACCTGTGCATCCAATTTTGTGGCCAAAAAAGCGGTTCAGGGCTAAATCAGATGTCTCCTTTGGAGCTGGAGATAGTCTCAATTACACCCAAAGCACACATTGTGAGATCAGAGAAGTTCTAGCTCCTCAGAGAGAAATGAGGGTATTTTTTATTTAGGAAGGGGGATTCCAAGTTGCATGGCTAAAATGGTAACAGACATTGACTAAACTGAGCATGTATGCAAATATGCTAGGTTAAACTAGCGTGTAAAATAGGAATCACACTGATTTTTAGACCAACACATGGAATAAGGCTGATAATAACTTTCCCAGATTATAGGGATTTTCAGCCTTGCTATCATAGGTTGGTCTTTTATGCCCACTGAAGTCCTCTCATAAAATGAACACCTTCCTTGCCACTGAGCTATGATCTCAACCAAATTTCTTAGCACTAAATCTTGTCCACATCGTGCGTTAGAGACTCTCTGTGCCACCTAGCACAGTCTCAGAGCAGTGTGAATGAATGACACTGACCTGGTTAAAGGATTTAAAAAAAATAAAATAAAAGGAAGGGCAAAAACTTTATTTTGCCAGTATTGCAACAGTATAAGAAAAAGAACATGAGTTTAATCTTCTGTGGATTTTTCAAGTGATCTGGGATTTAGCATGAGAAATATTAAATGCAATCTGAAACCTTGAAAAAGAATGTGATTTTATGTTTTCATCTTATTTAGAATGAATGAGGCTGCCAGTTCCCATTTCAGCAACTGTATTTTATAAAGCTATGCTTTGTAGGTTGATTCTGTTGCACACACGGATTACCAGAGAGGTACCGTCTGGTTTTGCAGAGTTGGGGAACAGCCCCTTGAGACACAGCTAAAGCGACAAGCAGAGAAAGGTAAATCTCTGGCTTTCCACTTATTTTCCCTCTTTTCACTTCCACCTGCTCTTTGAATAGGGTTGCCTTGCTTTACAAACGCTTTATTCTGCCTTGGATACGTTTTTCATTTTCTTTTGCCCAAAGTGAAACCTGTCCACACATTTCCAGATCAAAGTCTTATGGGGGGAGAAGGGACTCTGTTGCTCAAATGCCTGGTCAAATTTCACTGTTATGGAAAGGCTTGTATGTCCACTGTGCTGGATCAATGTCTTTTCACTAAAGCGTAACGATCTACTTTGAAGTTTAGGATCTCAACCCTTGTCCTGATTAGTATAAGCACCTACATGAGTTTGTATATATCTCTGTCTTCAATACACCCTCTCAACCCTTCATTAACCTAAACCCCTATATTTACTCACACCTCACATCTATTCATGTTGTTCCCTCCTGCTATCACAAAATCCCCCTTCTCTTTTATCCATCCATGTAAAGATTAAACATATTTTAAGACCTACTTTATATCATATCACTTCCTTTCCAAATTGTTCCCATTATGCTTCCTTGGCCCATTCCCAAAACCCTACAGCAATTATTATTAGCAAAATTCATTCTCGTATTTAATCATAGATGTTCTTATTTTCTTACGTAGTTCTTTTTTTTTATTTTTACATTTTCAGAGCCAAGGAAACCTGCATACTTCTAAAAACCTTGACCTACAGCTTTGTATTCCTCATATGTCTAAATTTACAGTAACACTTGTTGCTGGAGTGATGCCAATTCTGTCTTCATCTCTATGCCTAGTTCAGAGGCTATCACATTTCTCCGAACATGGATTACTTAATTTTCAAACGTTAGTGTATTTCAATAATCTAGAGAGTTTGAAGGAAAAAAGGAGAGAAATACACGTTCCTGGGATCCACTCCTGAAGATACATTTAAAAGGTCTTGAATAGGTTTAGAAATTTCAGTTTTGTTTTATACAGTTAAGAATAGTGATTCTGTACCAGATGAGACAAGACCAAACTCTGGAAAATGTTTATGAGGAAGTGTTAATTGATTCTTTTGGGGGTGTTTCTGAGGCATTATTAAATGCTATCTTAAAAAACAAGAACATTCCTGTTCTTCACACAACCACACTGCCCCCAACATTCTAAGCATTTAAAAAATGGTAGGACAGGAGAGAGAAGAGATTGTGGCTGAGAATGTGAAGTTTGAAGAGTGTCTCTGGCCTGGAGATGCTGAGTAGCCCAAGTTTCTCTCTTAAGTTCATTTTCCAGATTCAACAGAGGGAAGCCATACACAGAGCCAATACGTTATATAAGACTCTTAGAATTTGCAAAGGTCATGAGGTAGAGTCCCAGGCTACTCATTTACCTAACAAATCTTGTAATTTGATTCTCTCAATGTTTTATTATTTACCAATTGTTTCAAATAGACATAAAAGTATCTAATCCTACTCATAACCCAACCTTTGTCTATTATTGAAGTGTCATGTCACACAGAGCCTTTTTCCTGTTCACCACGTAAGAAGCTTTGGGGACAGGGCAGGTTGAGGCAGGGTGTTGAGATGTTTCCATTGCTCATCTAGAACCAAGCGGTATCCCGAGCAGGGATTTCATTTATGAAGCTCCAGAAACTGTGGCAAGGACACACATGGAACCTAGATGTGTAGCAGAATTGCACAATAGAAACAGTCTCATTTTTGGTCCAGGATATACGAGTTCTGGTACCCAGTCTGTACAAAATAAAGACAGCTAATTTTATTAAGCCCTTGGCTAAAAGTTTCTATTCCATTCATTTTCTGCTTTGAGCTTCTAATAATGTTACATTGTCCATTTTGCAGAGAAAGAAATCATGTTTCAGAAAAACGATTTGCCTAATATTGCACAGCTTGTAAGTGGTAAACTAGGGATTTCAAGCAGACAGGCTTATTACTCCAAACCACTCTAAACTACTCCAAACCACTAAAATACTGTGCATTACTTCACGTTAAGAACCTCAGATAACTTAATGTGTATACCTCTAAAATTTATGGGTATGTATATGCCAATTCTGGGTATTGCATAGTATTAAACTACAGTTCAAGTAAAAAAACATACATATAAGGGAGAGGCAAGGTACAATTAACTGTCTACAATATCTACACAGGTAAGGTGGAGCATGTAATTCTGTCAAAATGGGTATGTACCATTTAACTCCAGCCCACTGTTACTACTTGAGAATGCTGCCCTAAAATTACAAGCTTTCTCAGTGTTTCTTTTCCAGAGTAGTATGTGAAATCTTTGACTTTCAATTCTTAGCTTTATATATATATATATTTTTCACTATATATATATATATATATATATTTTTCACTATATATATATATATATATATATATATATGCACACACACACACATACACACACACACATATATGGCTATAATAAATTAAAACAACATGTCTGCAGGCTATTAGCCTGAATTCTATGCATTATACAAGTGTAATATCTTAATATAAGGAGCCTTTTGTAGTAGGAGATAGGAGGAAACCACTTAGTCCACCGGGATGTCGATGTTTTATCTCTAAAATGGATCTAAGAGTTAGGAAGTTGCACCATATGAGTCTTAATGTTTTCAACCCTACCTACTTCGACATTTTCAGATTCTCATACTAAAAATCACAGTGTTGACATTAAAAAAACCTCTATTATGATTGAGAATATAGAAATCATATAGATAAAAAGACCTAAAATTCCTTTTGCAAAGGCTTACAGGCAAGAATATATTTCCAACATGTTTGTGGAAGAAGTGACTGAAATAAGACATTGAAGATACTTTAAAGAGGGACAGTTATCAGAAAAGTATAAAGATAAGGCCACTGAAACTCTAGCAATGAAATAGCCTTTGGTAAAATCTAGTAAACAAGAAGCTGGGATTCCAGGACAAGGGCTTTATCAGGATGCATTGGACACATGGGACAAAAGATGTAGGAAAATAAGTATTTTCATATAACTGGAGCATTTTCAAACAGAAAAAAAGTGGTTAAGTTTGTTCATTCATAGCCCCCAGGGTTAGAATTGGCTTTAATGAATGGACATATTCAATATTTAATGAATATGACAGGTTTTCTGTGTGTAGACGGAAGAACTGTGCAAATCTGTCACATGGGGACATGCCTGTTCCTGGAGATAGTCAGTTCACTATCTGAAAAAAAAGCTAGAGGAACAAATGGCAGGGCCATTGAGAGGATGATATGAGCATTGGAAGAAGGAGTAAATGATGTACTGGCTTACAAACCTGACTGCTCATCAGAATCATCTAAGACAATTTTAAAACATGAAAGCAGAAGACAGTCTGATTCACTAGATCTGGGGGAAGCCTGAGCACCAGTGTTTGGAGCAAGAAATCCCTGGTTATTCTGTTGCAGGCACCTGCCAGTGGAACCTATGGACTCAGTTCTCCTCAAGGTCTCTTTCAGGTTTAAAATTCTCTAACATGGTTTTAAATATGTTTACCTTGTATTGAGCAGACATGTTGTGGGATGCACGGTGCTATTTGCATTTCATTCATTACCTTTTCTAATGCTTGTTCCATTCCATGGGCTTGTCCCTTTTATAAATGAGTAAAGTGATACTTTATGAGGTTATGGTGATGAAATAGAAACATGAATACACATACAGCCCAATCCACGTTACATTGTGCCCGAAGGAGAGAGTTGTGCCTGGAATCAAGGGATAAGGGAAGGCAGAAAGGAAGTGCCTCCAGGAAGATGGTAACACCTGTGCCAGTTTTATGAGTGATGGCTCCTATAAAGACTTCTATCACCAATAGAGCAATTCATTACCAGTCATTCAACTCATCCCTGAATCCTGAAGTGCCTTCTGTAGTATGTAAGTACAAATAATTCAAGGAAGAGGGATAATGGAAAGGGGAGATACAAGAGAAAAACCTGGGAAAAATATTTTTCCGGAAGGAATGATATTTATCCCCTTAATGCTTGGCTTGCCACACACAGAATTTTCTCAAGAGGAGTTGGTTGGGCAGGAAACTATGGTAAATGTGTAAAGCAAACCTAATAATACAAACACCATCAGTGTGACCAGTTTCAGAAAGGGGGCAGTGCCTGTATTATTATAAATTTCAATTTCTAATACCTTAGTTGCAGAAAGGCAGCATAGGCACTTTGTAATGATCAGGTAAACTTATTCACCTCTTTAGCATCCTTTTTCTCTCCAGGATAGGACAATAGATTTTTTTTTTTTTTTTTTGTCAATCCAAAGCCAACCAATTTTGCTAAATAACCTCTGAATAAGTAAAGGTCTCAGGTCTTAGATCTCTTTCTTCATTAACAAGTCAACATCCAGCATTGTTGCTTCCAGCTTTTAAAAAAAATCAAACAAAGATGCTTGCAGATGTCATCAGCCAGGCCAGTGAGGCATGCATTACATTTCCAGAATCATAAATGCCAAAGGCAGGAGCCGGTGATTACTTAGAGTGTGTGTGTGTGTGTGTCTTCATATAATAATATTATTATTAGATTTCACTGTTTTAAAAGAACCCTATTCATACTAAAGGTGAGGACTTTTCCAGAAATAACAAAAGGGAACTTGGGCTGTACATTACCACTTAGGTGTTTTGTGTTCTTCTGTAATAAGATGATTAATAACAAAGTAAGTTAATTGGCCTCTGAAATGCTGTTCTCTCTGTATCCATGACTTGGGCTATGTTGACATACTCTTGTGGTGTGGTAGGAGTTATTAAGAAATTATTTTAGGCAGATAGAGAGGAAAAGGGGTGCTTGGAAGGTTTTTTCGCAGCTCCAAAAAATGTTTCTTGTCTAGCATGAAAGCTCTGGCTCTTAGACCCAGACTGGCAACCTTAGAAACCGGGTCCACCCGACATGGCAGTTCCCACTGTTGCTGTCTTGCCCTTGCCCCCACATGTGCCTGCAGCATGGCCACCCCCGCATATCCCCACATGTGTAGAATATTATGGTGTCCTGTAATTGCATATTAAAGGACTGGGGTGGGAGGACCAGGTTTTTCATGGTCTATGTAAATGAGCCCTGTGCAAATCAGACACCATCTCCTCCAGCCTTTGCATAGAACTGGCTGGTATCCTCCAAATTCGAGGTCTCCTCTTTAGGCTTTGGAGACCCCCTCCCTCTGTCTCTGTACTGGGGAGCTTCTTCCTTCTGCCTTCTCCCCCTTTACCTATTAAACTCTCCTCTCCTTCAAACCACTCCACATGTATCTGTGTCATTTTATCTAATTCAACTCGAAATGAAGAACTTGGTGTTCCTCCCTTCATCAAAACCATATCAGTGGCACAAAATATCTGTGACCTCAAAAGAAAATACCTTCAAATCTGAAGGGTTTAGAAAGAAATTAGATGGAAGACCAAGTATGAGGCTTTTTATACTGGGACAGTAAGACTACATAGTAGTAGATATCTATGCAGCTTGCTTCAGAGATAAGAGTTGGACCTTAATCCTGTCCAGTAAAGAGCACATACTTTGTGAGTGTTTGATAAACTGATATGAATTTGAGATTTGATTGGATGCAGGAGTTACAAATGATTATTGGGTGTAACACCCAGCTCAAGGGTAGGCAAACTACTTCCCAGGGGCTGCCTATTTTTGTAAATAAAGTTTTATTGGAAGATAACCATACCTTATATAACCTTTGTTTACATAATAACTATAGCTATTTTTGTGCCACAGTGGCAGAGTTTGAGTCATCACAACTGAGACCATATGGCTCCTGTCCTACATGATTGGAAGGGTGTTGGTGGGAAACACAGAGGAAGTATATGTTTGGGGTGGGTAGAAAATAAGAGTTTGATTTGACTGGTTGGTTTCCTCAATAGCTACTATTGCTGTAAGAAACAATGTATATAAAAGAGGAAAGAAAAGTATAAATTGTATGTTGTCAGTATTATGTAATATAAAATAATGTCTTTAAGAAATATTGTGGTTTTTTTTAACACTAGACTTTTTAGTAAAGTATGATCTGAAAATCCTGCCATGTGGTCTGGAAGTAAGGAATAAATAACACCCAAAAAATATGAAAGAAAAAGGATAATGATTATTGTCAATTTTTAAAAGATCTTGAAACTGTTTTGTGAATAATTTTGTTTTTTTTTTTTTTTTTGAGACAATGTTTTGCTCTTGTTGCCCAGGCTGGAGTGCGATGGTGCGATCTAGGCTGATCGCAACCTCTGCCTCCTGGGTTCAAGTGATTCTCCTGCCTCAGCCTCCCGAGTAGCTGGGATTACAGGCATGTGCCACCATGCCTGGCTAATTTTTTATATTTTCAGTAGAGATGGGGTTTCTCCATGTTGGTCAGGCTGGTCTCGAACTCCCAACCCCAGGTGATCTGCCTGCCTCGGCCTCCCGAAGTGCTGGGATTAAAGGCGTGAGCCACCCCGCCCAGCCCTTATGAAGAATTTTTTTAAAAGGTGTATTAGAATGGTATATTAGAGTGTAGTTAAGAAATTAAAACTGCACTAGTTATTTCAACAGAGGGAATGTACCACAGGATTTGTAAGTAAAGGGCAGGCTAGATATAACAAGAATGATGCAGGAAAGGTTGCTGCCTAGGCATTAGAAGTAGAAGACCACACCTAAATGGCTTAAGCCTATGGCCAAAGTTAAGAGCTTAGAAGGGTCTTTCCTAACAGACTAGTTTTCTTGGGCCACTTCCTTAAAAGGGACTATTCAGACATTTGCTTGTGAACTTAAAGTGACCCATGTCCTATTCTGTTATATACAATGCTAGTTGCCAAACATAGTGTCTCTCTCTATCTGACTCTTCATTCCTGCCTTGGATGGCCCAGGGATGGAAAACTGTCCTCCCGACTCATTCTGCCCTGTCTGCCCAGAATCTGTAAGTAAAATTCTTGCACTTGTTTCCTATTGTGGTGATGTATTTAATTTGCACCTTTCATCTGAAGAACCATGAGCTATCCCAGGCCAGTGTTTCTGTGGGATATCAGGGAGAACACAAGGTTGGATTCCCAGCTCCAGAGAGAAGGCCAGGTAGGCATAAACTGGACACAGGTCAGGAATGAGTCACAAGGATGTCTGCCAGTATAAACAAGTTTCCTGTGTTTGGCACCCCGGTCACATTTTGGACAACAAGGCCTTAGGCTGTTCACCAGGTATGAGACGTGTCTTGTGAAAGGCACACTGCAAATACCCTGTCCAGCTTCCATTCATTTTCCATTAGGGCAGAGTTGCTAGCTGTGCTAATACTGGAGCCCCAGGGTAGCTGGGGGCTCTTGAAACACTATCCTTCTTTGATATTGGGGGGCAGGATGTTTCTGAAGTCAGCACAGAAGCAGAGAAACTTAAAGTCTTGAAATTATTTGTCTCAACTAAATCTATCCAATTGTTCCCACCAATTTTCAAAGGGAAAATTTAGAGGTGTTTCAGAACCCTATCCCATCTCTATCAATGCCTTGACTATCACATAATAGACACAGCAAGTCTTTGAATTCAACTTATGTTGTAATTCTGCAACCCAAACAATCATATTGTGTAGGTTAATTATCACGAAGGTTATCCTTACAGATATAAGGAGTTAGATAATTAGAAACATCATTGATGTGCTCTAATTCTTTTACCATATATTTTTTACCACAGTTCTTTTACCATAATTTATTTAAGGGGTTTAAGGCCCACAGCTTGTAATCTTTTTGTGAGCTTTCCAGTAGTTACAAATAGTCATTCTGCTCCCACAGTCCTTACAGCTATTATGACAATCACAATGATAAAGTACATCATTCACTTGATTCCCCAAAGCTCCTGCATCATCACATCAAGTTTACAGTGAGCATTAGTATACCCACCTATATTCTCCCACAAACATTTTACTATATGTATTTTATCATGTATCTGTCCATGAGTCTATACTCTATCCATCTCATTTTAATATACTTACATAAATTGCATACATCATTATATTTCATTCTAAATATTTATTAACTAGACTTCAGTATTTGTGTAAAGTATTTTCTCTCCTTTTTAGGCAAGGATTTACATTAAATGTAAAGTGTAAATTTAATGGGTTTTGACTCAAACCTGTTATAATATTTCACTTGTCTAATTTTTTGCAGATAGATGATACTATTGGTTTTTAGATATTAGCAATATATTTTGCAGTCTTGCTAAATGCACTTACTAGTTCTAACACTTGTTTTGCAGGTTTTGTAAGACTTCATGAAAATAATTTATTTTTATCTATTTTAATTATTTATCTTTATTTATTTCAATGACTGGAACCTCTGCTGTAACATCGAATAAAAGAAGAAAAAGGAGCATTTCTGCCTTGTTCCCAATATCAGGGAGAAAGTCTTCAACATTTTTCTATTCAGTATGTTTGCTTACGTTTTGGTAGATGCTCTTTATCATGGATAGTTCTTCATTATATCAAGAAAATTCCCTTCCAAATTGGTGAAAGTTCTTTGAAACAGAATTTTTCAAATGTGCTTGTGCAAGTATTGAAATGATTATGCAGTTGAATACATTTCTTTAATATTTATTGTTCAGTTCTGGGGGCAATTGAATCTCTCAGGTTTGTTTGAAAACTATTTTTTAAATTTATTTTTGAAACATGTTTTTTGTGGTTATAGAAATCTGACCAGGTAGTTTTTTGTTCTTTCGGTGTTTCTCTGCTTTCTACTTTAAAATTTAGAGGTGTTGCTTGCTTCATTTTTTTCTAAGTTTCTATGTTTTGAAAAGAGATCTGTGGTTACCCAGACATATTTTTCTTCTGTACTTTTTATATTCCCCCTGCCCCGGCTACATTCAAGAGTTTTCCTTTATTTTGATGCCTCGGGAGTTTGACTATGGTAATGCCTGTGTGTGTCTGCGTGTGCATGTTTGGTTTGGTTTGGTCTGGCCTCGGTTTCTTGGTTGTGGGTTTGTTCTTGTTTTTGCCTTTTTAAGTTCTTAATTGGAATTTTGAACTTTGTGGATCTGTGGTTTCTTGTCTATTAATTTTGAAAAATTCTTGGCCATTATCACATTAAACACTTCTTAAACAACCATCTTCCTCTCCTCTACCTGGGACTCCAATTACATGTATGTTAGAGAAAAGCTATTTTCCCACAATTCTTAAATGTTCTGTTCAGTATTTTCTTAACAATTTTTCCTCCTTTTATTTCATTTTATTTATTTATTTATTGAAATGGGGTCTCACTCCGGTGCCCATGCTGGAGTGCAGTGGCATGATCTCAGCTCACTGCAACCTCCACCTCCTTGGTTCAAGCAATTCTCCTGCCTCAGCTTCCCAAGTAGCTGGGATTACAGGGACCTGCCACCACACCCAGCTAATTTTTGTATTTTTAGTAGAGACAGGGTTTCACCATGTTAGTCAGGTTGGTCTGGAAATCTTGACCTCAGGTAATCCACCCGCTTTGGCCTCCCAAAGTGCTGGGATTACAGGTGTGAGCCACTGTGCCTGGCCCCTTTTATTTCATTTTAGATAATTAATATTGACCTACCTATTCTCAAATTTGCTGACTCTTTGTTGTGATCATATTATTGAAAAGTCCTTTGAAAACTTTCATAGAGAGTGTGTGTGTGTAAGTGTGTGCATGTGTGTGATTTCTAACACTATTATTTCACTCTTTTTATTGGTTCCTTTTGTGGTAAGAAGAAGAATGCTCCCCTCCCCAATATGTTCACATCCTAATTCTCAGAGCCAATGAAATGTTATATTTCATGGCAAAAGGGATTTTGTGGATATAATTAAAGTTAAGAATTTAAGATGGGGAGAATATCCCAGATTACCCTGGCGGGCCTAATATAATCACACCAGCCCACAAAAGCAGAGAATTTTCTTTAGCTGGAGGCAGAAGAGGTGTGGCAGAAGTAAAATCAGACAGAATTGAAGCACGAACAAGACTTCACACCATGATTTGTAAAGATGGAGGAGGTAATGTGATGAGGAATTCAGGTGGCTGTAAGGAGTTAAGAGAAAATCCTAGCTTGACAGCAAGAAAACAGAGACCTCAGTCCTACAATGACAAAAAATGGAATGCTGACCATTTAGTTGTCAGAATAATTGTCAGAACATTATGTAGTTCACTATTTATTAAGGTCTTCTTGCTTCCTTTTCTCAGAGTTTTGTTTTTTACAGCATCCAGATCTTTCAAATATTTTGCTGGATTATAATACTTTCATTTTCTGTTATGTTGTAATTGGTAATTTTCTAAATAATGATCTTTTAAAAATGATTTTAGAGGCTGCCCTAGAGTTGAACACACCTTACATATTTAATTTATTCAATTTTCAAGTATACCACTTCACATGTTGTTTAATTATCATACAACATTATATTTTCTCCCATCCAAGTACTAAGCAGGCCTAAATTTGCTTAGCTTCCGAGATCAGACAAGATCAGCTACATCCAGGGTGGTATGGCCAGAGACATATAACTGTATTTCTTCTAATTTATACTTGGCCTCGTTTGTGCTATTGTTGTCAGATATTTTAGTTTTTCATATGCTATCAACTATTTGTGCTTTAGACGGTGACTTATCTTTTAAAGCAATGGAAAGGAGAAAAGTAATTTTTAGTTACCTTCATTTTTTCCAATTTCAGTGCTCTTCCTTTTCGTGGTGTAGATCTAAGTTTCTGTTTGATATCATATTCCTTGTTTCTGAAAACCTCCTTTTTAACATTCAGTGTAGAATTGGGGTGTCAATGAATTCCCTCAGTGGTTTTTTGTATGAGAAAGTCTTTGCTTCTCCATTATTGAAACATATTTTCTCCAGGCAGAGAATTCTAGGTTGAATGTGTTGTTGTCTGTATTGTTTTTCAATTTATCATTTTAAAGATGTCATTGTATTTCCCTCTACATTGATTGGTTTTACACAAGAATGGCTAACTACTTCCTCAATAATTCTTATACTTGTTACTCTGTGTGGGATATCTTTTTTCTCTTTTGCTGCCTGCATTCAAGATTTTCTATCTGACTCTTGTTTCCAGTAGTTTGAACATGATATAGTTAAATGTAGCGGTCTTGGTATTTATTCTGCCTCTGTTCTCTGAGGTTCTTAGATCTGTTGTCTGATGACTATCATGAGGTTTGGAAAGTTCACAGCTATTATTTCTTCAAATGTCCCTTTAGCCTAAATTATATCTTTTCTTCTATGATTCTAATGACCCTTACATGCATTGTTCTACACACATCTTAATGTTTTGTTCTGTTCTCTTTTTCTATCTTCTGTTTTGTTTGTTTGAAAACTTCTATTGAGACACCTTCAGGTTCCTTTGATTCTTTCCTCCTCTGATGAGCCTGCTGAAGTCACTGTTCATTTCTGTTATTATGGTTATCATTTCTAGCTCTTCTATTTGATTGTCTCTTACAGTTCCCATCTCTCTGTTGAAACTACCTACTTTGATCTTGTAATTATTCAACTTTTCCATTAAAAAATTTACCATTAAATAAACATAGTTATTCTAAATTATCTATTAGATAATCCTAAATTCTGTCATATCTTAGTCTCATTCTGAGGACTGGTTTTATCTCTTGGCAGTATTGGCCTTTCTTGCTTTTTCACATTTCTTAATGTGCTTTGTTTTTGAAAGCCAGAGATCTTGTACAGCATAGCAAAGACTGAGATAAACAGCTTTTATGCCTGGAGATGGGCACATTTTCTTTCTGCTTGGTCATTAGTGCTGGGGATTGAATTAATCTAGTTAGAAATTTGACTAATGTTGAGATTTCTATTGCGATGGTTACTGCCAGCACATCCATTCTTCAGATCCCTGTAGCCGTACATTTTATTTAAAGAGGAGGCTGCTTCCCAGAGGCTTTTGGCTTCATTTTTGTTTTCCTTCAGTGCTCCTCCATTCTCAGGTTCATGCCTTCTCTTTGCCAACACCGTGTCTTGGGTCTTGGGGGTGTCCCCTACACGGTGGTCCTACTCTTACCCTGGTCGTAGTTCTGAACCCAGCACACATTCCTGCCTACCTTCCAGGATAGGGATTTTTTTTCTGTTTGCTTTCCTCAGTTGCAGTGGATCCTCACCTGTACCCTAAGGGCAACCATGTTTTTTGTCCTTCCCAGCATAGGTTAAGGCTTTTGTTCCTGAGCAGAGACAGAGGAGAATACTTCTCTGCATAAACTCCTGTTCCTTTCTCCTCTCAGCTCATGAGAACCATGAGCACTCACCATGGTTCGTGGAGAAGAATCCCTGAAAAAGGCATAGACTTCCCCAGTTTGTGTGAGTTTTAGGGGCCTCACATTATCAACAGCACATGATCAGCTTCTGCCAATTTAACCAAGGACCCTTGCTGGGTTCTGTGATTGAAGTCCAGTTGTGTCTGTCACAAGTAAGCCAGTGTTCGTACACCATCTCTGCCTAAAGATGCCTGGCTTTCTTCAATTTTTGGCTAGGTGCTTGCACTGAAAACTCAGATTGCTGATGAATTTTTAAAACTCACAAAATTAATTTCAATTTGTCTGGCTTATTTTTTGTTGTAATAATAAATATGGTGCTCTTTCTATCCCCAAGCATCTCAATTAATTTGAGAATATTTAAATTCACATGGAATTCCTGAGTTACACAGGTGGATCATTAAATGAATTGTTAAAAAAAAAAAAAAAAGACTACATGCTATAAATTACTTATATCCAGTTTTACATTTGTAAGTAATCCAATTCTGTGTTCAAGCACAAGGTTATAACCACACCAATTCCAGAATCTCAAACTTTGAACATCTGCTTTCTAGGACCACTACTGGTACAGTACACATCAAAGTCTAAAAAGAAAAACTGATATTACATTCTGTAATTCAACAGTGAACATTTTACATAGAGAATTGTTAACCCAGACATAAAATGATGAAAGAGCAGAAATGGAACAGTATGGTAACACAGAAGTAATAACTGCAGGAAATAACTAATACCCATAAGGCTGGGAGAACAAATGGATGAAGACAGAGTTATCAAAATCTTGAATTTCGTAGGAGGGGTCATGTACAGGTGGATCAGTGAAGAGAGGTTGGCTCCTAGTTACTGCTGGTATCTCGAGAGCTTACAGAAGGGACCTTGCAGACCTGGGGATGAGACTTCTCTGGAGTGAGTGTTGCTTGTCTGTTGCTGATATTCAGGAGATCCTCAAAGGGATCCTGTGGATCTGGGTTTGAATTTCCAAGAAGTGCTGCTCAGCCTACTTACTGCTAGTGCTTCTGAGGGGCTCCTAAGCTGGTTTTAAGAGTGCTGAAATAAGTTGAAGGCAGGAATCAAGTGTTGCTACTGTGTTAAATTCCTTCATTGGGTGACGCTGACAGATGTAACAGTTACAAAAGGAGACACATCCCTTTGTCCCTCTTCCTCTGGAGTCTGCCTTTTATTGGCAGATTCTAAAAATAAGCCTTTGGACAGGGGAAAAATATAGTTTGCCTAATTCGGTCCTGACATTATGACACAGAGTAAATAAATGTAGATAATTAACAGATAGTTATATAATTTTTTAAATATACATGGCTTTGGAGAAAAGCTTAATGTCACATTTGGCTATATTTTATATAAAATTTGGGAAGAATATATAAGTTCAAGCTCAAGGAAAAGAAAGAGGGAATTAATGTGCACTTGTTTTGGAAGAGGGAAGAGAATATTCATAAATACTTATATGTTATGTTTATATATAGTATGGAGACATAATGTATGTGCCAGTATGACTTTAATCCTCTATGGTCCTAGTTAAGGAAAACCTGGTGTATAATGTGTGTGGTGGAGGCCAGGTGTACATGGGCATGTGTTTCTGCATTCTTACTGCTCCCACAGTATTTGAACTTAAACCAAGAGTATAACTTTTATATACATTTACCTCAAATCAATTCAAGTCTCATTTATTTTGTAATACAGTTACCTTGTTAAGTCTAAGTCAGAGCACTACAACAAATAATTACATAAAATGATATCAAATAAACATAAAACATAAAAATAGGAGGAGAGGAGAGCTTAATGGAATTACCTTATAAGAGTCCTTCTCTTTCTAAATGTTTTATCTTTCATAATAAAATAGTATATGGGAACCCACATGCAGTGAGCTATTTGTCTGTCCAGTGATAAAAGGGTAGAGCTATTGGAAATTTTTCACTCTATGTCTCATTGTTCTTCCTGTATAGGATACAAACATATCATGGAGATGGTGAAATATTACTCCCTTTACAGGAAATGAAAGGATCAGAATTGTCTTTTGCAATAGTTAAATAGTTTATAAAAACCATGTCCTGTGGAATAAAGAGAAATAGAAAAAAAGGGTTCGACCAGAAAGGTTTTAAGAAAGGTTAATAAGAACGAAAGCAAAGAGCTAGGTTTTGAAAGTCAAACTACAAATTGGCAGGCAGAAATCCCAGACTTCTTTTAAGCTCCTGTGTCTACAAATAATTGCCAGATAACCTAGAACAATCAGGAGAAAGACTCACAAAAATAATTTAGAATCAAGAGCAAGAATCTGTGAAAATGAGACTTATACTGAAAAACTCTGCTAAGAGGTATGTAGGTTAAATGTATTGTTTAAATTCAACCCCTCAAATGCATTTCTGATTGATGAGCAAGTTCCAGAGACTAGAATAAGAAATAAAAGATAAGGGAAAACAATCTTCTCTACAAACTGCATGTACTACCTCAAGGTTAAAGAGCATATTTCTTCTTTTTGAGACAGGGTCTCGCTCTGTCATCTAGGCTGGAGCGCAGTGGCATGATCATGGCTCACTGTAGCCTCGATCTCCTGCGCTCCAGCAATCCTCCCACCTTAGCCTCCTGAGTGAGTAGCTGGCACCATAGGCATGTGCCACCACACAGAAATTACACTTCGTAATTTTTGCAGAGATGGGATTTCGTCATGTTGCCCAGACTGATCTCAAACACCTGAGCTCAAGTGATCTGCCTTCCTCGGCCTCCCAAAATGCTGGGATTACAGGTGTGAGCCACTATGCTTGGCCAAGAGCATATTCTTAACTCCAAAAATAGTGACCTTTCTAGAAAAAGCAATGTTGTCAAGTTAATAAGGAATTGATTTGAAATCCTGCATGGTTAAGATGGGAAATCGGTCTCATTCCCATGTTTGTTGCTTTTGGAAATTTACATTCAACAAAATGTCATCATCCTGTTGCTATCAGGTATTGATAATAGTAATTTCCCAAAATTTTGGTTTCTCAGTCTTGATATTTTTCATGATACATTAACCTATGTAGGAGTCCCTGACTAACACTAGTTTTGGAATTCACTAAACGGTTAAGAATCAAAGACAGTTGTCCTTGCTGTGAGCCAAGGCTTGGCGGGATCACAATTGTTTTGATCCAAGGTTCCTGAGGGATGCCTGAGTTATAAGCTCTTCTTTTGGTCAGTATTCAGCTGTCAGGATATGACCTGGAAGCTGAGTAAATAAAGTCCACTGAGTCAAGAAATTCTAATTCCCTAGCCACCTCTCCATCTATGACTGCATATACTCATTTCTGCTAAAGCTGGGCCTGGATTTTCCATAACGTCACAAGGGAATCTTGCATTTACTGACACAAGGAATTCAAAGCTGAGTGAAGCACAATCCCTGCTCTTAGGACGCTTATAGGCTTTGGAGGGGATACAAGCATACAGAAAGGGAGGAGAAATTCCATATTATGTATCAAATGCTGTAGTGAAGGTATGCCTCGGATTTGATGGGAACGCACTGGAAGAATGAGAATGGGATAGTAGAATTCCATTCCAAAATGGGTGCTGAAAGATGTAAGCTTTAAGTCTTGAAACATGAATAGGGTCTTCAGAAGCAAAAATATTGAGGTGATAGAAATATTAATGTTGATGTTTAACATTATGGAGTGCTTATTTGTGCAAGTAACTATGCTAAATTATTTGCATGCACTATTACATTTAATACCCTAAACAACCCTATGAGGTAGATATCATTGCTATTTCCATTTTATTATACTAGTAAGAAAAGGGTAGCTCAGCATCATTAAGTGGGAACTCAACATTCAGAAGCAGAGTATCTAACTCTAACATACTTGCTCTTAAATACCATGGGTTTTCCCTCCCCCATGACACTAGAGGGAAGAGCACTGAGGCAAATGGAAGTACCTGTGTATGATAGTGAGCTGAGCAAGAACACAGCAAAGTGAGAAAAGAAAGTACAATGGAGGGGCAAGAAGGGATCAGATTAGAGAAGACCTTGAATGCTGTAGTAAGAAGCATGGATTTTTGAGTGGGAAACAGTTGAACATCACTGGATGACATTTAGCTGAAGAGATGCCATAATATAGTAAACGTATACCAGCACAACTGTGGATAATTGGATTAAAGGCAGATGAGAACAGGAACAGAGAAACAAGTCCAAAAGTTGTATAATTCAGGTTAAAAATAAAGAGATCCTGGAATAATGCAATGGCAGTTGAATGCAGAGATGAAGTAAGAATTAACAGCCATTTAAAGGTAGAGATGTAGGACTTGTTGAATAATGTGCGTAGGTTGGCAGGGAATAGGAATCTTAGATACTTCCCTGGTATCATAATTAGGTAACTGGATAATTGATTGTATTATTCATTTAAATATAAAATACAGGAAGAAAAAGATAAGTTTCTGAAGGAAATAATGAGTTTAATGTTGTTGTCCATGAGACCCAGGATATACCGAGAGGTACCTTTGGAGAGAATGTCTTGGTGGGAAGGTAGAGAGAAAATTTTATCGGTAGATAGGTGTTTGGTTTAGATGCCACAGATACTGCCTAGTCATTTTATAAAGACTAGGATGCAGTACCAGACTATTTAGTAATATGTTTTCAACTAAGAATGATGATAACACATGCAGAATTTTAATACAATAGACTATCACAATGGTAGATTTATCTTTAATGGTGACTCCAATTCCCCACTTCTTCCTAACTTTGACGTGGGACTTGATGGCTTCTCCACTCGTCATCAACAGGTGGAATATATTCCTCCACCCCTTGAATCTGGGCTGATCTTTAACTCACCTTGGCCAATAGAATGCGTTAGAAGTTCTGAACCCAGGCCTCAAGAGACCTTTCATGCTTCTGTTCTCTGTTTCATGGAACCTCATGACTGTTACGGTAAAAAATCAGGACTAACCTGCTACACCATGAAATGTCCAGAATAGATAAAACTATCAACTCAGAAATATATTACTTAGGAGAGCTGGGGTAAATGGGGAGATTCGGTTGAAGGCCAAGAAATACAGTCTTTTTTGAGGGGATGATGAAAATATTCCAAAATTGATTGTAGTGATGGATGCTCCATTGTGTAAATATGCTAAAAGCCATGGAATTAGATTAAAAGGGCAAATTGTACAGTGTGTGAATTGTGTATCAAAGCTGTTTAAAAAATAAAGAAAACAAAACATGTCTTTAAGTTTTCAGAATGTTCACTGCAGGTTTCCTTCACATATTGAACTGCCCTAGTGAATTACCTCAATGAATATAATGAGATTAAGTTTATAAAACCTATTACTCTTGTATAAAGCAAGGCCCTGCAGTGTGAGAATTCAACAGATTATATTGCTACCTGTGGTCCAGCAAGGTCTCTTTTCTAAGAGAAATCCCATAAATCTGTCAGCTGTATTTTTTCCTCACAGGACTATTTGGTGTGAGGCTAACTTTAACCCTAGAAATGTTTCTTACAATTTCCTCCCTGGGAGTCAGCCTTTTATGGCTGCTGATATACCCTTAATGGCTTTTGGCAGAGATGAAATTAGAGAACACAGCAAATACTATCAAGGATGTCCCTGGAGTCTAGGAGGGCCATACCACCAGAAACACTGTGTTGTTTCAGGCTTTTAGTACTTTTTTCTATTAAAAAAAAAAAAAAAAAAAAAAAAAAAAAAAAAAAACCTTGGTTGCTACAAGCTAAAAGACAGTGGCACTTCCTCAAAAAGTTGTGCAGCCTTAAATTCAGGCCATTACCTGTTGGAAAAGGCAGTGTGTGGCCATGGTGAGGTAGCCAGAGTGTGGAGAGAGTTTGGGAATAAGAGAGGTACTGCCCCAATCCTGCCTACCCTGCTTAGAAACGGTTAAACCCATGCATCTGCCAATTCATCATTTTTATCTCTATATGAGTGAATAGATCTTCGTGTGTGTGTGTTTCCAAGGAAAGTTTGGCTTCAGCTAATACTGAGCTTTAAATAGCAAATCTTGGCTTTGATGCTTTATTGGAAATATTTCCAATTACTTCAATACCATTTTTATTTTGGGCTGCCATGTGCTGGTACTGGAAGGAATATGGAACATAAGGACCCTTAGTGTTCCAGGAAACCCTGTCTTCATTACAGTTATAGTTAAATATATGGACCCAGATTCACCTTACCAGCTGTAAGTAACCATCTCTGCCCTAAAATCAGAATGAACTTTGTAATCTTTGATCACAGGAGACTCTATCTACTGATATCTTCTCTGATATCAGGCCTTTGTTTCCAACATTATACCTGCCCTTCTCTCTGAGACCACGAGCCTTGTACCACAGTCTGATCCCTGTATAAGGAGAGGATATATATACTTGTGTGTGTGTGCATGTGTGAGTTTTGCGTGTGTGTGTGTGTGTGTGAATATATCAAAGAATTAGTAGGGAAAATAAAATTATTAGAGGTGTAATAAGAAAACTCACTGGTTTTAGAGTCAGAAAATCTGAATTTTAAACCATCTTAGCAAAAGGATGGGATATAGAAAAATTCTCATTTTCTTAACCTAAAAAATGGCCACAAAGACTGTACCAATTGCAGCCTTGTCCTAAAGATGAAGGAATATGAAGAGATATAGGAAATTATTATAAATATAGGATCGTCTTTGATAATAAAAATCTATGTGCCCCTTGGTTCAATTTTGTGTCGGTACCAGCCAGAGGATGACTTCCTTCCTCAGGGGTGTGACTGAGTCTTTCCTATGCAGAACAGAAGTCTCCCTTTCAATTGTTTCAAACCAGAGAGCAACCAGGACAAGGTCTGGGCATCCAAAAGTGTGAATCAGCCTTACACTTTCTGTTCTGTCTGCATTTTCAATGGGATTCAGGCAGCTGACCATCTCAGAACAGGCTCTAGCTATAAAGCTTAATTATGTGAAGTATGCACCCTGGGGCACTGGCAGCTGCCAGTGGAGAAAATTTGGGAAATTAGATTGGGGAATTGGATTGAAGTAGTTAAATGTTGCCAATTTGCACTTTGCAAGTTAGGGACTAAGACTACCACTTAAAGGATTAATACATAAATATGTTGGTTCCCCTGCAAGACATTCCATTATTAAACCAATTTCAGTAACTAAAGACCAGTCTCTTCCATGCAAATAGCATTCCCTTGGCCTAAAAGCATGTAATCAATCCATAGCCTTGTGTCATTGAGGTAGGTGTGCCAAAACATGGTTCTCAAAAAGGCAGAGGGAGAAACTCTGAAACATCCCTTTAATGTCTGGCGTCTTGGGCAAGGAACTCTACCCATTGCTTGAGACTAGAATATGCTGCAGAAATATACCATAGTTTAGGATGGCCTAATCTGACCCACACCTTAAGATGCAAATGCAGCTGTCTACCTCGGACAGCCTGATAGATTAGAAAATCAGCAGAGGATGACTTTGAGACCTTGAGGCCCAGCTCTCAGATTTCTTTTGCCTTCCATTAATCATACAATATCCTTCAAGTGTTATATTTTCCCACCTTAATTCTCCCATTCTCATTGACCTCACCCGCAGCCACATCCCATGAAAGAATCTGGTAGGAGTCATTTACTCTTTATAGTGACTTTAAATCAGGAAGGTGGAATCCCTGTGAAACGATGTGAGTTTTATCACAGTGTCAACTCACATAGGAAATGATGATCTGGAGCATTACACTGAGATTCTGAAGCAGCATTCTAGGCTCAAAGTGGAGTTTATGGTAGAGGAAGGTGCAATGATCAATGATCAATGGCTAATGTCTTAGAACTTTAAACCAAACCTGAAAGGGTGATTTAACAGGCTCCTCTTCATTAGTGGGGAAAGTGAGGGCCCTATGTGAGCCCAGCTGCCGCAAAAGGAACAAGGGGTTGTCTACATCCTTTCAGACCAAAAGAACTCTGTTTCAAGGAAGGGATGAGTCCTAAGTTATTAAAATGTATTTAATTATAGCACATAGCTTGCTTTCAAAGTAGAAAATTTTATTTTGTACTTCATTTCTGTTACTGCCTCAAAAACAACCTTCTCTGAAGATCCTGGTGTGAGATAGTTCCACTTCAGTATGGATTCGAGGGAGTGAGCTGTGATACTTAGAATGGGAAATAGGTTTCAATCTTAAAGGTTGCCTGAAGCAACGAACTGAGGAGGATACCAAGACTGGACCATGCCTCTGTTAATCGATTATCAATATCTGCTTTGGGCATAAGAAGGGAGGACTTGGAAAACTGATGACTTGTTGATTGTTGTTTAGTAAAAAGAATACCTGAGACTTAGTTCTACACCTGGCTCTGCTTCTGACAAATTGTCTGATCTTAGTCATATCATGTTACCATTTGGGCTTTGCCAGGACCAGAAAATTATTTACCAATGCATACAATTATAAGATTTTTTTTTCTTTTAAACTTTATTTGGACATAATTTCAGGCTTATGAAAAGTTGTACGAACTGAACAAGACATTTTTACATACCCTTCACCCAGATTTCCCAAATCTTAGCATTTCCTTTTGTGCTTTCTCTTTCCTTTGTGTACACACATGATAATGTTCCCTCACTCTCACTTTGTCTCTCTCCATGCCCTTCTCCTTTCTTCCTCTGTCTTTTCCATGTGTCTATCTATGTCTCTGTGGATATCTACACACACACACGCACACACACGTTTACATACTTTTTGAAACATTTAAGAATAAGTTACAAATGCGATGACCCTTGTTCCTTTAGAGTATATTTCCAAGAAGTAAGACTATTCTCTTATATAACCACATTACAGTTATCAAAATCAGAAAATTAATATTAAAGCAACATTCTTTAGTTTCACCATTGTTCCAGTCATTTCCAAAGGAAAATTAGATCATTTGTTGCAAAAAGTTATCATGTTTCTCTAATTTTCTTTAATCCAGAAGCCTTCTTAAATTTGAACTGCATGATACTAACATTAAAAAAAATAAAATAAAATGTAAGTATTTTGTAGAATATGCCTAAATTGGGCCTGATATTTTTCTTTTTTCTTGTCTTTTTTTTTTTTAATTTTTTTTTTTTTCTGAGACGGAGTTTTGCTCTGTCACCCAGCCTGGAGTTCAATGGCGCAATCTCTACTCACTGCAACCTCCGCCTCCCGGGCTCAAGCAACTCTCCTGCCTCAGCCTCCTGAGTAGCTGGGATTACAGGCAATCACCACCATGCCTGGCTAATTTTGTATTTTTAGTAGAGATGGGGTTTCACCATGTTGGCCAGGTTGATTTTGAACTCCTGACATCAAACGATCTGCCCACCTCGGCCTCTCAGAGTGCTGGGGTTACGCCTGGCCTGATATTTCTAAATGATTAGGTTCAGATCATTATTGCCTGGAATTCTACATAAGGGATTTTTCTGTCCTTCTCAGTGAATCACATTAGGAGGAACATGCTGTTGACTTACTTCCTTTCTGGTGATATTAACTATGAACACTTGGTTTCTCCAAGGTACAGGTACTTATGCTTCCTCTTTTAAATTAATAACTTGTAAAGATATATTTTGAAACTATGTAGTTTCCTTTCAAATAGTTGCTTGCCAATATTTTACTCAACAGTTTCATCATCTCTTGAGGAGTCTTACCTCAAACAATGATTACAATAATGACTGCCATTCAATTTTCTAATTCCATCAGTCCTGCATGTATTACATTAATTTCTGCTGTAAAGAAGAGCTTTATTTATTGATTTATTGTTATGCATGTGGACACATGAGTTATTACTTTATTGTGTGGATGAAAATCTTTACTATCATGTGTTTAAATGTACTCAAATGATCCCAGATTTAGCAAGTGGTGCCCCACAGAGCTGGCATTCATTGAGCACTTCATCATTTTATGACACAAAATAGTATTTCAAGTACATCTTTCGTTGTTTCATTCTAGCTCTGAAATCAGCCATTTATCTAAAATGTCTGCACTTTTTAAGTGGAAAATGTGATTAGAAATCAAGACATGGCTACTATGTATGCCCATTGCTATTGAAGTATTATCACTTCTAGGCTCCCTCAGTGGATAGAGTTAGAAGCCATGTAGATACAAATATATATACAGGGATACACACATATTCATAGTTTTATATCTGTATGTATTTCTTAACAGACCTACATTTAAAGATATTTATACTTATATACACACAATCATATCAAACATACACATATAAATATACATGCAGCCAAAACTTTCTTAACTACTTCTTTATTTATGTATATTAAAATCCAGTTCACACTCATTCTTCCAGTCAAATACTAGAAGGTTCATACTATCCTTCCACCTTTCCATATTTATAGCTTCCTTCTCTGACAATGAGAAATCTGGCTCCTAGTATCTACAATGTATTTACTTATTTGCTTAGATCTAGAATACACAGAAAGTAGTTTTAGAACTGTTAACCCATCTGTTTGTGACAAAGAAACCTATTAACCAGAGTCCAGCATATTTCCAAAGTTAATTTTGTCCTTGGCCTGAAGTGTGTAATGTAAATGCTGTTGAAAATTTTCTGATTTAGTTCTTTTTTTCTCTTCCTCCAGTGTGGTTACATGACTTCTCCGAATACGGTTTAAAAAATGCATTTCTGTTTGTGTTTTGTTTTAGACTTTCCCACATATCATTTTATTTATTTCCCTTCATTTAATTATTTGAAACATTAGCAGGGCTCTAGAAGTCAGACTGTTCAACATGGTATGCTTGTAGAAGCTTCATTCTCCTCCCTATCCCCATTCCTTCCATTCTTTCCGTTGTTCTCAACCAAGCGATGTAACTAACCAATTTCATTAATCTCTAAAGTATCTTTCCTATATGTACAATAAAAAGATACATCCATATTTTCCCACTCCCCCATTTTTCTTACACAAAAATAGCATATGTTTTAGATATATATAGAACTTTTTAGTATATTTGAATGTGTTGAAACACATATCTGCATTTTTTTTTCAATTTATTTTAACACTTATAGGGCACCTATGATATTCCAGGTACTGTACATACAGTGGTGAACAAATCGGAGAAAATTTCCATTCTCACAGAATTTATAGTCTAGCAGAAAAGATAGATATTAATCAAGGAATTTCAGTACTTTTCCTTCTTTTTAAACTGCATGATTGTTAGTTTTTTTTTTTTTAATTTTAACTTTTCTATTTCAATAGCTTTAGAGCTGCAAGTGATGTTTGGTTATGTGGATAAGCTGCATACTAATGAAGTCTAGGACTTTAGGGTACCCATCACCTGAGTAATGTACAATGTACCCTATAGATGCTTTTTCATCCTTCATTCCCTTCCCCACTCTCCACTTCTGAGTTTCCAGCGTCCATTATGTCACTCTGTATGCCTTTGTGTACCCATGCCTCAGCTCCCACTTATAAGTGAGAACATGTGGTATTTGGTTTTCCATTCCTGAGTTACTTCACTTAGAATAATAGCAGTTCCATGCAAGTTGCTGCAAACGCCATTATTTCATTCTTTTTAAATGACTGAGTAGTATTCCATGGTATAGACGTACGCCACATTTTCTTTTTCCACTCATCGGTTGATAGGCATTTAGGTTGATTCCTTGTCTTTGCAGTTGTGAATTGTCCTGCAATAAGCATACATGTATAGGTATCTTTTTGGTACAACAACTTCTTGTCCTTTGGGTAGATACCTAGCAGTGGGATTGCTGGATGGAATGGTAGATCAACATTTTGTTCTTTGAGAAATTGAAATCTCCATACTGTTTTCCATAGAAGTTGTACTAACTTACATTCCCACCAACAGTGTAAAAGTGTTCCCTTTGCACCACTTTCACACCACTATCTATTGTTTTGTGACTTTTTAATAATGGCCATTCTGGCTGGAGTAATGTGTTATCTCACTGTCGTTTTAATTTGCAGTTCTCTGATGATCAGTGATGTTGAACATTTTTAAAATATGTTTGTTGGCCATTTGCATATCTTCTTTTGAGATATGTCTACTTATGTATTTTGCCCCATTTTAATAGGATTATTTGTATTTTTCTTGCTGATTTGTTTAAGTTCTTCTTTGTAGATTCTGGGTACTAATTGTTTGCTAGATGCATAGAAAATATTTTCTCCATTTCTGTAGGTTGCATGTTTACTCTGTTGGTTATTTTCTTTTGCCTTGTGGAAGCATTTTAGTCTAAGACCCATTTATGTATTTTTGCTTTTGTTGCATTTGCCTTCAGGTTGTTAGTTATAATTTCTTTGCCTAGGTTAATGTCCAGAAGAATTTTTTCTAGGTTTTTTTCTAGAATGTTTATGGTGTTTTGGTCTTAGATTTATGTATTTAATCCATCTTGAGTTGATTTTTGTATATGATGAGAGATGTGGATTCAGTTTAATTCTTCTACATGTGGCTATCCAATTTTCCCAGAACCATTTATTGTATAAGATGTCTTTTCCCAAGTTTATATTTTTGTGTGCTTTGTCAAAAATCAGTCAGCTGTAAGTATTTGGCTTTATTTCTGGGTTCTCTATTCTATTCCATTGGTCTATGGCTCTACCTTTATACCAATCCCATGCTGTTTTGGTTACTATAGCCTTTTAGTATAATTTGAAGTTGGGTAATGTGAGGCCTCTAGATTTGTTCTTCTGGTTTAGGATTCCCTTGGCTAAGAATAGTATGCTTTTTCTGATCTTTCTATTTTGGCTTTTTCACTTAACTGTATTTCTTGAAAATCACTCCATATCATAGAAATCTTTCTCATCCTCCTCATTCTATTCTGGGTGTATTGAGTCCATTCTGTGGATATACCTTAGTTTACTGAATCCCTCTCCTATGTATGAGCACCCAGTTTGTTTCCAGTATTCTTTCTTTATAATCAATGCTGTAATTACTAACCTTACACATATGTATTTTTTCATATTTAGAGATATATCTACAGGAGCAATTTTTAGAAATTGATTTCTGGTTTGAAATATGAACATGCATGTAGTTTTATAGGTTATTGACAAATTCTAGTTCATTTTCATAAGGTGCTTACAAATGTTATTTTATACAGAATTGTATGAGAGTGACTATTATCTACATCTTCACTGAGTATGTTGTCATATAATTTTTTTCATTTTTGCCTATCTAATACATGAGAAAGGATGAGTCAGTACCGTTTTATTTTCTGTTTTTCTCATTATGAGGGAGGTTAAATGTCTTTTGTGTTTCAATTCGTCTTGTGAACCATCCATTTCTATCTTTTGCCCATTTTCTATTACATTTTTGATAACATTTCACTCGTTCAAAAAGTTCTTTATATTTAGGGACGTGAATTTTTATCTGTGATATATATTGCAAATATTATCTCACAGTTTTTCTGCTGTGCTTTGAGTTTGAGTATACAGTTATTTTTTGCCATGTAATTATTATTTTAATGTCAGTTTTATGTCAAAATTGTTAATATTTTATTCTATTACATCTACACAGGGCAAGATTTTAGATATCGTTATTTTGGCCCCATTAAATAAATAAGAAAATTGAGCCTCAGAGACACAAAATTGTCTAAAACCACAATGTAGATAGACATATATATATAATATACATAAAAAATGTATATACAGGCCGGGCGCGGTGGCTCAGGCCTGTAATCCCAGCACTTTGAGAGGCCGAGACGGACGGATCACGAGGTCAGGAGATCGAGACCATCCTGGCTAACACGGTGAAACCCCGTCTCTACTAAAAAAAATACAAAAAACTAGCCGGGTGAGGTGGCGGGTGCCTGTAGTCCCAGCTACTCGGGAGGCTGAGGCAGGAGAATGGCGTAAACCCGGGAGGCAGAGCTTGCAGTGAGCTGAGATCCGGCCACTGCACTCCAGCCTGGGCGACAGAGCGAGACTCCGTCTCAAAAAAAAAAAAAAAAAAAAAAAAAATATATATATATATATATACACACACAAATATTTATTCACACACATGTATTACATAAGCCAAATCATATTCATATTAAATACATATATATGTAAAACTGAACTTATTGAGCTATTTGTTTCTGGGGATACAATGCTGAATATAAGAAGACATCCTTGCCCTAATTAACTTGTGCTCTCGGAAATATATTTTAAATGTGGTTACAAATATTAATCAGATAAAGAAAAATTCTAACAAGTTAGGATTTAATTTGTGTGCTTTTAGAGCACATCATATAAATGATTGATATTGTCAGGGAGGTTGTTATGAATTTTTCTGAAGAAATGGGCTAAAATGAGCTTGAATGTAAAGGATGAATAGGCATTATTTAGGAGGTGATTGGGGTGGAGTAGAGGACTGGACCAGAGAGAGGACACCATGTCTGTAGAGCGTATGGTGAGTGGAAAGGGCCTAAAGCAGCCTGGTGGTGGTTGCAATGAGGGAAATGACAGAGCGTGGGATGTGATGGCTTTATAAAGAGAGAACTCAGATAATTGATGTGGTTCTTGAGGATTAAGATTTCATTTACAGTGGGAAAAAGTGAATGACAGTCTTATTTTGTTGCATACAGCTTCCAGCTAATTGGGAAAGTGGGGAATTGTTATAGTGCGGTAAATCTGTACTGAAGAGGAATCAATTCAGAAGCTCTTGCAGCAGGCTAGGCTTTTACTAGAGTGTTATGATAGTGATTCTTTAATTCAAAATTTAAATATTGAGTTCCTGTTATATGCTGGGCCCTAAATTAAGGGATGAAAATGAAAAAAAAAGATGAATAGATATAAACAATATTTAAGAGGTAAAATAGATAATATGTATGATACATTTGATATTAAATGTAAGAGGGGCTATTTTCAAGATATCACTTAAGTTTCTAGTTTGAGGGAGAAGAATACATAGTGATTTTGGAGTATGTCCATGCTTGGGAAAGAAACTCAGGCATTTAGACTAGACGTTTTGGGAATTGAATTAAGATTATAAGACATCTTTTGGAAGATGTCAAAGGTGTAGCTTGTTAAGTGAGTCCAGAGTTTGGAGGAGATGTCTGAGTCAGAGTCACGGGCCAGTTTGTAGGATGCCTGTAAAAAGAGGGCATTCAAGGCTGTAGCTGTAGGTGAGGTCTTCTAGAGAGAGTTGATGGAAAGAGGAAGGATCAAAGCTTATACTGAGCCTTGAGGGACACCAGCATTTAATGACTGTGGGTGAAGAGGAATAAACTTGTCAATAGAGATAGGAAGGAAACTAGAATAGTATAGAATCATGGAAACTAACTGGATATAGCTTTTAAAGAAGGAAAATGTATCAATAGTGTCCAATAATTATGATAGGTCAAGAATGAAGACAGCTAAAACTACTCATTGGTTTAGTTGCATGGAGCCCATTCTTGACTATAGTAAAACTTATTTGGGTAGAGTGATGGTGCTGTAACTAAAATAGAGTGGACTGGGAGCAAGAGAGAGGTGAGGAAGGGGAGGAGACATCTGGGGAAGTTTGGCTAGGAAGAGGAGAGAGGGAGACTGGAAGCTGGATAATTGTCCAGTGAAAACATGCAAGTTTGTTATGGGGCTGAAATTCTTAAATTTTTTGTTTGTTTGTGTTTTTCTTTAGATTTCATGCTTCAGCAAACCACAGAGGTGTAGATCTCACATTGTCACAGAAATGCCCCAGAGGTCAGTTAAGGGAATCTACCCAATTTCTGAAATACACATGAAGATCTTACACTAAGCAAATCTTGACAGGGAATAAGTGCCCAGGTTGCTGTTGGAAGGGTTCCTAGGATGGGAAGATATCGTTTGACAACGAACATGAGGGTTTATCTTTATTAATCAAAGTGCAGGTCTGGGGGACCATCTCAATAGGAATAAATGATGTTTTGGTTAATGCAGCCAGCATTCAAAAGTAACAAATCCACTGCTTTACATGGCAAGCAATAGTGACAGTTCTGTTTTCCCTAAATAATACGTCTCATTAACTGAAGCTGTCTACTTCCTTAGCATTAACTCAATGCTGCCACTTGGATAAACACTAACTGCCTGAAACATATATTTTCTTTATGATCCCCCAAACCCTGCTTCTCTGTGGCTCCTTTTGTTTTTATTGAGTGAGTTTATGGTGGTAAAAAAGTTGCAAAGTGAAACTTGTCACTTTCTGGTGGTAGTAATTTAGCATCTAATGAGCTAAACTCCTAAGCACTGGAGAAGTGCAGTAGCTCAGGAGCTGATTCTGGGGACACAAATCGGGTTGACTTTAAAATGGACTGCATGTGACTCAGACATGGAAATTAGGCTGAGAAAGCATTCTCCAGTGTGTACTTGAGAAGGAACCAGCAGGGAATACTGAAGTCAGATTGTTGGAAGATGTTAAACAACTAAAGAGGAACAGCTGATATCATGGTAGTAAAGTTAACAATATATTAATCATAATATTGATAACGACCCTTATTTATCAAATGCTGTAAACTATGGTGTCTTACACTGCACTATGGGTCTACAGGCTGAACTCATTTTATCATTACCTGATGACTTGTGCAAACATGTTAACTTCCTGGAAATTCAGTTTACAAATCTGGAATGTTAAAATTAAAATATAATGAAGTCACAAAGCAAGCTTCAAGTTGTGGAGATAGATTTTTTTAAACTGGGGTCCGTTGATCAACCTCTTAATCATCATGTCCATCATTCAACTAGTAATGATCCTTCCATGGATAATGAAGGATATGGAAGGATCCTGTATCCTTCCATAATGACTACAAACCATATGACTTGGTAAGAGAGGATAAGTAACATCTTCTGAGTTTCTCAATGTATAGAATAAGGAGACTGAATGAAACAGATTATCTGATCCTATTCCGAGTTAACAATTTATTCTTTTTGTTGCTAGAAACTTCTTCAGAAGGGCTGATTTTTAAATCTATTATTGCCACTAGGAAAACAAAACCTAAGTAACCCTTCACTGCTGAAAACCAGGATGTATACATGAAGGACTGAACAGGTAAATGAATGATCAGGGGCCTGTGTGTATGGCACTGTATTGGGGTATAGTGACATGTGAGGCTGAATGACCACCATCTCTCCCTGACACCCCTGGCCTGAGGTGTTTTCTTATATAAGAACTCATAAGCTAGGTGCAATGCTCAGATATCATCAAAAGAAGCTTGCCCTAACATTCTTGATGTAACCGACCTTTTGATTTATTTTTTCATTTTGATTTCCCAATAATCAGAGTCCCTGGAATGCACAATCACCTTCCCATGAGAGAATAAATATAGGTTTTATTGATAAGATGCTGTCATGTGAATATTCATAAATACCAGCGTGGTTCCATGTCTAGGCTTATATAAATACAAGGATCTCTGAAACTAAAGAGTGTGTATGAATGTAAAACATGTAGCTTTATCATACATGTCTTATATATTAGAAAACCTTATATTCAAATTGATTTTATCTTATATTAATCTTGATATACTGGATGTTTGCCTACTACTTACTTGAGTTTTTTTTCTCTCTCTATTTTTATTAGCTATATCTCTTTTAATCTGTATATAAAAATTATTTTAAAATGTTAGATATTTTTAACATGCAGGTGTTATTAGTTTACATTTACTAATTTACTTTTTACCTTTACTAATTTATTTTTCTACTTTATTATCTTGTTTTGTTTCTTCTCTTTCCCTTCTCCCCATCTTACTACATTCTCTAGTCTTTAGTTTCTTCTCTTCTTTTTACATTATGCTGTGTGATTTTTTTTCTCTAATGTTTTTCAAATGTTATGTATTTTGCTATTTGCAATTTTTTTCTTCTCTTCCCCATTTGACAGTTTTAAATAGTGATCGCATAGTTCCCTTTCAATGGTTTTCCTTTCCTTTTGATTATTTAGATAAGCAATTGGTTATGAAATCGGAAAATTTCCCTTATCCCCTCACAGGGCGTGCGATGGGAGTAAGGCTTGCTTCTGCGGGGCCCCGCTGCTCAAACCTCTAGGGAGTATACAGAGGAGCAGGCTGTGGGGCTCCCACCCCATGGCAGCATCTGGGGTGAATTTTTACAGCTGAAGCCCCAGTGCGCATGTGTTAGAGGGTACTCTTTTAGTTTAGTCGTCCATAGGCGGCTTGTGTTAGTCAGCTCAATTAGACCCCCTGCCTCATCGCAAGGACAGAGGACTTCCTGTATCCCAGACTTCTTGCCTTGGTGTACCGGAAGAAATGGATCACATGTGGGCTTGGAGAATGAGTGCAAAGTTTTATTCCGTGGAAGTAGCCCTCAGCAGAGAAGGGAGCCTGAAGGGAGAAGGAGTGAGAAGGGGGTTTCCCCTGGAGTTGGGCCGCTCAGCAGTGGGGGCTGTCTTCTGTCCGCCCGACCAAACTCCAAGTTGTTCCGCAGGTCGATGGCCTGCCAGCATCTGTTGGTGTGCTTTTCTGTCCGCATGTTCCCGTCGACGTCCTCTGTCCTCTTGATGTCCAGCTGCTTGTGTCTCTGCCAGCTAGGGTCTCAGGGTTTTTACAGGCACAGGATGGGGGTGTGGCAGGCCAGGTGGTCTTGGAAAATGCAACATTTGGGCAGGAAAGCATAAATGCTTGTTCTCACCTAGGTCCTTGGGCACAGGTCCGGGGATGAAGCCCAAGCTGAGGACCACGCCCTTCCCTTCCCAGCACTTCCCTGACCCCCTTCTGTATCAGTTATAGCCTGTAAATTTTACTTTATATTATTTTAAATCTCATCTTATGTAGAGAGATTTTTCCCTATGGCTGATCCATGCATTCATGTGTCACTACTGAGAAGTTTTACAATTTCTTCTGCCAGGAATCCAAGAATTCATTGGTCCTGGGTTAGTTTTTTGTTTATATCTCAAATAGCAATTTCAAATTCATGTGCAGTTCTTAAAACTGAGTCACAAGTCCTGTGTAGTCCAAGCATAGATAAAAATTTTTCAATGTTTTTCTCAAAAACTCTTTATACACAAACATTATCACAAGTATTGGTTATTTCAGCAGCTATTTAAGATAGGGATCATTTCGTCAGCTTAGCAAAAAAAGAAGATGAATATTGGAAGTTAATTCAGCAAGTCTATTCACAACCTGATAAGAAAATTGAAGTAGAATTTTGCTTATATTTGTTAATTTTTAGTTACTTCATGTTTTTATATATCTGTATACAAACTCATGACATAAGTTAAGCTACAGACTTAGCAAACGATAAAAGGATGGAAATAATTGCTGAAATTTAAAGTAAAATATATGTGTTACACCTCTTGGTTGACTACTTACACCCTATATTTTATTCTAAGTATGTAATTGGAGAGTTGTGCAAAGCTACAAATATAAGAATGTTCATTACTGCATTGTTTATAGTATGAGAATATTTTCAACAACATTAATGTTCAACAATAAGTAATTGGCTAAATAAATTATGACACTTCTATGCAATGGAATATGATAAAACTATTAAAGTATTATCTTATTTAGTTGCTTTCAAAAGTTCCAGGATACTATGTTATAAGCCCATTTTTGAGAAAAAATTGGAGAAGAATATGTAGTTTTACATGGCAAAGTTTACAAAGCTTTTTAGATGGTAGATTTATGAATATTTTTTATTTTCTTCTTCATGCTTGAGTTTTTTATTTTCTCTCAGTATACATAATAATTATGCAGTCAAATAATTTAAAAGAATAAAATACATATTAATAAAGCTTTTGAACATTTAATATATTTCTCTGAGTTAGGTTTTGCTGAAATTATTGCTTACAATTGGCTAATAAATATGAAACCTAGTATCTCATAATTCTTTTTTTTCCAACTGAGAGCCAATTAGTCAAGATAATATCCAACTTTTAGAATTAAAATGTGATATATGAATAATTTATAAATCAATTTTGTGTGCTTCTCTGCTGAGGTCATGTACCCACCCACAGGCTGCCAAAAATCGGAGAGAAAACAGACAATGTGCTCTCTTGGATGGACTGTCATCTGCATTCTTATCCAGAGTCATTGTTATCCCACTCAAGCCTGTCTCCTGACAGCAAACACTTAACAGGCTCCTTTTGAGGTTCTAATCGTAAAAAGTATTCTGCCTTGTCTGTTTTTCCATCAATAAGAGCTGATCACATGGAGGAAATACGATTGTCTGAGCAACTAATAGCCCAGAGAAAACCTCCTTGACAGAATGGAGACTGTGTGGTCTCAAATTTCTGTGAGTAACTGTTTCACTTTGTGTAGGTGTGAGTGAGATTCTGAGTCATAACCCAGCTTACAGATCAGCTGACTGGTCTGAAGAATACCAAACACTAAATGGCTAAATGGGTGGTATAAAACATGCATCATGACAGTAAGTTAATTCCTTAATGTACAAAATCTTGCATTCAATTTATATTGAATTTCACTGTGTTGTGTTGAATGGAACTGATCTGAGAATGCTAAATGCCATGAATGAACCTATAGATTAACCTTGAAGTGAGTCTTTCTATAATGGTGAAAAGGCTGGGACCTTAAGAGACTCTTTCTCCTTACCCCCAATCTCCTCTTCTTACTGTCTACTTTATAATTCTTTCTCATCCAAATTAAACAATATGTGTGAAAAATAGGTATTTTTCATTCCTGTCCTTGAAATTTTACTTGTGCCATTTTGGTCCTGAGTACACACCCAGATGAAGTGGCTGAAAGTTCAGTTTTAAGGTCTAGAAAGGATCACATAGAAGGCCATGGTGCAGGCAAGACATCTACTTAGAAGATTCTAGCAGCAGACATTTAGGACTAGGACTACTCTGAAATGAAGGCACTCAGCCATTTGGCATGGTAGAAATATGTTGTGGGGCCATGGGTTTGTGTAAAGCATTCATTATAAGAAGCTAGAATTAAAAAAAAAAAGCAGGAAATCACATAAAAATAAAAAATTTATGATGCTATCATGATACAAAAATTTAACATTCTCTCAGTAAAATAAATAGAGAAAATAAGTTGTTTCTTTCATAGCAATAATAAAATTATACTCCCCATCAAGACTTATCAACAAAAAACATAGATTAAGTAATGGAAGATAATTTCAGATTTATATTGAAATTAAAAATAATGAGTACATAATATGATCAGATGTCATTATGAGTGGTGAAATAGTAAATGATCTCCTGCTGAGTTATGGACAAAGAAATGTATGCCCTCTATAATCACCTTGGTTTAACCTACTGGAGGTTTTAACCATTTCAATAAGATAAGAAAAAATAAATAAAAAGCATAAGTTTACAAAAATTTTAAAAAACAAATATCTCAATTTTTTCAAATGATGCATATGTCCTTAAAATATCTAAAAGAAACCTACATAAAAATATTAAATTAATAAATGAATTTAGAAAGGCAGTAAGGCTTATATTGAAAGTCAGTTTATATATCAGCAACAAAGAAATATAACCAGAAACTTGAAAAATTAATACTATCTTAAATGGCATAAAAGTCATCAAATATTTGGGAATAAATCTTTGCTAAAGTACCCAAAAGTATGCAAAAAATCACATGTGATTGATACAAAATGTTTAAAGTTATGTTAATGTGGGCATTTATCTTTTACAAGGATTGGAAGAACACTAGTATGAAAATATTTCAACTTCTCTCAAATTTTTATAAAATCAGTACAATCACATTATAGATATCATGGTGTTACGAAAGTGATGAATTTATTCTAAAATATATATGGTATTTCATAGTGGGAAAAAATAGCCAAGACAATCTTTAGGAAGACCAAACCTGGAGAACTTACACTACTGGAAAAAAACTTTTAAATATAAGCTAGTGTAAGAGCAACAATGTGGTACTGGCACAAAGATTAGCAAATAGAGCATTCGAACACAGTAGAAAAGTCAGCAGTGACCCACACTTATATAGTGTCCCTATAGTGCAAAAGAGAATTCTATAGTATAAATGGGAAAGGATTAATAGATCAATACAGGATGCTGATCAGTGAGATATCCATGTTGGGACAAATATACACACACGTACACATGTACAGACTTCTTTCTACCAGAAAATAAAAACTCAATTCCAGATAGATTGCAAATGTAAATTATAAATGAAAAATAGTAAATTTGCTTTAGAAAAGCATAGGGGTATCTTTGTGACACAGAGGCTGGCATTTTTTTCCACAAAGATTTAAACAAAGAAAATGCTGATAAACAGGACTATATTAAAATTAATAATTGTGTTAATTAAAGGAGACATTCTGAGAGTAAAGCCTTTTAATAACTGTTACTATGTCATTTTCCATATCTATATGTATTATGTATTTACCTATCTATCAATATAACCTTGATCCCTCCTTTCACCATACATTAAAAAAATCAATTTGAAAATGATCGTAAATTAAATATTTTAAAAGTATATCTTCTTTAGAAAACTGAGGAATATTATGTTGGGGAAGACAAAGATTACCTGAATATATATATCAAAGAGTACTAACCACAAAATAAAACATTAATCATACGTTTCATTAAAATTAAGAACTTTTATTCATTAACCAATACTATTAAGAGAATGAAGAAGGATACCACAGACAAGGAGAAAATGTTTGCAATATGTATATTCAATTAGGAACATATACCAATCAAATAACAATCATATAACAATAACTTCAAATTAATGATCAAAAGGCTAAAACCCAATAGAAAATTGATAAAATAATTGAACCACCACTTCACAGAAGATATGACAAGCAATCACATAAAAAACAGTGGTCGTTCCTAAGTTATCTGTGACGTGTAAATTAAAAGCACTGCGAGATTATTCTAAACATACCCACCAAAATCACTAAAATGATAAAGACAGACAATATTAAGTAGAGATAAGGATGAAGGTATCTGGAACACTCACTGCTGGTGTGGGTATGCATTGGTAAAACTCAATTTAAATGTCTTCGGTTGCACTTATTGTTTCTGGTTCCACATGTACAGAGCTTAGAAGTCATCAATTTATTCTAACAAGTTAAAAGCTAAATGGATTGAAAAACAAACTCTTGTTGGATCAGGAAGAGAGCAGAGAACACAGGGCAAACCTCTGTTGTCCCCAGGATTGGAGAGACAGGCAACTGCAGGGAATGAAGGCTTACTGGAGCAGAAATGGAGGGGCAGAAACTGCCAAGAGAACCAGGGCTCCGGTAGGAACATCTGAACAGTAATTGACAAATTGCTGAATTGCTGGAGGCTCAGTGCAGACAAGTATGAGAGTTAAAATCTCCAGAGAGACCAGTCACACCGCCCACCCTCCACTTTTGTAAGTTTTCCCTCCAGGCTCGCAACCCAGTTCTCACAGTAAATATCAGAGAAAAATCCCCTTGTGTTTCCAGCAGAGGGAGGGGAAAAGGAGCCATTTTGAAATACAACAAAACTCTCTGTTCTTAAAGAGGACTGCACTCAGGAGAAACTAGTTAACCAGAACCTAAGCTGCTGGGGTATTCACAGCCTAACTGACCTGGGGGAAGAGAAATACTGAATTCTAGTCAGGTCTAGCCTTCCAATGAGAAGGGAAACACACAACTCAAGCCCACTCCAGCCACTCTGTTCCACCTAGGGGGAGAGAAAAACAATGACAAATAGTTGTAAAATTGTCAGTTCAGAGGCATACATAGGCTTACTAAAAGACTAACCTAATCAGAGAACTACACAGTATGTCCTCAAAGTCACAGAAAGGTTCTTGAAAATTGTGACTTTAACTGAACAGACTATAAAGACACCAATTTTATTACAGGCGAATTGACATAAGCAAGAGTTAAGTTCCTATGGCATATTTCTGGTCATAAGGAACATCATCAAACTTCTAAATAAAACCCAAAACACTTCTAATATTAAACATTAAAATAAATATGAGCTATACCTACATTTCCCAAAGATTAATAAAAACAAGATAATTATTTACTCCTTTATTCTAGTTCAGAATCTCAGGTGGCTGGACAGGATGTCATCCCATACCAGGACACACTCATACACACACACACACACACACCCCCCACACACACTCATTTAGACTGGGACTGTTTAGACATGCCAGTTCACCTCAGGGGCACAGCTGTGGGATGTGGAAGGAAACTGGAATACCTGCAAAAAATCCCGCAGACATGGGCAGAACGTGCCAACTCCACATAGACAGTGACCCCAGCTGGGAATTAATTTTTTTTCTCACATGTTTTATAACAAAATGATGTCGAAGGAAATGATGTTATTTCAGGACCTGCTGTAGAATACTTCCCACATCCACAGCTTATTGCCACATTACTAAAGCCCTATTTGAAGCAGTCCCTTTGACAAGGTATATAATGGCCTATTAAGAAAAAAGAGGGCCGGGCGCGGTGGCTCAAGCCTGTAATCCCAGCACTTTGGGAGGCCGAGGCGGGCGGATCACGAGGTCAGGAGATCGAGACCATCCTGGCTAATATGGTGAAACCCCGTCTCTACTAAAAAAATACAAAAAACTAGCCGGGTGAGGTGGCGGGCGCCTGTAGTCCCAGCTACTCGGGAGGCTGAGGCAGGAGAATGGCATAAACCCGGGAGGCGGAGCTTGCAGTGAGCTGAGATCCGGCCACTGCATTCCAGCCTGGGCGACAGAGCGAGACTCTGTCTCAAAAAAAAAAAAAAAAGAAAGAAAAGAAAAAAAGAAAAAAGAGAATACAAAAGCATACTAAAAAGTAAAACCAACAACAACAACAACAAAACAGAATTTGAATAGACAGGATGCATCTGAAACAGACATGGTAAAGATGTTGGAAATCGACTGAGAATGGCTTGTGCCTCTCTTTTAACACTGGCATTTCAGCTGGTGATGTTCAGGGTTCTCACATGGCTTCATTGCCGACTGGTCTGCAATTTAGGATGTCTGACCAAGGGTCAACCTGTGTTTTCTCAGCTTACAATTCTCTAAGTGGACGTTACAGAAGCTTAGCCTCAGGGCAGGGCCAGCTCTTCTTGGCAGTGCCCTGTGAGGCCAACAACATCATTCTACAGCTAGAAAATCTGTAAGTCTCTGAAAGTTTGTCTTTTTTTAATTCTCCCTCCACCAATTATCTCTATTTTATTTTCTTATTTTTTCCTCTTTTTCCTTTACTTTCTCTCATCTGATTCTGTTTTCTCTCTTTCTCTCCCTCCATCAAATCCTTCCATCAATTGAAGTTCCCTGTACTACAGATTTCCTGATCAAGTCCAGCCTTTACATGTCCTTCTTCTTCTCTTCCTACTAAGAGTGCTCTCAGCCCTTATCTCTATGTTTTGGTCATGCTTAAACTTCTAAGATCAGCTGAACCCTCATTCCCCTTAATAATCCTTTTCTGAGTTCTCCAGCTGACATAGATCTTTCCCTTTTCTGAAAACCTGTACCTCTGAGAATCTGTTCCACTTCTGCCTCTTATCCACCATCGCTCAAATGGTATATACACCTTAAAACATGCATCTGTGGGAACACACATAACACATGTGCCCAGCAAATAGTACATGATCATTCATTTAGTGCTTGCTGATGAATTCAGTGATGAGTGGTTAGGAGTCTAAAACAGGAAAACAGAGACACATATTCAAACAGGCCGCTTATCTGGCCTGTCTCCTATGCCTTTCCATAATCTTTTCTCTACACACTTTTTCAGTTATAACCTGTCCCTTGTTCGTGCTTTCTTGGCTCTCTATTTTATTGTTTTACCTGTTTTATTCTCTTACTTTCTTTTATCATCTGACAGGTGGTGACATATTTTTTCTCTTATTTGTTCTTTGAAAGAACTCCAAAGCTTTGCAGATAGTTTTTCCTTTCACTTTCTCTCTCTCTCTCTCTCTCTCTCTCTCTCTCTACCTCTTCCTCTCCCTCCTCCCCCTTCCCTCCCCACTTCTCCACGTGGGGTCTCCTGATGACCCACCCAGAATTACCTTCTGGGTAACACAAGTTTTATTTAGAATGAGTAAAAATAAAATTGCTTCAGGGCTTAGACCCTGTAGGCCAATCTTTCCCTGGAGACAATGTTTACAACTTAGTGATAAATTGGGATTGTTATCAAGGGGTTGACAGACTGGTACCTAAAGCGCAGCTGGAAATAATGCCATAAAAATTGCTGAACATGGGAAAGTAAATGCTAATGGCTCCTGCAGTAAAAACAAGTTGGTAAACAGCAATCAACACAATAAGAGTTACTGTGGTCAGTTTGGGGATGGGGTTGTGATAAGGTTAGGGATGTCATAATAGAGTCTTACTGGCCTGGAGAATATCCTCCAGGACAAGACAAGGATTGGCTGGGACTGAGATCTAAGAGCTGATCCCTGGATAAGTAGTGGCTAAAGGATCTTTCTAAAGGTATCAGAATGTTATGTCACAAAATACTCTAACCATATAAAACCTGGGATTCAGACACAGAGAACAAGGCAAGAAGCTCATTTTCTTGTATGCGGACATAGACTTTTTTCCCCTCACCCCAGGAAACAAAATGGAACCACTCACTAGATTCAGGGAATTAGGTTTAAGCTCCTCTGTGCTCAGAGATAAAATACATTTCTCAGTTCCCCGTGCAGTTGTGTTCAACCATAGCCCTGTGTTCTGACTAATGAAATGTAGGTGGAAGTCATATATGAACATCTGGGCCTGTCCCATAACACTCACTCATGCATATTCCAGTTCTTCATACTTTTCCCTTATCCATGGCTGGTTAGAGAAAGCTTTGAGATGCAGAGTCTTAAGATAGAAGAAGCCTGGTACCCTTAGTTATTCCTCTAAAGGGGAGTCATGCAGAATAAAAAAAACAAATAAAAATAAAAGAAAGGACGTGCACAGGCACACGCACAGACACATGTTCAATTACAGGAACCAAAAAAGAAACCCACCTTAGCCTGTAGATTAAAAAATAAACCTTTATTTTATGAAGAAAATACATGATGAACAATTAGTCTGCAGTTGGTTGACCATGATGATCATGAGTAGACTGTGATTTCCAGTTTTGCCATTCCCTATGTGTTTTCTGGTAAGAGCTCCTCTCTATTCCTAGAAAACAATTCCCAATATCAGTTCATGTGGTTTGGGTTGGTTCATTCCAACTTCCTCTGTGTCTATATATAGTATATATATGACTCAGGCCTAGATGATCCGCCTACTCAATCTCCAAGTCTCCTACTTACATGCAGATTCATAACCTGAAAACCATCTCATCAAAATGAATTTTGAGAGTTGCTGGTGTCAACCAAAGGAGTCTCACTAACGGATGTGTAGCTACAAGAGTGTCAGCCTGGATCTTACAGGGTCTCTGTAAGGAGAAAGCCATTTTGAGAATGAAACCAACATAGCAGATAGCAAAACTGAGAGGTAGGGATAGCTCACGATGACATTTTTGAACACACAAATCCAACTATTCCTGAAATGAGGTAGCGTTGAGCTTTTCCTTTTTCCTTTAAGAAAGTCCAAGTTAGGCCGGGCACAGTGGCTCACGCCTGTAATTCCAGCACTTTGGGAGGGTGAGGCAGGCAGATCACGAGGTCAGGTGATTGAGACCATCCTAGCTAACACGGTGAAACCCCGTCTCTACTAAAAATACAAAAACATTTAGTCGGGCGTGGTGGTGGGTGCCTGTAGTCCTGGGTACTCAGGAGGCTGAGGCAGGAGAATGAGGTAAACCCGGGAGGCTGAGCTTGCAGTAAGCAGAGATCACGCCACTGCACACCAGCCTGGGCAACAGAGCCAGACTCCGTCTCACACACACAAAAAAAATCCAAGTTAGGTATCTGAGAATCAGAACCACAAGAATTGTTCTGAACTCTTTGACCTGAGGTTCTATGACCCTACATCTCCAGGTTGGGTAAAATGGCCCCAGATGAAGGTGAAAACAGAAAGAGAAAGTCCACGGGGCAGGGTATCTCCCTGTCAGGTCATCATTCAAAGGAATATGTAATACTGAGCTGAGCACAGAGAGAACACTCAATAAATGCTTTTGATGTATCATCTGCATATCCTATACCATGTAAACAATAGTTGATTGCAACTTTTTGATTTCTTATACAACCTCAGTCATAAAACTTTCTTATAACTAGGATGCCAATATGATTTACCATCAAAACTGAGATACTTTTGAGACTAAAAGTGAGAGCTATTAATAATTAAACCAGAATTATAGGCATCAACTGGGACTTTCTTGGGCAAAGCTGAGCATATATTTTTTCTTACATGTAAATAAGGATTTTGATAAACTCATGTATAAACGTATTTGTTGAAATCCCAGATAAGATATCCAAATCTGTTTTGTGCTCTCTATGAAACAAACAATAGAGGGAAGTATGAGTATGTTTAAAAACACGCATAAATAAGGATTATCCAGTAAGGATTTTTATTTCTCCTAAGATAAAAAAATAACCTGTGAACCAATATAGAACACTGAATTGTCATAAGGACAGTGGCCCTTAGAAAATATTTTGGAAATAATGATTTCTCAATGCACAAAATCTTGCAAGTGGTATTTCTAATGCTTTCTTTCTTTCTTTCTTTCTTTCTTTCTTTCTTTCTTTCTTTCTTTCTTTCTTTCTTTCTTTTTTCTTTCTTTTTCTTAAATTTTTAATTAAACTTTAATATGTTTTATTCACTGTGCTCATAGAATAGCCGTAGTCATTTAAGAACAATAAGAAATATAAATACAGAAAACTGAAGGAGGAAAAAACAATTGAGAAAACTAGGAAGAAGTTCGATGAAAAGGAAATAAAAGGATGTGTTGTTTTTGAAGAAGAAAGACGTGTTCAACATAATTTACATTGCGTTAGATAGAGATTATCGAAGGGAAAGTAGAATGACTTCAGATCTTTAAATTCTCAAAGATTGAGAATTTGCCTTTGTGCCTGTAGTCAAATCAGTAGAAAGACCTTCAAGCATGTGAGAGATATGATTCTGAAGCCTATGTGGCATCTAAAATGCCGTAAGGCTAAAGTTTATGATGAAAATAATAATGATGACGGCTAACATTTATGGGGTCCCTACAATTTTCTGAGCACTGTCACAGTCAGAGCTTTACATGTCACAGGTGCTTTACACGTTTTAACTCACGTACTACTCATGTAATCCCATAAGTTAGTTACTATTACTAACCTAATTTTGTATCAGAGGAGAACAAGACACTAAGATATTAAGAAGCCATTCAAATCATAACGATTTCAGGTAGTGCTGCTTAGATTCAAATCCAGGCTCTCTTACTTCAACCCCAAACAGGCAATCACTAAATTATAACATGTCCTCCCTGAGATGAGTAAGTCCTCAGATGGGGGAATAAACTTAGGAAATCTGTGGAGAAAACGGCTAGAGAATGTATCTTTGAAGTGGCAGGGTTTTGATTTTCTGATCTTATGACAGCATGGTTGCAAAGTCCAGAGAGAGGTAATTTTTGAGGTGCAGAAATTAGAATATTGGTTGGATGGTATCAGGAAAAAAAAAAAAAAAAACAATTTCATAGAACAAGGAGTAATAATATTGAGCAGAAGTCGACAATGAGACTCAGTGGATCAATACAAGACAGGATATTAATCATTGCACAGCAGCAATGAATAGGAGTCTTGGCTTGGTAGCACCAATTCCCCTGTCCGCAAGGCCCACAGAGTGATGTGATGGGCCAAGACTGCAGCTACACACTCAGTGGGTTGCATTGCAGCTGAAGAACCCAGGGCTAAGGGCCTAGTATATTTTATAGCAAGCACTAAATAGGACAGTCCCCAGTCTTTGGGGAGTAGGTGGTCATACTGCATCATGTTGCAGTGATCTTGGCCTGCTTAAATGCCTGTATGACTAGCAATAGAAATGGCTCTGGGTTAGATAATGATTAGAACTTTGGGTACTCTTGCGTAACCAGCAAGAAAGGGCAAAGACACTCAGGACAAGGGCAGAAAGCTTCTCCTAACAGATAGTAATGACCTTAGTTGAGACAGGAGCTATACATAGTGCTCTTTTTTTTATGAAAAGATAATGCTCACAATATATGTAAGAATGTGTTAAATTTGAGATATTATTAGCGTATCTGGAGAGAATTACTTTCCCAGAGTCAGAGAGAGGAGTTGGGGATGAGGACAAACATATGGGAATTATCAGCAAGTAGTTACATCCACAGCTAAGGAAAAATTGAATATGATTTTTTAAATTTACACTGACACCCAATTAAATACACAGGGAAATTAATCCCACTTTCTCTACCCTCTCCATACCCTTCCTATTTACCTTTGAAGGCCCAACACAAACATTACCTTTAGTATGGCTTTTGGAACAATATTGGCATTCACTAATATTAATAATTGACAGGCTGACTGGCAGATGGATGGACTAAATAAAACAAGAAAAGATTCTCTGTTAAATGTTTTCCCATATCGTTTCACTCTTTCATCTCAGTTCCTGTAGCACTTTTCATCTTGACTGTTCATTTGACCCCTATACTGCCTTTTGCAACTCATTTTTTCCTGCTGTGTTTTACTGGTTTGGAAGCTATTTAAAGACAAGGGTTACTAAATAAATTTCTTTGTATTCACTAGAGCTTCAGCAAACTGCCTCGCCTAAGTTCAGCATTAAATAAAGGCCTTCACTTTGACACAGTAGGCAAAGGCGTAATACATATTTTATGTTTTTGTCTATATTCCTAAAAGATGAAAAAACGTTAAAGTAATAGCTTTCCTATTTGAACATTTAGCATGTGTTCATTACAATACTCACCTCATTGTATATTATCTCTTTTAATAATATTTAATTACAATGAACTAGAAAAGCTGGGATTATTATCCCTTTTAAAGAGATGATGAAACCAAGATTGAAGAAGACTACATCATGTACCTAGAAATATAAAGACACTGAATAGTAAAGCTGGGTTTTGTATACTTGATTCCGAAGCCCATATTAAGCCCAAGGATAACCTGTTTACCTTTTTTATGCTGCTTGCTTTTGCTTTTTGCTTTGAAAAAGACAGCTCACATCAGAATTATTTCTGGAACCTGGATTTCAGAGACAAGCCCACCTCTTTGCTAGCCAGAAAATTTCCAGGCCACAGCCACTGAGTAAGTCTCAAGTGCAGACAAAGTTATGGAAGCAGGTACCTAAGGAGTCAGAAAAGTTCTTGACCTTGTTCCAAGTGCTTGGGCTGCCCAGCTTAGCCTGCACAGCAAGACACTGCTGCACGTGCTCTCCCAAGGATGGAACGGCTCAGTGGACGAAGGTAGCTCCCCACTTCTCCCTCCTCTGGACGGTAGGGACAGCAGGGACTTGCCTAGCACACGCTGTGATGAAGACATTATATTAAGAGTAACCATCCTTCTATGCACCAAGTCTTCTTAACGCCACCCCTGCCCCAGCCCCCCACCACTGGAAGGAAAGTCTGTGTCTTAGACTTCAGACTTCTTCTGACTCAGACTGTGGAGCACCACCATTTAGGTTGATTATGCCATGATCTATACAGGCTTGCTCGGCAGCCTACAAAAGCCCCCAGTTGCCTGAAGTTGTTTCATCAAATCATACTGATCTCTAACCTTTGTGTATATTTATTTGCATTTTATGGATGTTTTAATGTGTATTTCCAATCAATAATCAATTGTGGTAAATATTAGAATGATTTGTAAACAACTTTAGTTAAGTTCTAAGAAAAATCCTCATTAATCTTCACAGAAATCCTGCGAGAAACTCTGTTTCTCTATTTTTCAGATTAGAAAACTGAAGCTCAGAGACTTTAAGGGACACACACAAGCTTACTCTGGCAGTCAGTGGCATCACTACAATGTGGGTTCAGTCCTTGTTAATGTGACTCTTTCTCTACAAGCAAAGCTTCCTGCCAAGTAACAATGCTTTCCATTTGTTTGGAGCTTTATAATTTAGTTGTTTTCTCCATTTTGAGCTATCTGATTTCATGCTCCCACTAGCCCTCATGAACAGAGAAGGCAGCCAATGTTTTCTTCTTTAATAAATGAAGAAACAAAGCATTTGAGATACTTCTCTGAGGGAACTTCATAAATGAGCAGCTGGGTCAAAACCGAAAGCTGCTCCTAGGAAAGTTATATCTTTTGCCTTCCCAGAGCATCATTATGTAACCATTCATTCCAGAAAGTTCCATTTTATAGCTGTAGCTTTTCTGTTAGTGACAAGAAGACATGGTTTTGTAAATTTTCAAAGGTGCACACGGTTGACTAAGAAGAAAAGGCAAAGGGCATTTAGGGGGCACAGGGACAAATCGGGCAAGAGAGCCATAGTGGGGAGCCCTGGGTACCCTGAATCCAAGTAAGCAGCAGCAGGCAGGCAGCCCTTAACTCCAAAACCTGTGTGGCATAGCCTTAGAAATCCTTTAGCAAGACTTTGTAGCCAGATTTTAGCATCTCACAGAGGTGGGCTAGGGTCAAGGCCTGCCTTTGCTCATTAAAGATGTGTGACCTTGGGCTGTTAACCTGTCTTATCTCAGTATCACTTTCCTCATCTGGGAAATGGGGTAACAGTAATATGTGCTTCATGGAGAATTTGAGAGAAGGGGAGTTACAGTATTTGCCACTAAAGAGAGAAAAAATGAAGAGTTGTGTTAAAAATGGAGGCAGTGATGTGCATGGCACTGGTATGGAAAAGAGGAGTCCTGGAGGTAAAGTCTAGTGCTGTCTATTGCCTTGTTGCCACAACTGATTGTAAGTCAAAAATATCAATTGTACTCTATGCTCCTCAATCTCAATTTGACACTGTCTGTGACAATTTACAAATAACTTCTATAGAAATTAAATCATTAAATCTTCACAGCCATTCAAGTGAGAGAGATATTAGAGGGGAAATCCAACAGCCTTTCTGTCCATCACACAGTGTACTCACCATATGCACCACTAAACAGAGAGAGGAACATACCTATGGTTGTTTGGTGATGAAATCATTAAAGCCTATTATTCCCTTGGCAGGCCTTCTAGAGGTAAGCCACAGAAACTAAACATGAGAAAAATATCAGAAGTTATCTACTCATGGTCCATCCAATTCAAGACTTCCCTGTGATGATGGTGTTGAGGATGACCCTGCAATCTTAGATAGACCTTTCCTTCACTGGAAAATTTTTCCTTGTCCTCAAACTTCCTTCTACAACCAAATTCTACCATTAACCTATAAGGTTAATCTTATTATGTCCTCTGTTGATCTAAACAAGATGAATCTGCTCCAGCCAAGAGGACCTACTCACTGCCAATTAAAAGTGCCTACCTTTCCAAATGCTGTAACTTCCTCAGTTTATTCCTAGGTTTGCAATATCTGTTCCTTCCTTTTAATCCAGGAAAAATGCATTCATCCTATAAGATCTAACTTGGGATTTTACTCATCAGTAGTCCTTCCATAGATCACACCAGTCTCTCTCTCCTTTGAATTTTAAGTACACATGGCTGGTACAGTTTGTTCAGTAATTCATTATAAACGGAGACAATTGTGATGTCAGTGACATATATTTATGGCTTACTGTCTAACTTGGGTTTAAGTAATAAACTGAAGTTTATTCACATTCAATTAGATAATAAACAATGAATAAATAATAAACAATTATCTAATCCAATGTGAAGGTACAACAGTGGTTATCAGAGACTTGGAGCAGGAGAAAGGAGGGGCATAGATTTGTAATGGGTACAAAGCTGCAATTCCTGGGGAGGAATGAATTCTGTTGTTTTACTCCACAGCAGTGTGACTGTCTAGCTTATTTTTCAATAGAGCTAAAAAGGAGGGCACTGAATGTCTGACCCATGTTGCCTGCTCCTTAAAGGAAGGAAGCATCATTTTTTTTTTTTTTTGTCATTCACATCATATAGACTAGTGTCTAGCACATTTTAAGAATTGGATATGTCCCACACAGCTGCCACCAGCCTTCGAATCCTCAGAAGGCAGCTCCTCTGAATCGAGATGTGTTGCAAATGTCAAATACACACAGGATTTAGGAGACTTTGTACAAAAATAATGCACAATGCCACATTGCTTTTCTAAAAGCAACTTGAATACAATTTGAAGTAATATTTTGTATGTTTTGGGTTAATTAAAATCTATTCTTGAAAAAAGAATTTGATAAATATTTGCTGAACAATGCATTTGAATTCAAAATGACAATAGTAGTTTTTGGCATTGTGATTGATTTAGTACAGAATTAGTGCCTCAGGCAGTTAATAATGACAATGTCCATTTATTGGGCCTTCATTATCTAATTATAAAATCTGATAATCTTTTCAGATTTTATAATTTTATACTTTCAATAATTCAACTTATGACAGAAGAGAAGAAGAGAGAGGTTAACTCAGTTGTCCAAAGATAGTGATAGATGGTAACTATCTGGTAAGATGATAGAATTGAGCCTTGCTTGATGTCAGTGGTCTGACTTCAGAGCACGTTTTTAGCCACTAGTCTGTATTGCTCTTTGGTACTGGGGTGACCCTATGATTCTTTTACATGCAATAGTTACTCAGTAATTGAGTTTTCTTATTGGTCATAGTGTTGGCTGGCAAGATGCCATGGAGGAAAGCGATTCTCACTTCAGATTTCTGGAGCATAACTGTATCTGAATAGATGTCTAACCCAGTTTAAAGTCTTTCATATCTACAGTGAAAGAAAAAGTGATCTCAAATGCATCTACTTTTATACCTGCTCCTACTACTTTAGCCCCAAATCCCCTTTCCATAATTATGCATCTGTCTTTCTTGCAAAACATGCAAATACCCAAATAACCTGAGTAGAATTTCATTTTCCATTGCAGCTCCCTTCTAGCCATAATAGACCAGCTGGCCAATTTCTCCAGAGTATGCATAAAACATATATTTTTATCAGTAATAGAAACTCTACTTGTCCTATTATTCCCTAAAGCATCTGGGGAGGGAGGGAGAGAGAGTGTATGTGTGAGAGAGAAAGGAGAAAGAGAGTCTCTATTTATTGTAATTCTGCTTTTAAAATGCATAGCACTTTTACCCCCCTCCAAACAAATGTTCAAACTCTGAAGAGTTTTTGGGTCCTGGGCTGGAAATTTTTTTAATCCCTTGCAAATTCCTCTGTAGTCTTGGCTTATTTGAAATTCAGAGTCTTCTTTTAAAAATCAAAAAAAAAAAAAGAAAGAAAGAGAAATATACTTTCTTGGCATGTTTTGCTCTGGCAGGTCAAAGGCCATTCCTCCTTTTAATTAATGCGGCCCTGCAGGGCCCCAGAGGAGCAGCCCTGGGATCTAGCTCCATTGGTAGAAGCAGCCCTGGCAGGGAGGCCTTCGCAAGCTTCCTGGGGGCCTCAAGCAAAACAGACTGGAAAGAGCTGTTTTCATATCATTTGTGTCAATCCACTGTGTCCACACACAGCCTTGATATGGAGAACTCAGGAAATGATTCTGACTGCAACGAATGTCAAAGTGAAAGCAAAAGAAGGACCAACGAGGGTCAGACTTCTCTGCAGCCACTGCAGAATGTATCAGTGCCTCACCTGCCTGGTCCGTGTCTCTGAAGTAACCAGCCTCACATCTCCACTGCAGAATGTATCAGTGCCTCACCTGCACGGTCCGTGTCTCTGAAGTAACCAACCTCACATCTCCACTGCAGAATGTATCAGTGCCTCACCTGCACGGTCCGTGTCTCTGAAGTAACCAACCTCACATCTCCACTGCAGAATGTATCAGTGCCTCACCTGCACGGTCCGTGTCTCTGAAGTAACCAACCTCACATCTCCACTGCAGAATGTATCAGTGCCTCACCTGCATTGTCCATGTCTCTGAAGTAACCAGCCTCACATCTCCACTGCAGAATGTATCAGTGCCTCACCTGCACGGTCCCTGTCTCTGCAGTAAACAACCTCACATCTTTTCTTCGTCATGCTTTTCACTAAAGTCCATCTCAGCATGCCCTCCCTTCACTACCCCCTTTTCCTGGAAAATTCCTATTCACCCTGCACATTCCCTGCTTTATCCATTCTTTCAGCATATTTCTTACCTCCCAGTTACTATCCTAGACACTGGATAAGTCAGGGAACAGAACCAAGCGTCGGCTCATGGAGCTTACAACACATTCCAGGAGAAAGATGTCAATACTCAAGTGGACAAACACACATACTATTTCAGGGCTTCCAGAATGCCTTGAAGAAAAGCCAAGTAAGATCAGACAACAGATAAGGGGAGGTGAAGAGGGGGTTTACTTAGGCTTCCGAGAACAGCTTTCTTTGATAGAGTGACATTAAAGCTGAAATCCGAGGAGAGTGAGGACAGGGACCAGGCTGACATTTGGGAGAAAAGTGTGGGTCAAGGGAACAACAACTACAAAGACATTGGGGCAAGAGCAGGTTTGGTCAGCTTAAGAACCGCAAGGAGGACAGTGTGGCTGGAGGCGAGGGCCTGTGGCGGAGAGGGAAAAGATTAGACAGAGCAGTCGCTGGGGCTAAACTATAAAGAAGCCTGTAGGCCATGATAAGGATTTTAGATTTTACTCTGACAGAGATGGAAGCCACTGGCATCTTATGAGGATAGATATGACATAATGTGACCTATGGTTCATTGGGCTAGCGTGAGGCAAGCAGTCTGACCACAAGTGGCAGGAGATGAGTGGGGACTAGTGCAACATTCCAGGTGAGAGAGGACAGTTTAATCCAGAGTTATAAAGGTGGAGTTATTATAAAGTTATCGGAATTGAGTCTCTGCAATAATCATGACTTAAACATGATATGAAAACAAGGGGAGAATTAGGAGTGATTTTTTGTTTGCTCGTTTGTTTTTGTTTTTATAGAGACAGGATCTCACTATGTAACCAAGGCTGGCCTCAAACTCCTGGTACCCTCCGGCCTCAGCCTCCTGAGTAGCTGAGACTATAGGCACATGTCATTGCACCCAGCAAGACTGACTTTAATGTTTTTGGCCTGAGAAAATTAAGACTAGGAAACAGAAATTGCCATTTACTGAAAAAGAAAGGATATCACCAGAGATGATTTGGGATGAAATATCAAAATTTTGGTTTTGAAACTATTAAGACGTCTATCAGATATAGATAAAGAACATTCCCTTGATTCCTCAGAATACAACAGTCCCATTATTATATATTTTATGTAACATGGTTTTATCCAGAAGTTTCCAAAACTGGCTGCTCATAAAACACATCAGAAGATATTTGTATATTTCTGCTTCAACACGGTTGTCACTACTCGTGCCACTGTATCTGATGTAATTTGTTTCAGCAGCCCAGTGACCACCCACAAGTTCAGTGTTTCCCTAGCAGGACCCAAGGGACTCAGCACATAATTTTATTCATGGCTATGATTTATTGCAGTGACACAGTAAGAAGATACAGCAGATCCACAAGGCAAAAATGCACATCAAGCAATTTCTAGTTTCCAAATCCACAAGCACCCTTTCTAGTCTCTCTCCAAAGGGGCGACACAGAGCACACTCTCCCTCCAGTCCTGAAATGCAGTAACCTGCATGTAGTTCTTATGTCCCAGGAAGTTTACTTGAAACTCAGAGTCCAGGATTTTTACTGGGAATGGGTTACATAGACACAATGATCTGTAATCAATATGAAAACTCCAGACTCCTAGAAGAGTATCAGGTGATCAGTGCCCCAAGCAGGCAAATATTCTTATCATTTAGAGAACTTTATAGAATCTAAGTACTAAGATACCAGCAAAGAACCAGCATGGAAGAAGATCCTTCTAAAAATCAGACTTGTTATGTTAACTCTTCTCTGCTCAGTTACAGATTCTGAGACAAAAACACTAGCACAAATTTAGATATCACACCGTGTGGAATGGGATCTGGCAGCCTGTAGGTTTTTAAAATATTTACAGCTAAGTCTGATGATCACTCAGGTTTAGGAATCATTCACTAAAGCCGCATGGAGTTCATCATAGCCCAGCCCACCTGAAGCAAACTTTTCAGTGAATGAACAGCAAGACACAGAAGAGGGACTTGGAAACACTCTCTGTCAATATCTAACTGAAGTCCTAGGCAAATCACCTCACCACTTTATTTCTTCATCTGTAAAAGGATTGGAGGTGGGAGGAGATTAGGTGATTCCCCAATGTCCCTTTCAACCCTAATAATCTTTGGTCTAGGTCAGAGAAAGTAGTATGAAATGAAAAGATACAGGGATCTTGGCCAGTGGTCTTCCCCACTTTCTCCTCCCACTCTCCTTGAAATGCAGAAAGCAAAGCCCATACTCTCCCCTCTAGCTGCGTTTGCACCTGAGGATGCCTTGGCTGAGGCATGCTGCAAGATCAAGAGAAGCAAAGGCTGCCTTTAAAAGATTTCTCCTTTACGTTAATGTCACAGTGACAAGACAATTTCACAGTGGAAGGAGGAAATGTACTTGTTTCGTGGAAATGAAAGAGAGAGATTAAAACTTGAACAGTCACAAGGGCCTTTTGGGGAATTTTAAAGACAAGTCTACCCGAAGACAACTCTACTGATAAATCTTAGATTTCCGGGGGGAGCTTTTCAGCCTATTTTCTGTCTCTAATCTTTTATGGTCTTTATAAGAAAACTGGCTGCATGTTACAGAACAGAAGTGAATCATGATGAAATAAGAAACTTGAGTTTGTAACTCTGTCATAGAATTAAGAGATCTTGATGTCAAAGCTCTTGCTTTGCAGTTAGAAGTTACAAAGCAGTTCACCGAGTCCAGGTCCCCCAGCCATTAAAAGGTAGATCAGGACTAATAAAGATAATAACACCTCACAGGCATTAAATTCCCACTAATGGAGCAAGTAGCCAATAACAATATAATGGTAACTTTTTCAGAAAATTCTCAATTTGTAAATGTCTCTTCTTCATTCATCCTTCCTCTCTTCTGCTATCTCAAATTTGTCTTGTCTCTTGAATCTTTCTTACCAATATACAAGTCTATGTTAGTATCCCTAATCTTAAACTACTCTCTCCTGGATTAACTTTTATTACCAATCAGTTTCTCTGTTATTTTTACACACAAAGTGTTATATCAAATCTTACACATCAACGTATTAATAATACATATCAAGTGTTATGTATAAAGTCTTACATATCAATCAGTTATTCTTTCCTTCAACAAAATATTCATTAATATCTGTCACAGTCAGTGGATGAGGCACTATAAACCAACTGATGAACAACACTGGCTTGGTTCCTGCCATCAAAATGTAATGTGACTCACTGTTGGAGTGGAGGTAAGTGGGGAGAAGATACTAGACAAATCTCTCTCTCTCTCTCTCTCTCTCTCGTTCTCTCTGTATTTAGCAAAAGTGAGAACATTTCTTTGTAATGTGGCTTTGCAGCTCCTCTCGATAAGAAGTAGAGTCTCTTACGATTTTAATCCAGGCTTGTGTGTTACTTGATTTGGCCAATGGGATATTTTGTGTCTGTAATCTTTTGTGATCTTTATAAGAAAACTGTGGCTGTGTGTTATTGAACAGAAGTGATCAAGATGAAATTTTAAAAAGCTAGACTTTGTAACTGTCACAGAATTAACAGATCCTTATGTTAAGACTCTTCCTTTACAGTTAGGGATTACAGAGGGATTAACTGAGTCTAGGTCACTCATCCATTAAAGGGTAGATCAGGACTAATAGAAATGATAACACCTCGCATATATTAAGTTCCTACTAACAGAACAGGTTGCCAATAAAAATATAGTACAGTAGTACTTTTATTTTAAAATTCTAAATTTTTTCAATGCTTCTCCTTGGTAAGACTATAGATGGCTATAAAAAATAGAATAAAATACATGCTTCCCCTTCATTTATCCTTCCCCTCTTCTGCTATTTCAACTTTATCTTGTCTTCTAGATCCTTCTTATCAATATACAAGCATATGTTAGTATCCCTAATCTTAAAACACTCTCTCCCAAATTAGCTTTTATCACCAATCCATTTGTTTGTTACTTTTAACAAAGTATTTAAGAGAGTTATTTAAATGTGATACCATCTTAAATTTCTCACCGCCTATTCACTGTTAAACCTACTCCAAAATGGGATCTCTCCCCAACTATTTCCATGAAAACTGTTCTCACCAAGTATATCAACAACCCCCACATTGCTTGATCCAGTAAAAACTTACTATTTTCATCTTACTCAATCTTTTGACCACATTCATCATAACTGAACATGATTATCTCTAGCTCCTGTGATACTGTACTCATGCAATTTTTTTATAACTCATGAACCATTGACCCTTGGTTATGTGTGTGTGCATGTGCATGTGTGCACATGTGTGTATATAAACAGGGACAATATGCATAAGTGTAAGTCCTTAATTTTTCAGCTCAATTAGTTTTTACATATGCACACGCCTGTTTAACTACCACCCAGATCATGATATGGAATAGTTCCAGAACGCTCCTTCATGCCACTTCCAAATCAATACACTCTTGTCCAAAGAATTAATACTATTCTGACTTATATGAACATATATTGCAGGGCTACCAATAACATCAAGAGATGGCAAAGTCCATTGACACGCAGATTGCATGCTTCTTTCTGAGTCTAAGAAGCATTTTTTAAATATCCCATTGGCCAAATCAAGTAACACGGGTAAGCCTTGATTAAAAGAATAAGAGATTCCACTTCTTGCTGAGAGAAGCTGCAAAGTCATTAAGACAAAGGAATTTTTCCATTTATGCTAAAGAGGAAGAGACAGAGAGAGAGAGAGATTTGCCTGTATAACTTCCCCTCATTTACCATCACTCCAACAGTGAGTCACATTACATCAAGACAAGGATTAAGCCAGTGTTGTTCACGAATTGGTCTCTTATCCACTGACTGTGACAGATATTAAATATTTATTGAAGGAATGAATGACTAAATGATTTATATTTACTTAGTATGCGGTTCTGTAACTTCTACTTGGTGCTTAGAAAATGGCCCTAGAACAGGGTTGTTGTAAATCTGCAGAAAGAAGAACTTGAGTTAGGGGTGCATATTAAAATTCAGGTCAATATTACAAAGACTGAGTTGTGATGACAATCTGTCCCCAAATCCGTATGGTTCCAAGCCAATGAAGGATCCATATCCCTTTGTTCTCCCAAAATTCCCTTCTACTGTTTTGTTTGCTTGTCAGTTTTCTGTTGGAGAAATTGTTTATTATTCCTTCTGCTTTCAATTGTATTCACTAATAATGATAATCACAGCTCTCGTTCACTGAGTGACTGAAAGGTGGCAAGCACTGTACTATATACTTTTGTTATGTTTAGTGATCAAAATGTTTCTACTTATCAATATTATTATTTATTTATTAATGTATTATTCCTATTTCATATGAAAAGATACTGAGACTCCAACATAACCAAGAAATTACATGGCAGAACTGGGAATGCAATACGAAAAACATGACTCCAAGCTCACAAGCCTAAGCACTATGCCCTCCTGGCCTTCATGAATACATTTGTTTGGAATTTTAGAGTTAAAATTTAGTGGAATTTATCTATAAAAATGGAATCTTGGGATGTACACAATTTCCAATGTTATCTAGTTCAATATTCAAAGTTTAACACTTCTCTCCAGTATACTTGGCAAGCAGTAGCCTGGTTATTTTTGTAATTCCTCCAGTCATAAGGGAGCTAACAACTTTACTAGAAAGCCCATGCTGGGGCGGGCGCGGTGGCTCAAGCCTGTAATCCCAGCACTTTGGGAGGCCGAGGTGGGCGGATCACCAGATCAGAAGATCGAGACCATCCTGGCTAACCCAGTGAAACCCCGTCTCTACTAAAAAATACAAAAAAACTAGCCGGGCGAGGTGGCCGGTGCCTGCAGTCCCAGCTACTGGGGAGGCTGAGGCAGGAGAATGGCGTGAACCCGGGAGGCGGAGCTTTCAGTGAGCCGAGATCCGGCCACTGCACTCCAGCCTGGGCGACAGAGCGAGACTCCGTCTCAAAAAAAAAAAAAAAAAAAAAAAAAAGAAAGCCCATGCCATTTCTAGGGTAGAAAATGTATTTTATAGTCATGAGTGAGTGAAGGAGAGAGGAAGAAAGAAATAGAGCCAAATTGATGGGCCCCACTCCCTGTACTTCAGCCAAGTGCCAATGCCTTCCTGTTTGGGATAATCCAGTTGATGTCAGATTGTCCCCAATATCTCTTATCAGGTTAGTGATTCCTTTTTTAGAGGGAGCAGAGAACAAGAGAATTGGCAACATGAAATAAAAGTATTCGCCCAGAAATCCAAAATTTGGAGTCTGCGTGTGTTTCCATGCACATTTGTAAGGATCAGGAATCAAATAAAAATCTCCTTGGAGAGTCATGACGCATAAGAAGTAACTGTCTCAACTTACCCCAACAGATACTTATACATCATTTGTTAAAAAAAAAAAAAAAAAAAAAAAAAAGGTAGGCTTCTCTTCCTTAGCAAAGCTGAGGTAAAGGGCAGTGAACGAGGAGATGAAGGGTGTCTCTTTAGGTGAGTGTTGTTCCAGATCCATTTCACAGAATATTTTCCCGGTAGTTGGTCCCTGAAGAAAATGTTTTGTTTATTTTTCCCCTTGGGCAGAGAAAACTGAGGAATGTAAATATCCCCCTGTCTGGACATCCATAAAACCCATCAAAGGATATGACAAGTACTATAATGGAAACAAAGCAAATACAAATTAAGCATAACTATCTATAATCCACTGCCTTAGATAAAACTTTTTAATAGTCTGTGGAACTAGTAACAGAAAACACAGGCCACCACTTATGGCTGTTCAAGATGTACACTGCACCAGTCCAGAGGGTGACTTTCATCTTGTATTCATTAACAGACTTGTGTACCTATTTTTCCAATTTCCCGGCAGGTGGCAACACTGTTTTTTTATTTGTTTGTTTTGTTTTGTTTTGACGTGGAGTCTCGCTCTGTCGCCCAGGCTGGAGTGCAGTGGCATGATCTCCGCTCACTGCAAGCTCCACCTCCCGGGTTCATACCATTCTCCTGCCTCAGCCTCCTGAGTAGCTGGGACTACAGGCGACTGCCACCACGCCCAGGTAATTTTTTTTTTTTTTTTTTTTTTTTTTTTTTTTTTTTTTTAGTAGAGACGGGGTTTCACCATGTTAGCCAGGATAGTCTCAATCTCCTGACCTCATGATCTGCCCACCTCGGCCTCCCAAAGTGCTGGGATTACAGGCGCAAGCCACCACGCCCAGCTGGCAATATTGTTTTTTAAGGAAGGCAAGCCTTTTTGTTGTTTTGTTTCCCCCTAATTCACCCAGATTCTCCCATGATGATAGGAAAATATCTCAGAAGCTATGCTCCTCACTGGCACTGGAAGAAATCCTGCAAACCAAGACATGGTTCTTTTAAGATAATAAGCTGAGTTGCATTCCTTCAGGGTTTTTACAAGACATAAAATTGGTGTTCCAGGAAACATTAAATTCAATTGCCCTTGGATAGCCCAATACCTTCCACTGGAGACAGGTATATTTTTTTCTTCAGAACTTAATAAAACCAGTCAGCAAACAAATGGGTTTCATCTCTGACCTGGGACAATGAGCCATGCCAAACACCAGTGTTCTCTTCCCTAAGGCAGTGGGATTTGTGAACTTCATTAGTTTTAGGAGTCCAGTTACCTATGGATTTATAGAAGTAGTGTGATGCAGTGATTAGACAATGGGCTGGTAGACAAAGTGTCTTGTTTGCAATTCTGACTTTTGCATACATGTGACTGGCATATCAATGGCCTTCTATCTACCTCCTTCTCCTCATATGGAAAACTTGAGGTGACCATATCTACCATTCCTGCCTTTCATAATTGTGGAGCTTAAATGCATGAAGTTGACACAAATCAACGTGATAAAAGGACGTTATAGATCATAATGTATTATACAATTATAGGGGCCTGTTAAATATTTTAATTTTATCTTTAAGGCCAAGATTACAAACTCTAGCTGGCAAAGGACCAGTTAGATAGCTGTAGCAACCATTAGGCTATTCACTTACATTTTCAAAACCTCTTTCTTTATGCTGTTTTGTGGTGCTAGGGCCTGATCTCTGAAAACCACATTTTGACTTAGCCAACTACTAGAGGCTTAGCTCACAGAGGCACTAGAAGGTGGCTGAAAGGCTTGAGGATGAACGAGGATGAAAGAACTGAAGTCTTTTCTGTTTTCTTCCTGTTTCTGTTTTATTTCAGTTTTAGTTTTCCTTCTGTTCCCATCAGTGTCCACTTAGCAACATTTCTCCATCCTAGTGATAGCAGTGCATTCCAGGACTAGCAATGCTGGGATTATAATTTTCAGTTTGTCCAACTTTGGCAGTATAAGTCTCATCATTTCTCATCAAAGACACCCATACTAGCTGGCACTACTTTCTGCAAAAGTCTGGGTTTCAGCCTCACCGGGCCCCTTCTCAGAGGTTGATTTGAACTTTGCAGAGGCCCTTTCACATACCTTCAAACTTGAACAAGTACAACATTTTCCTTGATTTTCTTCCAGCCTCTAGGGTCACAGCGGCTTCCTGCATTTGCTGTCTATGATTCTTCAATATCCAGGTTTTTTTTTTCATATTAAATCCTCTCTGTTAAACTAACTGGTAAGAGTTACATCTCCTCACTGGCTCCTTACTATTACAGAAATAAAAATTTGTTAAGCAGGTTTGATATTTCTTGCACACCTACACGTGTTTTCTGTTAGTTTTACATTGCTTGTTTTTTCTTATATAGTGTATTTTTTTCATGCATACCTGTGTTTGGTTTGCATAGTAAACAAGAACTCCATTTCCACAGACTTATGTGCTCTTTTTCTTTCTCTTTCTCCCTCCCTCTTTGTTTCTTTTCTTGTTGAAGCATGCCTCTATCTTGCACTACCTTAATTTACCTACTTCTGCTAAGTATGTGTATCCAAATAATATTTGACTTTGCTCTAAACATTAGGGGAAAATTTAAGCATAATTGCAACAACAACAACAAAAGACAATTTTCATTGGAACTCAGGACCCAGGGGAAATAGGGAGAAGTGGAGAAAGTGACAAACTAGAGAGTACACGCTAAAGGCCAAGCTTGACTTGGCTCCTGCTGATGGTGATGGGGAAGGCAATGTGAGCTCACTGGGACCAGATTCCCACATTTTTCACAAGAAAATAAAAGTCTATATGTTTGTGTTTTGAATTGAAATGCTCATGACTATTTTTAAAAGAATATTAAATATTGTGCTGGCTGACATTGTACAGATTAAAAAATAGCCATCAGTGCTAAGTAGTTGCCAGGGTTGCTTTACAACTTCCAAATCTTGTTTCTATCAACCAACTTTTCCTGCATCCTCTATAATCTCAGATAATCACATTACCGCAGAAGGTGCACAAATGCCCTGCCACCAAAAAGAAAAACCCAGTTATTAATAGAAGCCATTGATCAGATCATCATGATTTGAGAAACCTCTGTATGTATTCTCTATTCTTGAAACAATTTAGGAAAAAGTTGCTGTTGAACGGTTTTGAGAAATAGAGGCTAGCTTGGAAAGATAACTCTAAATTACTGTTTCTAAATCACTTAAATATAATTGGCATTTCCTTCCAAATATGAACCTCAGAATAACAACAGTAAGTTCCAGACCCACGAATGCTATCACAGTTACAGAGCTACCGCTGGTCACTGGAAGATCTCTGACAAGCTTGGGGGAAATACTGATGGCAGACTATCATTTTTCAGGGGCATATGATTTTGGAACTCTTTAATGGTAGTGAATTGAGCCAAATTTTGATCAAGGGATCTTCTTGCATATGATGGTGGATTGTGAAGACTATATTTACACTGGAACTATGCCAATTTTAGTTTTCAATTAATTAACTCCTCAATGAATCATTTAATAAGACTCTATTGCTCCTAGTTGGTTGAAAAACTGTGAAGACTTTTTTTCTTCCCTTTCACTTTTCCTCAAGCTGTTTCAGTTGCCTAGATTCTTCCCTATATGTTATAGTTTGGATGTCTGTCCCCTTTAAATCTCATGTTGAAATTTGATTGGAATGAATTTGATTTGAAATCTGATTCCCCATGTTGGAGGTGGGACCTGGTGGGAGGTGTTTGGATCATCCGGGATGCATCCTTCACAAATGCCTTGGTGTTATTCTCATGGTAGTGGTGAGTTCTCACTTCATTAGCTCCCAGGAGATTTAATTGTTAAAAAGAGCCTGGCTCCTTCCTCCCATCTCTCTTTCCTGTTTTCTTACAATGTGATGCCTGATCTCGTTCACCTTCCTCTATGAGTGGAAGCTTCCTGAGATCCTCACCAGAAGCAGATGCTGACACTATGCTTCTTATACAGCCTGCCGAACTGTGAGCCAAATAAATCTCTTTTTTTTTTAAATAAGTTACCCAGCCTCAGGTATTTCTATATAGCAGCACAGATAAACTAAGACACCGTCTTACCCCATTTCCACCTGAATTTTACTGAATATTCACTACCCACATGCCTAGATAACCATTTTGATATCCTTCATTGGTTTCTTTGAAAAAAAGTAATGTATTTCTTTCTCATCCCTAGATAAACGTTTTGTATGGTGGGCTTCCATAATTTCGTATTTTCTTTTCCTTGTCAGAATTCTTCAAGTAAGTGTTTTCCTTAAATATTTCTATTTTCAAAGTTTGGTGTTCAGACTCTTCCCTTCTCTCTCTGTGCCGTCACCCTGGACAATTTTATCCACACATTTATTTTTAATTATATTCTATGTGTTGATGGATCCTAAAGATATAGGTTTTATTTTAACTAATTTCCTTTATTCAAGCAAGTTTTTCTATTTGACTGCTGGGGGTTTTCTCTCAAATACACGTTTTCATCACCTCAAAGTCGTCACAACAGACCCTATTGTCTTTTTTCAACCAGTTCTGTTTGTCCATTGATTTCTGTTATCTCTCTTGCAGTTAAAGCCATTCAACTTCTACAACAACTTTACTTCTTCTTCTCTCTTATCTCTCATAGGAGTAAGTCAAAAAATGTACTCTGTTCTTGCCTTTTAGCATTTTTCAAGTCTCTCTAACTTCCTCCCATTTCTACTAACAGAACCTGGGTAGTCTCTCCAGGCCTCTTTGGCTTCATTTTCTTTGACCCTCTGCCAGCATGTAAATGCTACACCACAAAATTTATTTCAGAAGCTCATTCCGTGTTGAAGAGTTAACTTCTGCTTGAGGTAGCCTCATGCTCAAGAATAGCAGTCACACTTCGATTTTTAGAATAGTTTGTAGTTCACAGATTTTTTCTTAGTAAACCAATTAATAGAACACACTTGAAAGAATGCCTGGCACATATTAAGTGCTATATAAATGTTAGCTGTTTTCAGTATTCATGTGACTATGAATATTATTTGTTAGATCATTTACTTCTTGCAACAACATACTATGAATAGGTAAAGCCAATGTACTAGTATCAGTTGAATATATTAAGACAACAAATCTAACAAAAGTCTAGTGATTTTGAGCACTTAGCTCTGTGTTCAAGGCAGGGTATTTTCTACTTAAGATTATTTTCCTCAGTGCCCAGTACAGGGCTGCTCACACAGCAGGTGTTTGGTCAATATTGGTAAATGTTTACATAGCTGATATATAGGGGACATAGGAAGATACTGACTTGGGAGCCGAATTGAGTCTATGCCAAGAATAGCAATCCATATTAATATCAAAATAAGAATTAACAACTTTCTTCAAACATTTATGTATAGACAAAATAAACGACTAGTTAAATATAGATATTGTAGGAACTGCTTGAAAGCACTGATTAAAATCACAAGGTCTTGGGTATCCACTGACCATTCAGATATCCTCAAATGACTTACATTTACTTGCTTTTGTTACTTTTAAGGGAAATCTGAAAAGGGCTGGTGATCAGTACTGTACTTAGACAGTTGGACAAAAGATAAAAATGCCCAGGCCCTTGACTGGGGCAAGAATGATTGAGATGCTCTCATAATTATCTCCTAAGATATGGTCCACCTACTGAGAAGACCTTGTCCTTTTCCTTTATATACAGGGTGTGGTAGAAAAAGGCAAAAATCTAGAAACTAGCAGCTGTGCTTGATCACAAAATCCTGTCATAGAAACATGTAATTGAGGCTGAAGGAAAAAAAAAAAAGAGTTCCATATTAACCTATCCAAATGGTGGAAGACCATTTAACAGTCTCAAGAGGGGACCCACCTGTGGCAGTCTATGCACTGGGGGTGAGGTGGGGAGTCTGTGCTACACAAATAATTCATAGAGCTATGTTTTTTTGTTTGTTGTTTTACAACAATGTTTATCACTCAGTGTGGAACATTATTTTGACAAACATACCATGGTAATTAAAATGATAATTGATGAACGAGTCTATAGGATATCTCTGTATTATTTTTATAACACTTCTGTAAATTTAAAATTGTTCAAAAATAAAAAGTTTACTTTAAAATGTCTGTCAAATTTCCTATGCTACTGTGGCATGAAAATGCAGAGGATGACTAAGGTAGTCAGGCAGTATTTTCAAGATACAGTGGTACTTGAGCCAAAAAAAAATAAAATAAAATAAAAAATAAGGTCTGGGTGCAGTGGCTCACACCTGTAATCCCAGCATTTTGGGAGGCTGAGGCAGGCAGATCACAAGGTCAAGAGATTGAGACAATCCTGGCCAACACAGTGAAACCCCGTCTCTACTAAAAATACAAAAATTAGCCAGGCGTGGTGGTGTGTGCCTGTAGTCCCAGCTACTCGGGAGGCTGAGGCAGGAGAATCACTTGAACCCAGGAGGCTGAGGTTGTAGTGAGCTGAGATTACGCCACTGCACTCCAGCCTAGTGACAGAGTGAGACTCCGTCTCAAAAAAAAAAAAAAAAAAAAAAAAAAAAGTGGCAAATAAGGTGGATAAAGGATAGAAAAGCATGTGTTTAGTAAGCTAGTTTTTTACCCAATAATATTTCACAGACATCTCTCTATGTCAGTTACTAAAAATCTATTTCATTTTTTGTTGGGTTCATCATAGTTCTTGGAATAAACATGAGAGTTACTTATTTCTTTATGATCATTTTTCTCCTTTTATAACCAAATCTACAGGAAACTTACAATACTATTTCCACTTATATTTTAAATACCTGTTTAGTTTTTTTCCTACTAAACCATTATCTTTCCAAGGACAAAAACCGTGTTTATCTTGTTCACTCCTTAAGTCCCCAAGATATAGTACGGAGTTGAATAAATGAGGATATAGAACATGCAAAGATATGGAATGAAATAGTAGAAAAAGTAGCAAGGAATGTAAGAGACTTGCAAGCAGTTTTCTACAACTGGAGTAGAAGATTCTTATTGTGGAATTTTGAGAGGCAGGGAATTAATTGAAGAGGTTGACATTCATTCTGTAGGAATCATCAGAATGTTTATTTTGGACTCAGTCTGTATTATCTGTTTCACACTGCTATAAGGATGCTACTTGAGACTTGGTATTTATAAAGGAAAGAGGTTGAATTGACTCCCAGTTCCACATGGCTGGGGAAGCCTCAGGGAACTTACAATCATGGCGGAGGGCAAAGGAGAAGCAAGTACTTTCTTCACAAGGTCGCAGGAGAGATAGAGATCAAAGCGGAGACTGCCAAACACTTTTAAAACCATCAGCTCTTGTGAGAACCCACTCACTATGATGAGAACAGCATGGGGGAACTGTCCTTATGATCCATTTCTCTGCCACCAGACCCTTCCCTTGACACCTGGGGATTGCAACTAGAGATGAGATTTGGATGGGGACACAGAGCCAAACCAAATTACCGTCTATATTATGCACTGTAACTGCAGATACAAGGAAAACATAGCTGTTCAGTCAGGAAGTTTATGGGATTGCAGGGCCCACAATATAAGGGAATTTTTTTCCTCTTCATCCTAAAGACTACTGGAAGTCTCTGGATTATTTTAAGTAGGAACTTTAGAAAGATCTTTGAATCAGTGGTTCTCCTGCAGAAAGAAACCAAGAGAGAAGGGCAATATTAGGAAACAGAGACTCCATTAGAAGTTTCTTGCAACAGAAAAATAATGAGCGATTCCATGAAATTACTTGTGTGGAGACTGAGAAGTGGCTGCAGGGTCACTGATATTAGGAGGATGTGACGTGGAGGCAGCTGGGAGAGGATTTTCAGGAGGAGAGGGCGGAATTGAGATCTATCTGGAGGTTATGTCAGCTCTGCTCTATAACTGACCTGATGTGGAGGGTGATGAGCAAAGAAATTGAGTATGATTCTCAAGTTAATGCCTTGCATCACTGGATGGGTGAAAATGGCAGATAGTAAAGAAAGTAAGATAGAAGGCAGTGCAATGTGTTGTGTGTTTGGGATGGGTTCGTCAAACTCATTGTGGTGGAGATAACTCCAAGACCCTAGGTGAAGGTGCCCAGTAGATAGTTAAGGACACTGGTCTATATGGAGAAAGCTGTGGGCTATAGATATAGACCTCTGACTGAGTAGCATATGAGTTAATATTACACAAAGTCTCACTGTAAATGATACCCCCTCAAGGAGACTAGGTAGAAGAGAAGAGAATCCAGAGTAAGCTCCAGAGAGCACCAGCATTTAAGATGGAAAAGAAGAAGAGCATGAGAAAGAAATACATTTAGAAGTCAAGATGAGGGTGATGAAAGGGAGATAGGTGAAAAATTCATGAGAGCCCACTGAAGTATGATTGAGAAAAGAAAAAGTATTCAACACTGCAAGGTACAAATGAGGGTTAAAGTGATGAAGCGTTCGTAAGTGATAGGATTTTTCAATTAGGGTGCCATCCACAGCCTTAATTAGAGCAATGCCAGACACTTCACACAGATAATTGCATTTAATTTATACAACAGCTGATGAAGCAGGTAATATAATCCTAATTTTACAGATGAAGAAACAGTAGCTTAACTAACTGACTCACAGACATGCAACTAGTTATCAGCAAAGCTCAGATTCAGACTTAGGAAAGCCAATGCTGAAAACTGCACTCCGAATAACTAAGCTCTACTGTGCCACCCACTGACGCATCTAATTAATTTCAATTCAGCATGTCACTTCACAGTTTACGGTTTTGTTTTGTCCTCTAATTTTTCATGAACACAAATATTAGTTCCCCAGTGCTATTCCAAAGCATCATCAGAACTGAGACATACATGTTGCTGTGTGTTGGCATCAAGTTTTTAGTCAAAAGCAAGGTAGTCCCCATAGGCGTCCCGTAAATTCCATTAAATAAATGATGTTGAAAAGAAATGAAGGCCGGGCGCGGTGGCTCAAGCCTGTAATCCCAGCACTTTGGGAGGCCGAGATGGGGGGATCACGAGGTCAGGAGATCGAGACCATCCTGGCTAACATGGTGAAACCCCGTCTCTACTAAAAAATACAAAAAACTAGCTGGGCGTGGTGGCGGGCGCCTGTAGTCCCAGCTACTCGGGAGGCTGAGGCAGGAGAATGGCATAAACCCAGGAGGCGGAGCTTGCAGTGAGCTGAGATCCGGCCACTGCACTCCAGCCTGGGCGATAGAGTGAGACTCCGCCTCAAAAAAAAAAAAAAGAAAAGAAATGAGCATTTGAAGTGTTAGAGTAAATGCAGATCAGCCAGGTTATCCTCCAGTGACACACATAGCAGCTCAAAAGAACAATGCAACTATGGACTGTGCTCCCTGGTCCTAAGCACTGGATCATTGCACTTCTCTAATGATTTATATGTGAAATTTCCAAGGTTATATGAATAGGCCACAAACAGACCTTGATACACCCATAATGGGTTAATAATGCATACTCCATACTTAATGCATAAGAAAGTAAACCACAGAAATTGCACAAAAAAAGACAAACTCGTATCTCTGGTGAGCAGTTCCCTTGAGCTTAGAGTCTGGAACAAACTATTGTGGAAGGAAAATGCTTTTAATCTTCCTGCTGATGAATAAGTCACAGTTTTTTAATATATATTTTAAAACAGTTGAACAGCACCACCCCAGGGCTTCATACAAGCTCTGTTTTTTAGTTCTATCAGCATGCAGGCCTTTCTCTTAATTGTGTACATAGCCACGTATGTAAGCAATGCCATGGATTTTGCACACTTCTGAACAATGGACACCATAGATATCTTGTGTGTAATACCGGCTGCCATGGTGCAATTGGAAGAGAAATAAATCTTACCATCTTGATGACAGCCTGTGCATCCAAAACCAGGCAATATAGATGGCTTTGAGAAAGCGGAATCTTGTATTCTTGGACAATGTAATTATTATGCTCTGTCAGTTCATTCGACTTTTTCATAAAAATCACTTAATACTCCACAAGGATATTACTTTTGCCATCAAATATCACTTTGGGAAATGTTAATAATTTAGGAACTCCTATATTAAAAATGGCTAATTCACTAAGTACATGAAATGCCAGAATCTGAGAGGCTTTCTAACCTAAAGGATTTCCCCTTCCCCATGCTTTATTTAGGTATAACTAGCATACAACACACGGCACATAATTAATGTATACCATTTGGTGAGTTTAGACATATGTATATACTCCTGTTACCATCACCACAACCCAGGTAATAAATAGATCATCACCTCTAAAAATTGAATACTTCAATCCCACTATAAGACATTGGGGAGAACAAAGGGCTGCATTAAGGAGCTATTGTCTCATATTTAAAGACTGAATAGTCAACAACTCAGTTACAAATGATTTAGGAAAGAGATGCAGCTATATTCAGCAGAGAGTTTTCCTCTCCAGCACCAAACTTATATGTTATTATATGCTAATTTTAAAAAACTGAAATCTAAAGCCTTGTCTAGTAAAGACTCTTTTTGAGTTGAATGAAGTTCATGGGCAATAGAAATTGCATATTTCACTTTTTTTTGTTGCCTTTCTAAATTTAATTACATAAGATAAAATTCACTCTTTCTGAGGTAGATTACTGTAAGTTTTGACAAACGCTTTCAGTCTTGTGACCACCACCACAATCAAAACACAGAGCAATTCTGTCACCCCCCAAATTTGTGCTACCCCTTTATAGTCAAACTCTATCTCCATCTCCAGCCCCTGACAACCACTGACCTATTTTTTGTTCCTATAGTTTTGCTTTCCACACTGTTGTATACTAGTTCGTTAATTTTCATTGATTAATAGTATTCCGTTGTATGGAATATCATAGCTTTTATATCCTACAAACTTGCATTTGTGATATGACGATGGCAGTGATAATAATAGTGACATCTGACATTATGGGAATCCTTATTGTGAGTCAGGCATTGTTCCAGCTTTGTCAACATATTACCTCATAAAATTTTTTCATCATATGAGATAAGCAATATTATTATTCCACTTTTGAGAATAGAAAAAGGAGGCAAAGAATATTAAGTAACTACCCTAGGATCACACAATTTGTAAATGTCACAGCCTATATTCGAATCTGGGCAGTCTGACTTCAGGACCTAACATAATAGCCACCATCATAAACTGCTTCCCAGTAATAGCTACCAATTATTGATCATCTGCCCTTGGGCTCCATGGCAAGCATTTCCTTGATCCATTTTCACATGAATAAGGTAGGTTGTGGAAAATGAGACTTACAGAGACGAAGCAATTTGCTCCAAATCACTCTGATAATGTTACCTAATTTTTAACCAAATCATAAAAACTGAGTCTTAGTACCTTTAAGGGTATTTAATTTTGATTAGTTTCTGGATTTCAATTTTTTTATTATTATTTTCTCCTACGACATTGCATTTCCAATTCGTCTCAGCATGCACAGAGCCTTTTGGAGTTGGACTAACTTGTTTGGCATTGGTACAAATCATCTTCTAGGCTTTAAGATTAGATAATAAAATATATTTGGTACAAAAGAGACCTTGTCTCTATCTTGATTTATCCCTGCCTGTGGGAAATTGAAGGGATGAAAAAAAATATCTGCTATCTGAATTAAACTCCATGGAGTGACACATGTGGAAAAAATTTATATACATTTTAACTTTGGGTTGTTCCTCAAGAGGTTAAATCTTTGTTCCAGCATGAAGATAAAAATAAATTTTGCCGCTAGATTGCTTATGTTATCACCTTCTCATGAGCACTGTAGAACTGGAAGCAAAAATCTCCAGTAGAGATGTCTACAGGGAGAATGTGATTGTATTTTTCAATTTGTATTTATAGTAATAATAATGCACTCAGCTCACATCTTTAAGGAAAAGTCCTCGAAGTACTTTACGTATTTTAATTAACCTTCACTGTACTCAGGACATAGACAGTATATCAATTTTATTAAGGCATAGCACATGGAAAGCACATTTAAGGTCTTAGGGTCAAAGTCATGGCATGCTGGTGATGATAATAATGTTTCAGCGTGGAGACAAATCTGTGAAAAGAAAGAATAGGAAACAACCCAGCAAACTCCGTGGTCTGACATGTCAGCAGCGTTGCACCCTTGCACGCTCCAATGGCCCTTTGCATTACAAATTTCTCAATGTAAGAAACATCCTGAATATCCTGGTATTCTTTCCTACTGTCCTCTCTGGATTTATTAACAGAGTGTAAATGTCAAATATGGGTGAAGGTGTGAAGAATGGAGGGCTCATCTGTTTTCTGAACAACCCTAAATACTCTGGTCAAATTTCAAACAATTCCTAGTTAGACATTTGGACGCCTTTGATTTTGAGTCCTGCATACATTCTCGTTATCATAAGAGATATGCCACAGGAAATAAAAGACATGTTCTGAGTCACAGTTACAAGACCAGATAGGGCATAGTGGGGTTTTGATATTGTTTCTGGATCTTCAGACTAGTGGTAGATATTACTTATTTGTGAATTTAAGCTCAATTATAAGGGACTTTTTTTTTTTTTCAGATAATTGGGGTCATCTGGGGTGAATTAGCTTATCTAGAAGGCAGTGAGTTAAGAAGAGGAGATTCCTGCACTGAGTGGTGATTGAGCTACATGCAAAGCAAGGCTTCTTCCAGTTCTAAGGTACTAACTGGAAAACTGATTTGAACTTTCATTTAACAGCTAGGCCTTAACAAGAAGATATTCCTTCTTGTTAAGGCCAAATAATATTCCGCTGTTTGTACATACATTTTGTTAATCCATTCATCTGTAAATGAACTTTCATTTAACAGCTTTATTATACATACAGAATAATCTTTTTTATATCTTTATTATTCATACAGAATAATCTTTATATATATCTAAAATATACAACTTAAATGTTGTTTATTTTTAACATCTTAATCATTTTATGTGTACAGTTCAGCAGTGTTAAGTACATTCACATTGTTGTACAACAGTTCTCCAGAACATTTCCATCTTATAAAACTGAAACTGCATACCCATTAAGCAACTGTTCCCCATTTCCACTTCCTCCCAGTTCCTGCTATGACCACTCTACTTTCTGTTTTTATGAATTTGACTACTTTCGATACCTTATATGTGGAAGCATACAATATTTGTCTTTTTGTTACTGACTTCACTAAGCATCATATCCTCAAGGTTCATCCATGTTATAGCATATGGCAAGATATTCCTTCTTGTTAAGGCCAAATAATATTCCACTGTTTGTACATACATTTTGTTAATCCATTCATCTGTAGATGAACGTTTGTGTTGCTTTCTCTTCTTGGCTATTGTGAATAATGCTGCTATGAATATAGGTATGCAAATATTAATTTGAGATCCTGTTTTTCATTATTTGAAATATGCACCCAGAATGGGGATTGCTGGATCTTATGGCAATTATGTTTTTAATTTTTTTAAAGAATTGTCATACTAGTTTTCAAAGTGCTTGCATAATTTTTCATTCTCACCAATAGTGTACAAGGTTTCCCTTTCTCCACATCCTCATTAACATTTGTTAATTTCTATTTGTAGTAGCCATCCTAATGGGTGTGAGGTATAGGTTAAACTTTTATAACTAGAAAATTTAAAAACTGAAAACCATAACAGTTTTTCTGGCTCAGGTTATTATTATTCTGTTCCTAATGATAAGTTTGACCTTGTACAAGCAACTTCACCTCTCTTTGCAAGTTTTCTAAAATATTAAATAAGAATAATAATGCATATCCTAAAACCAAACAGGCATTTGAAACTGTTCCACACACCCTACATATATGATATGTGATTATCTGTGATATAATTTATATAAGTATATATAATATAGTTAACCATATAAATATAATATATATAACTCTATAACTACAGTTATATAGAGAGATATAGATAGAAATACAGGTGATTACATGTGATAGATAATTACATGTGATTCAATTTGCATATATAGTAAGCTATACTATTTCGGGGTATGGTAGCTTTCTAAGTAAGCATCCCTCTACATAGAAAGACCCTTCCTTTCTCTGTTTTACTTACCCACTTCACTGGAATCACTTCTCAAATTAACTCCTTGCCTGGAATCCTTGTCTCAGGGTCTGCTATGGGAAAACCAGACTAAGACAAGTATCTGTTCACTCTTACTCATTCAAATAATACTTAAAGTGTAAATTAGGGAGTGAATATTTGATGGACCTAGTATGGTTCTTGGCAGTTATCTTTATTATATTATACTCATCATGGAGTGTGAGGAATGCTTCTTTGTAATCCATTATCAGTACCCTATCTTTTCTTCTAGAGGAATAATGATAGACATGTATACAGCACTACACAGTCAGAGGCTGAGAATAACAGGCCTGAGCAAAACCAATCACAGCTCAAGGTCCATTTTTTTTCATATCTATTAGCAAATATAAGTGCTGTATTTGACAGTATCTTTTTTTCCTCAGCATTTTCTCTTCTGATCATCAGAAGATGAGGTGGGATGAAACAGCAATAGAATAACAGCAATGGAATTAATGCCGTGCAGGTTTGAAGAGCATTTGACCTACTAAGGCCAATTCCTGGGAAGAAGCATCTGGAGGGTGGATTTTTCTGCTACTGAGGTCTGCTTGAAACACCCTGGTCTACTGAGAGTGGATGGGAAACAAATAACTTTACCAGCCAAAATGCACTACAGGTATGAGAGTGCAGCCTCCAGTTTTCTTATGAAACCCTTCTTATTGATTTCTGCCTGCTCTAATCTATCTCAATAATCATCTAGATACTATACCTGAAGGATTAAAAATGAAAGAAATCAATGTGTTCAACCTCTGTCTGACAGCAACCTCTGAACAACTCAAGGTACAAATCAAAGCTTACTCCATTGAGTCCTCCCTACCATTCACCCGTCTCTAGGCCAGACTCATTCTACTCTCCAATGTGTTTCCATTGCATTCTATACTTACTTCTGCCACAGTAACTAAATTTTGTCTTAGATTCTACTTACTGTCACCCTGGTTTGAATGTAAGCTCCTGAATGATAGGAACTAAGCTCTTTTCTTCTTGCCTTCTCTGAGAACCAATATAATGCTAGGAATATATGCATAGATAAAAGTTTTAATGTCTAATATTGAGTTTATAAACTGTCTTATTTTCAGTTATTCTGGGGAGCAACTGACATTATAGACCAAATACTCCACACTAGCACTGTGCTAAATGCTTTATAAATGTCAGTTCACTTCATCTCACGAACACTCTATCATTTATCTTATGCTGTACAACAGACACGAAAACTTGGTTCTTAAAACAAAAGCTAAAAAGTCTCTGCAGTTGCTGATCAGAGAGCACAGCCACTTCAGAATGCGCTAAGTCAACCTGAGTTGATAGCAGTTTTAGCAGGTCTCCCTCAGATTCTTTGCCTGATCTCTTTGCTAAGTTCTATGTCCCTGTTGGTATCACAGCGACCTTTTAGTTTCCTCTATTTGATGCTTGATTGTGCCAGTGTTATCAACTATGCCCTAGGGCATAAATTACTACACAATCTGAACCAATTAAATTGGAGCTTTTTTGCTGAGATAGTTTTTGAGACTAGTCTTTGAGGTTTGTTCTGTCCCTGGAGAAGCTCTTCTTAGTGGTCTCTCCTCATTGTTCTCTCTGGTAAACTAGCTAGTCTGTGGTTTAGCTACATGCCTTTTCTCATTTGCTTGCCATCAAATCTTACGTGGGGGAAAGGTGGGAAGCACTCAGGCTTGAGCTATTCCATGCTCTTTTTCAAATAAAGTTTGTTTATTTGGGGACAGCTTCAGAGCTCTCTGCCCTTGTGGACTAATTCTACCAGTGAGGAAATTCTCTGAATTACTGATCTGAAGCTGCAGGTTCAGGAACAGTGGTCTACTTTTCTTACAGGGTACCTCTGCTTTATGAGAAGAAAGCCATATTGGGGAAGTACCTTCTAGTCTTCTGGCTTGCCTTTACCCATTAGGAAGCTTCACTCTGTGAGTGTGCTGGAAAAGGGCAATTGGAGCCCTATTATCATTAGCCTGCTGTGCCTAGTGTAGAGCTTCTGCTCTATTTGTAAGGGGAAGACGGGCCACACTCTTGGCAACACTCTCTTGGATTTGAGCCTCTGTAATTTACTTGGAGGATGTGAGTGCACTTGTAGGTATGGGGATGAGAAATGCCTACCTCTCTTGGGGAGATATTGACCTTATCCTTTATTTTGGAGTTCAGAATAGAAGGAACCCTGTTTTTCTTGACCACATGCTCCTAAAGTGGGGGCATCCAAAATGCTGAGCTGGAAACGTTAGGATGAGAGGAGCAAGTTGTAACTCATATCAAACAGACTCTTACTGTTCTCACTGTGGTTTAATGGATTTTCTTTTAAGAAATGTTTCTTCACCCCACAAGCACAGGCAACCAAAATAAAAATGGACAAATGGAATCACATTAAGTTTAAAAGCTTCGGAAAAGCAAAGGTAAAAACAACAAAGTGAAAAAATAACCTATAGAACGGGAGAAAATATTTGCAAACTACTCATCTGACAAGGGATTAATAGGTAGAAAATATAAGACGCTCAAACCACTCCTTTGGAGAAAAATCTAATAATCAGATCAAAAAATGGGCGAAAGATCTGAACAGAGATTTCTCAAAAGAAGACATACAAGTGGCAAATGGGCATATGAAAAGGTGCTCAACATCACTGATCATCAGAGAAATGCAAATCAAAACTACAAGGAGATATCATCTCACCCCAGTTAAACTGGCTTTTATCCAAGAGGAAATCAATAACAAATGCTGGCAAGGATGTGGGGAAAAAGGGAACTCTCACGCACGATTGGTGGGAATGTAAACGTGTACAACCACTACGGAGAAGAGTTCGGAGGTCTCTCAAAATACTAAAAATAGAGATACCATCAATCCCATTTTTAGGTAAATATCCAAAAGAAAGGAAATCAGTATATTTAAAATATATCTACACTCTCATGTTGTTCACAATAGCCAAGACTTGGAAGTAACTTCAATGTTCATCAACAGATGAATGGATAAAGAAAATGTGATACTTATACACAATGAAGTACTATTCATCCATAAAAAGAGTAAGATCCTTTCATTTGCAACAATTTGGATGGAACTGGAGATCATCGTATAAAGTGAAATAAGCCAGGCACAGAAAGACAAACTTCACATATTCTTACTTATTTGTGGGAGATAAAAATTAAAACAATTGAACTCATGGAGATAGAGAATAGAAGGAAGGTTACTAGAGGCTGGGAAGAGTAGTAGGGAGGGTGGAGAGGAAATGGGGATGGTTAATGGGTATAAAAAGTCATTAGAGAGAAAGAATAATACCTAGTATATGATACCACAACAGGTGACTATAGTCAATAATAATTTAATTGTACTTTTAAAAATAATTAAGAGTATAATTGGATTGTTTTTAACAAAAGGATAAATGCTTGAGGTGATAGATGCTTCATTTTCCATAATATGATTGTTACATATTGCATGCTTGCCTCAAGATATCAAATGAACCCCATACATATATACACATATTATGTACTCACAAAAATAAACATTAAAATGCTTCTTCATTTGTTGTATGCTCTTAAGACAATTTCAAAACTTTAACTCTTTTACATTAGAAATATTACCAATTACACTTGTTTTTCCAAGAAGCAGGTCCATGTAGCTGTTTATGCAGCTATTCCAAAAGCAGGACTTCCCATCATCCTGTGATTTTAAGTTATAAAATTGAACAAAATCTATGAAACAGCTGTTTTGGGGCATTGAGCAATATTACTGCGTGGCTCTGTTCCTTGAGAAAGAATAAATAAATAATCTGAGCCCTATGATAACCCCAGGCAATCTACCTAGGAATACTTTCCAGACAAAATTGCTTGGGTGGAAAGGCTAAGGAGACTGCAGTAGTCTCACTGAGTTGAAATTATAGTTCTAGGTAGTGAGGGGCTGGAAATGAAGGTACTGTAAGAGACTTCTTGAGTCTTTGTCTAAAAACTAAGCAGCAAGTATGTGGGATTAAAGAAAATGAGGATGAACAAGAACAATTTCTGGGGTAAAAACGATAACTACCTGAGAGCTGTCAGCTCAAAAAATCTTCCTAAATCTCATGCAAAGCTAAGAGATGCTCAGATTCAGCCAGATAGATAAAGGAAACTCATTCAAAATACAAGTTATTCATAGATGCCAAAAATTTCACCTCTTATGACGTGGATTAAACTAGACCTAGAATGACTATTACTCTTTAGGACTTAACATACCGTAAAAACAATCTAAAGAGTATCAAGTAGATCAAGAAGATGAGAAAAGCAATGCCACTCAACAATGTCTCTCAACAATGTGACATTAAAAACATCTGATATCCAATAAAAATTACTAGATGTGTGAAAGAGAAAAAAAAATTGATGCACATTTTTGCTTATATCAGTAATTCATTCCTTTTTTATTCCTCAAATGTATTTCATTGTGTGAATATATGCAAATGTTAATCCATTGACATTTGGCTGTTTCAGCTTTTTATCGTAAATAAAGATGCTGATGCTGGGATAACTGACCCTCCATATGCAGAAGATTGAAACTGGACCCCTTCCTTACACCATATTCAGAAATCAACTCGAGATGAATTAAAGACTTAAATGTGAAACCCAAATCTATAAAAATTCTGGAGAATAACCTAGGAAATACCATTCTGGACATAGGACCTAGCAAAGATTTCATGATGAAGATGCCAAAAGCAATTGTAACAAAACCAAAAATTGACAAATAGGGCCTAATTAAGAAACTCTTTTTCAACACAGTAAACAGACAACCTACAGAATGGGAGAAAATATTTGTGAACTATGCATCCAACAGAGGTCTAGTACCTATAAGGAACTTAAAAAGAGTTACAAGTGAAAAACAAACAACCTCATTTAAAAAATAGACAAAAACCCAACAAAGGTCAGAATCTATAAGGAACTTAAAGAGAGTTACAAGCAAAAAACAAACAACCTCATCAAAGAAAACAAAACAAGACAAAACAGACAAAAGACATGAACACTTTTCAAAAGAAGACATACATGTGCCCAATAAGCGTATGACAAAATGCTCAACAGCACTAATCATTACAGAAGTGCAAATCAAAACCACAAAGGCATACCATCCCACATCAGTTAAAATAATTTTTATTAAAAAGACAAAAAATTACAGATGCTGGTAAGATTGTGGAGCAAAGGGAACGTTTATACACTGCTGGTGTGAATGTAAATTAGTTCAGCCATTGTGGAAAGCAGCTTGGTGATTTCCCAAATAACTTAAAACAGAATTACCATTTGACCCAGCTATCGCATTATTGGGTATATACCCAAAGGAATATAAATCATTCTACCATAAAGACTCATGCATGCATTCATTCATTGAAGCACTATTCACAATAGCAAAGACATGGAATCATCCTAAATACCCATCAATGGTACACTGGATAAAGAAAATGGAATACTCTGCAGCCACAAAAAAGAATGAGATCATGTCCTTTGTAAAAATGTAGGTGGAGCTGGAGGCCATTATCCTAAGCAAACTAACACAGGAAGAGAAAACCTGATATTGCACATTCTCACTTATAAGTGGGAGCTAAACATTGAGTACATATGGACACAAAGAAGGGAACAACAGGCACTGGGGCCTACTTGAGGGTGGAGGGTGGGAGGATGGTGAGAATTGAAAAGCTACCTATTAGTACTGTGCTTATTTCCTGGGTAATAAAACAGTCTGTACACCAGACTCCTTTGATACAAAGTTTACCTATATAACAAAACTGCATATGTACTCCTGAACCTAAAACAAGTGAAAAAAAAGTAAAGCAAATTTTAAGTTAATACATCAATACATTTGTAGTTGTAGCACTAGTGATTGATTTAATAAATTTATATTTGCAAGCATGAAATAAAATACAGCAGAGCAAAAAGTACATAAATAAATAAAGATGCTGTAAATATTTTTGCATAAGACTTTTGGTGAATACAGGTGTTTATGTCTTTTGAAGCTCTACTTGGTGCATACTATTTAGAAAAATTATATCATCTTCATGAATTAACCCTTTCATAATTGTGAGATTATTCCTCTTTATCTCTAGTAACATGTCTTTTTCTAAAGTCTACTTTGTCTGATACTAATATAGCCAGTCCAGGTTTCTTATAATTAAAAATTGCATGTTATGCATCTTCATTCCATCCTTTTACTTTTTTTCTATGTCTTTATCTTTAAAGTCCAATTTTATAGACAATGCATGGTTGGGAAATACTATTTATGAAGTTCTATAATCTCTTTCCTTTGATTGGAATGTTCAGATCATTTCAATTTAATAGAATTAGTGACTGGGATTCAGAATGAGATGCATTTAATATCCGATATTAGAGTTTTTACTCATCACTAATGGTATTTCAAGTTCCTAGATGGAAAGTATAGCCTATACTTGTGTCTTTGTTTCAAGTGACTTTAGTAACCTGTACCCCGTCATTCCTGCTCTCATTTTTAGCAATGCAAGCATTTTTAAAAGTTGTTTGGAACACAGAGCTTGACATATGGAAAAGTTCTTCGGTATTTATGTAACAGAAGAGAATGCTGGACATTTACCCAGTACAAACACCACCTCCACCATCTTAGAAGTTAAGAGACTATATCAGATATTATACAAACAATTCACAATTATGGTAAACATTTGAAGGAAATATATATTTTTCTACCTTCTGAATGTATGCTGAACCTGTTAAAGATTTTGCTAAGTAATTTAATGTCTTACGTTTTTCCTTAGTTAAATGGGGATATTTCCTTAAGTCTAGACAAAAAAAAAAAAAAATAGATTCTTTCTTTTGAGCCTTGAAAGCACACCCACATCTGAGAGACAGTTAAGTAGGGGTTGTATAGAGGCTGATTGTCTAATTATATGACTCTAAAATATTCTTTTATTCAAGATCTAAGGAGAAGAGAGTCAAACTATTACTTTTTGTGACAAAATGGGACATTCTGCAACAAATCTCCCCCTTCCTGTTATTCAGACACATCAGAATAACCAAGGATTAACTGGGAAGATGTCAAATTTCATTACTCATTTAGATTCTGCATAGCTGAAAACAGAAAACCCATGCGCATGCTCTCTTTCTCCCCTTCCGCTCATTGAGCAAACAGGTGCTCAGACTCAGAACATGTTCAAGGTCATAGCACTTGCTTGATGAGAAATTCTTAGCAAGTTTTCTATCACTGTTGGTTTCCTCTTCAGTGAAATGAGACTAATAAAGATTCCTACCACATAGGGCTTTGTGAAAGTTAAGTAAGATAATATATGTTAAATACTTAGCTCTATGAGTGGCTTAAATAAGGTCTTGATAAACAATATTTACTGTTGTTATTTTCATCACGGTTTCTTTCTCTTTCTCTCTCTCTCTCTCTCTCTCTCTCTCTCTCTCTCTCTTTCTTTCTTTCTTTCTTTCTTTCTTTCCTCTTTCTTTTTTTTTTTCTTTTAAGACAGAGTTTCTCTCTGTCGCCCAGGCTGGAGTGCAGTGGCCGGATCTCGGCTCACTGCCAGCTCCGCCTCCCGGGTTCACGCCATTCTCCTGCCTCAGCCTCCTGAGTAGCTGGGACTACAGGTGCCCGCCACCACGCCCGGCTAATTTTTTGTATTTTTAGTAGAGATGGGGTTTCACCGTGTTAGCCAGGATGGTCTCCATCTTCTGATCTGGTGATCCGCCCGCCTCGGCCTCCCAAAGTGCTGGGATTACAGGCGTGAGCCACCGCCCCCGGTCCATGGTTTCTATTTTTAACATACACATCCAGAATCTCATTCTTCAAACACTTCACAGATCCTCCTTGGTTCTTCTATTTTAACCACAGAAACAAAACTAAACATCGCCTCTTCTACTTCCCGATTCTTCTATACACAATACCTCGTAAACGGCACAAAGGAAATTTAAATCCTGATATGGTGATGTAGAAAGCAAATTAGATATTCATAGTAAGGGAACTCAGATCTGGTCCAAATTTTCCCCGAGTTTTGGTGTAGCCATAGTCAGTGTCTTAAATCTCTGAGTTTCAGGTTTTTTTCCTCCATTAAATGAGTGATTTTGGGAATAGTCCTCGAGGATGCTTCCAGCTGTATGTGTTTATGTGCCTTCATCCAACTTTGTTTTTATTTTAATATGTCCTATTTTATTTTAATATGTCCTATCACAGACATAGAGTCGCTATAAAATAATATAGAAGCCTCAAAGTATTATTAGCAGAGAGTCCAGGTAAGTTTTTTTCTCAGGTGATCTTGGATCCATGAATTAAGTCTCAAAGGGCAATCTACAAAGTCTCTTGTAAAACAAGATGAAAACAAACATATATTTTTTAATTCTACTTTTTTAAAGGAATATGTTGCTGAATTCACAAACTGAAAGGAAAATGGATTTGAGAAGTTAACTGTAAAGCTAGAAGAGCTCTGTAAATTATAACCTTGATCTGCATTGGTAAATAAAATCTAGAGTGGAAAATGGATGAGGGAAGAGAATTGGAATGAATCCAACAAGTAACTGGGTTATAGCTCTGAGGCGAAGAGAATCAAGCCCTCAGTGAATGTCAGTTGCACAATCAATTCTTTAGGAGAGAATGATAGCCTCTGCAAGGTGTACTTCCATGTGCCTGGAAAGAGCATAATTCACAGGAGGATAGGCTACACGTGCGATTATTGAGCACAGGGTTCCTGAGTTCAGTACTATTAGGAATGACGATTCAGAGACACAGAATTTATAATCAAACAGGAAAAAAGTAGTAAATATATGACACAACATTAAGAAAACAATTTAGAGGGTCTATATTCACACTCGCATTTGAATTCTTTAAGAATAGGAACTGGTTCTAGTTTGTCTCCATCCGTCCCATACAAAATCACAATTCTTGGCACATGTCAGGTGCTTAATAGAACTATACATTTTGAACAGCATTTTGCCACACCATACAAAACCATGACTGTGAGTAGTAATGCAATGCTAGGTAATTGGTTGTAATTAAAGTTGTGGGGTTAATGAAGAAAGAAAGTACTGGAAATTCTGGGCATATTTTTACTGAGATAAGAGGCCAGGATATTGAGGAGCTTACCTGCAAATTCTGAACACAAAATGGACTGGGGACATCTCAATTTTCACAGGTTATCTAAATTACTCAGAAGCAGGGGTAGCCATTTTGATCTGAGAGCTGAGGTACAACTTTTACTTCAAATGGGCTTTCATAAGCAAGGCATGAGATAAATTCTCATTTTACCTATCCTCTTGAGGCAAGAGTAGAGCAGAAAGTCTCTCAGGCACTAAAAGTTGCAGTCAGTTCAACAGCTAGATATATATGTTGTTTTAAAATGTGAATCTCCAAACCTTGCCAGTGGATCAGCATGATCAGGGACATTATTAACTACATTCAAGAATATAGGAAGGCCAGGAAGTTTTCTGCTCTGCATCTCTTTTATTGGCAATTCCTCTACACATTCTATTCTGCTAAGTTACTGCCTCTTCACAGGGAACAACATTTATTTCCTAGTGTCATGAGGGGATGGTTTATTTCAGAGATGTACAAGTAAGGGATATGAACAAACATTCCCACTAGATGGTATTTTCTATATTCCTACCCAAGCTTCTCAGTATTCTCTTATAGCATCTTGTTTGTTTCCTTTTTAATGTAGATCACAAGTAATCATTTTGTTAATGTTTTGTTAATATCTATATATATATATCATTAAATTGTAAGCCATGGACGAGAAAGACAGGTAAATCATTTACTACTCTTTCCTAGGGTCTTATACAGAGTTTGGGTCAGAGTTAGCACTTAAAATATTTTGTGACTAAATTAAGGAATGAACAAATCTATATGAAAACAAAGAGATGAAATACCATAAGAACTATTTTCTTTGGCATCTTAAAGGCATAACTCATTCGATTATGCCCAGAAATCTCAAAAATAATTTTCTTATTATCCCAGGAACAAATATGAAACCTAAAGAGGAGATATTAAAAGTGTTATCTGTTTCTCCTTTGCTCTCCTCTTCCTTCACCACTACTGCCACCATCACTACTTTTTAAAGTGAAAAAATACTTCTTGTTATAATATGCTGGTTTGCGGAGAAAAATAAACTACCTTACCCCTCAAAATTAGGTAGGAGTAAAGTTTAATCAGTATGAAATATTTCAAGAATTTTCTATTGATGCAACAATCCTTTCAGCACTATTACTTTTTTGGGAAGTGATGGGGAACGGGGGGCCAATTAAAAAATACTTTACCATTGAGTCTCTGTCTTTTTTAACGTCAGAAGCTCCAAAACCCTTTTGAGTGATGGTGCAACAACTACCAAAGGTAACTCTGGGAACTTTAGCACCATGGATATAGGGTACATATATTTTTAGAGAATTGGGTAGTGCAACCTGTGGGCATTTTAAGTTCACAGCATGAAATCAAACCCATTCCAAACACATCAATCCAAATACTAAGGCAACATTTTAGTGACAGATGAAAATCTGGCTTAATTACTATACCAGAGTAACCCCATCCAAATTGCCTCCCAGATTGAAAGAGCTGGAGGTCATTAAAGAAAATTACCTTTCTTAGTCAAAGTCTGTAGGAAGTTAACCAATGAAGGCATTGGTTCTGTAGAATAAGAGACAGGATAGGAGGGAAAGACTGTTTTGTTTTGCTTTCCTCTTGGGAGTCTTAGGGCCAGAAGAAGGTACCAGGAATGTTTACTGGCCTGACAGACAGCATCTTGGAGATGTCCAGCAGCGGTGGAAATTGAGGTAATTCCCACTAATGTTCACTGACTGGTACAGCCCCTTCTGATTCCCATGAAGAAGCCAAAGTAGAGACCAACTCTTAGCAGGATTGAGGAATTTGTAGCGATTATAAACTCTAAAGGTGGAAAGTTAGCTTAAAATTTACACTTCATTTATTCTGGTGAGTATTTGAAAGAGCTTTGAAGGTTTCCATGGAGATGTGAAAGCAATATCATGATAGCTATTTAAAGCATCACAAAATAGTATTTTTTTTTCAATTGGCTGCTAGATGAATTTGTCCAAAGTGGAATAATTTTACTGAGGATAGGAACTAATCAAAACCCCATTTATTGTTTATTTTTTCTTCCTTCAAAAATCACTACCAACAATGATCCAGAAATAAGACTTCTGGATATTTACCCAAAAGAACTGAAATTAAGAAACTGAAAAATCATGAGAGTTTTAGTGAGTTATAACTGATATAAAAAGAACTGCACATATTTAATGTATACAATTTGATGAGTTTAGACATATGCAAACACCTGTGATACCAACATTAAAATCAAGAGAACAGACATATCTAGCATAACCAAGTTTATGCTGCTTAAATAAAACACACTTGCAGCTCTATCCATCTCCTGCTTGGATGGCTTCATGGGGGATCCTACCATGTCTCAGGTGATCCACATTAGACCAAGTGGTGGGGGAGGGGAATTGTCTAGGAGGATACAGTGAAATTCCCAGAACTTAAAGAACTGTTGCTGGATTAACAGGGGAGGAAATAAGTTATAAGAGGCTGGAGCATTGTTTGGGCTGCAGAAACCATTATCTTATGAGTTATAATTTTGAAACTGACTAGTGGTTGGCAATTTATAGGAAAAAAGGCAGTCTTTGTCTTCAATAATAATATTGGTAGCTTGTTACTTATTGGGCGAACTATATGCGAGGAATTGTTCTAGACAATCCATTTGTTTTAACTCATTTAGTCTTCGTATTATACCTATGGATTAGGCACTGTTAGTATGCTTGCTTGCTTTATGAGAAAGCTGAGACACATACAGCTGAAATAATTTGCCCAATCAACTGGCTTTTAAGAGAAGGCTTTGAGGTTTGAACCCAGTCTTTCATTACAGCCCATGACTTTCATTGTTATAGAAGGGGTATGAAACACACACACCTAAATTATTATAATATATTGCCAATATAATAAGATGGTTTAAATTTTTTACCCAATAAAAAGGAAAGAAGGTGATTAAGGGTTTCTTAAGGGTAGAAGAACTTGAATTGAACCATGTTAGAAAGCACAAAATAGAGTTTTTTCTTATTTTTGTTTGGTTGGTTGCTTGGGTTGGTGGGTTTGTTTATTTTAGTAATGGTTAGAATTTCAACAATTAAGAATAGATAGCCATTTCCAGTTAAAACCAATCATTTAAGCAAAGTCACCATAGTAGAAGAAATGATAATAAAGAGTTGTATAGTGTTTTTAATTTAACTTTTATATTCTCTCACTTTATCCTTATGACAACCTTTTGAGAGAGACATTTTTATCACCTTCCTCACCTTCCAGACAATGAAACTAGGTTTCAGTAAATATCTTATGGAGAGTGCGCAAGTTGGGTCCTGAGCAACCTGACTGGAACCAAAAATTCAAATGAAAAAGAAGACAAGATTAAAATGGCAGTGTGGAAATTGACTTTTGCCAAGCACTGAATACTGACTCTCCTTACTTACCATCTTCTCTGGAACAGTATTCCAGAATACTCTTCTATTATTTGACTTAACAATAATGGCTAATATTTATTGAGTATTTACTACAAGATCACACTGTACTAAATGTCTCATTTATCCTCACATGAAGTAAATAACTTTAAAATGAGCAAGCTGACACTGATAGAAGTGCAAATAAGTTGGGCACATCACACGGCTAATAATAGGCTGTGTGTGGAACTAAGATTTTTTCGATGCCAGAGTTCAGGCTCTTAGCCTCCCACCACACTGCCTAATGTGTCTTTTGGCTTTCCTCTAAGCAGATTCTAAGTTCCCTGAATGTATGGACTTTTGTTTTTGTTTTCATTTGGTATAACCCACGTCCAGCATAGTACTTGGCACATAGGAGATGGTCAATAACTTTTGCATTTGCAAGTATATAATAAGAGAAAGAGTTGACTAAATTAAGTAATCTGGCAGCAGCAGGAGTGTAGGAGTTCTACTGAGACATGGTAGGACACAGGTGAAACCATCCAGGCAAGAGATAAATAAGGCTCCACGTGTGTTTCATTTGAACAGCATAAACTTGGTTATCTTGGATATGTTTTTTACCTTGATTTTGGTGATGGTATCACAGGTGTTTGTAGATGTCTAAACTTGTCAAATTGTATATATTAAATATGTGCAGATCTCTGTATGTCAATTATACCTCACTAAAACTTCCATAATTTTTCAGTTTCCTAATTTCAGTCCTTTTGGATAAACACTCAGCAGTGCGAATGCTGGATCATATGGTGGTTCTATTTTTTAATTTTTTAGGAACCTCCATACTATTTTCAATATAGGCTGCACGATTTTGCACTCCCACCAACAGTGTACAAACATCAGGGAAATGAAAATCAAAGCCACCATGAGATATCCTTTTATATCTGTCAGGATCACTATTATCAAAAACATAAATAATAACAAATGTTGGTGAGCGTATGGAGAAAGCAGAATCCTTGTATTTCATTATGTGTTGTGAACTCTGTAATACTTTGCAGTTTCATTTGGCTTTAAGTAGTCACTCATTCTGTCAGTATAAATTTTAAAAATAATGTTTTACCACATATTTGCCACTCTGGTCCTTTTATTACTTCATAAAGATTTGGCTTTCATCTACCCAGATTTCATTCAACCTAAAGAATATCCTTTTGCATTTCTTGTCATATAGGTCTCCTGGCATCTAATTCTTTAAGCTGTTATTTATAGCAAGTTATTTTTAGTTCAGCTTTATTTTCTCTCAACAACATATAGAATTCTAGATTGTCAAGTTTTTAAAATCAACTTAAAGAAATAATCCTGTTGTCTTTTGTTCCCAATAAAGTATCAAATGACATTTTTTTTTTGTTCCCCGAAATGTAGTATGTTTCTGTTTCTATGGCCACTTTTACAATTTAAAAATTTTTTTTTTTATTTACCTTGCTGTAACCTTCTTTGTATTTCTCTAGCTTGGGGCTTACTGAGTACTTAGATCTGTGGGTTGATGTCATTCTTTACTTTGGAATACTTTTTCTCGTTACATCTTCAATGTATCTCCATGTGCAACTCTAATTTATGGAGTTAAATCATTTAATTTTGTCCTGCAGGTATCTAATAGTCTGTTTTTAATTTATTTTATTTGATTTTTGTCTTTGATTTTTAGTTTAGATAATTTTGATTGACCTATCCTGGAGTTCAATCATCTTCCCTCTTGTGTGTCATTCTGCTGCTAATGTTTTCTAATGAATTTTTAATTTTAGATGTTGGGGTTTTTTAATAACTTAAATTCAGGAATGTCTATATGTTTCTTCCTAAAAATTTCCATTTTTTATCAGAATTTCCCATATGCTCCCACATGTCTATTTTTCACTTCAAACGCTTTAACAGATATGTGATACATGTAAGGTCCTTGCCTGTTAATTTTAATACATAGGTTGTTTTTGAGTGTTTCTATTTATTTTTTTCTTTTCTTTATTGGGAAATTCGCCTCTTGAGTATGGGTTGTATTTCTATGCTTTGTTGTTTATCCTATGTTATTTTTTATTGTATGGCAGACACTGTTATAAAACATAGAGACTGAAGTAGACAGTATACATGTTGTTTTTCAAGAGACCTCATGCTTTTTCCTCTGTCAGGCAGCTATGAGGAAGGGCTCATCACTTAAATTTAATCAGCTGCTAATCTGAGTAGGGCAACCTGAAGCTTTAATTAGTTTCAATTCAACTTCACTTTTGAATGTTTTGAGGATAAGTTCCATTCTTCTCTACAGCAGGTCTTTGAGATCGAAGCACCACAAGATGTAAAAACCATGAGGAGCGAGAATTTTGTGTTTAAGGGTCTGCACTGTTATGGTACTTAACAACCCATAATGTCATTAAAAGTTTCCTGATTTCTCTTTGTCCCAGAAAACTCTCTTCACATATTGTAGGTCTGCTCTCCCACTCACCCATACAAAGAATAGGCAACTGATTCCAAGCACAAAAGCAGCCAGTGGTCCTTGCTCACCTAGGAATAGACTGATCCTCTTTGAAATTTAGTTTAAGTTTCTTTGTGTCAGAGATTCTTTCACGGCTTTAAAAGAAGATGTTATCTTGTTTTCGTTTATTCAGGCTTTTGTATTGTTAAAGAAGGAGGGATGGCTTTTGATAACTTTCTACATCCTAACTGGGAGCAAAGAAAGCTCTACATTGTACTATTATTTTAACATGGACTGAAAAGGAAGATGTAGGAAAATAACATGACAAATGATATAAATTGCAAACTGAGGAAAAGGGAATAGATGTATTCGGTATGAACAAAGTGGGTAGAAATATATTTTGAGCTAATTTGAGAACTAACTTTTCAAATCTAGGACTGTTCAACGATGAAAGAGTTTCCTTGATGTGGTATTGCAAGTTCCTTGTCACTATAGATATTCAAAGCCAAAGTGTAATGGCTACTTGGGCATTGCAGAAAAGGAAAGGAAATTCAAAACTTGGGTTTGGTTTGGGTAATTTTTAGAGTCCCTTGTAGCACAAAGGTTTTATGACAAACAGTATGATTAAATATATGTTTTTCCACTGAATTCCCACCTCTAGGAAACAGCAGGTACCTTTTGAGGCAAGGTGTTGCAAATAAAAGGAAATCTTATTTTATGTGGAGAGTGCTTTTTCAAGGAACTACTGCTTCCCATAAATATTGTTGGCAAGCTACTAGTGAATCTAGAATGTCTTAGGACCTGGTATAGGCAAGACATATGGACCATTTGTACATAGATTTTAATAAACCCTTGAGTAACATTACATAGTAATTGACTACTTACTTGCATGTCTTTCTTTTCAGACTATATGTATGAGGCTAGTGAGTTAGAGTTTTTTGTTGCAATGACAAGATGCTGACTCTGCCTAATTTGAGCAAAGTGAATTTACTAAGACATAATGAGTAGTTCGATGCATTTCTTAGAGAACTGAAAAATCATGCTTGTACACCAAACAGAAAAAAAATAGCGAAAGTCATGCCACATATCCCATGATAATACCACTGTACTCAGGTACCTAAGAGTGAGTGAACTGTTACCAATACTGCTTCTGGATCTTGGATATGTGGTTTCTTTTTTCCCTGCTGCCATCTTCACCAAAATGAACTCCGTCATCTCTTGTGTTTTACCTTTTTTTTTTTTTTTTTTGCCTCACTAGCTTTGGAATCAAAGTAGATGTGAGTGCACTTGTTTTGCAGAGTCTAGATCACATCCCTGCATTCTAGCTATAGGAGAAGTTGGAAAAGGGAGTAGCTAGCATCTTCACTTCAGACTAGGAAGTAAATTCTGCCTTCTTTCAATACTTATGAAGTGGGAAGTTTCCTACACATAGAAAGAGAGTAAAGATGCTTGTTACACATGTTTATGGAAAGTATAAGTTGAGTTAATGAATGACAGAACTAGGAATAGCTATTAAGAGAGGCTAGGCTGTGCTTAACTGGAAAAGGGAACTTTCCTCAGGTCTTTCTCGAGGATAAAGAACAGAATCACAATGTGCTCATTCCTTTAAGAAGCCAGTGAGAAGACCAACCTGTGTTTCATTTTTCCATGACTTTATTGAATTCCTTCTGTGTCCTGTCCTTGAAGCAAATGGGATTCAATGGTGAGGACAGACATATGTTTGCATTGATAGTGACTACAGTCTAACAGAGGATAAAGATGTCAAATTAAAAATGTATTCAGTATTTTACATGTGTTCTGAGAGTGTGCCATTGGGGATATGACCTGGGTAAGAGACTCAGAGAAAGCTTCTCTTGGGAAGAAGTGACTGAACAAAGATCTACAGAATAAAGAGGAAATAATAGATAAAGGGGTAGATGGGGATGATACGTGAAAAGCATTCATAGCAGAGGAGAGGTGTTTACAAAGGTCAAACATTTGCACAGGAGGTTGGAACAAGGTCTCTTAGACAATGAAAAGAGACCAGTTTTTGGATTCCCCCAGGGTTTTGTGCAATTTTAAAATACAAAAGGAGACAGGGATAAAACAACATTGAATATTGGAGAGGTTATTGCTTATTAAAGATACAGAATTTTGTCCTAGGGAATTATGGGAAGTCATTGAGGTGTTTTTGGTTTTGTTTTTGTTTTAAGAGCTCATTCTCCTACAGTTGTATTTGGGTTTGGAAACAGTTACTCTAAATCCAGTGAAGAGAATGAGCTACAGGGTGCAAGAGTAACTACAGGACACCAGCTAGAAGGAAATGAGACTAGTGCCTATGGAAGAGGATGATGGCTTTGCTAGGGTGGTGGCAATGAGGATAGATATAAAAACATATTAATCCCTAGCTAAAGCTGAGGGTGATATTGTAGAAGAAGGTAGTGAAAAAGTACAGACACCAGCCTTGTATTCACTGACACCCAAGTTAATGCTATACCAAATATGTTAGCGATAATGCAGTCATAGCAGATTTTTCCCCAATTTCACTATTTACTGCTCTTTAAAATAAACTTTTGGCATATAAAATGAAATATACTTAGAGTTTCTGTATATCTCTCTCCTAAAACTTGAAACATCCATTTGGTCCAGTAAAATTTTTAATACATCTTTTTTTTTTTTTATTCCTACTTAAAAAGTTATCTTTTACATCTTTTAACTGTTTTAAGTAAAACGGTTATTTACTGGACAACAGTTTCTTAATCCACAATTACTTTATTAAATATTGTGAACTTTCTAGCTTTAAAATGCTTACAATCTAAGATCTGACAAATATGTTTTTATTTAACAAAATATTAATAAAACAATTAAAATAAAAATGTTACATTTTAAATAAAATATTTACAGTAATTTCCTCTCAAATTAAGGTATGCAAGGGACATTTAATTGAACTGAGAAGCTCTGGTGTTTATGTATATTTAGACCTGATCTCCCCGGCACAAATCAGGCAGAATCAACCAAAAGAAGAAGCAGGATTAATCTTTGACTTTGTTTCTTGCAGAGTGTGAATGTGCGTGAATATGTGTGTGTTAATTTGTGTGAGTGTATGTGGTATGGGTCTGTGTGTATGCAAGCACATAGGGTGTGGCTTGTCATAAAAGTATATTTCACTAACAGGTGGGCCGCATGCTGAGTAATAACACACATGAGTCTCAGTGGACAGAAGTTGTTAGTAAGTGGTTTTCTATATGGCCTGAAAGCGTTGCCACCTGGATCCCATTCCCTGAAATATCCCTCTCCAGTCTCTATCTCAGTATCTCAGATGTCTTTGTGTTAAACGTAAATACTCCTTAGAGAGGTGTCGTGGAAATTTGGATCAAATCTTAAAGACTGGATGGGAACATAATTATGAGATATTTTGCACTTGCCAATGGTGAAAAGCAAATCACAGGGGCCATGGAAACTTTGGAAGATGCCATGTTGAAATCATAAATTTTGGTCCTATGTTACTTCTGAGACTGCAATGAACAAATATAGGGTACTGGACAATTATTAGTGCAATAATGATTATGGAAACCTTAGGGAACCAAAACCAAACTTAGCTAATTTCACAAATTTGCTGAAGCCAGCTCTGTCTCCTATCTTGATGATCTTTCCAAGTCTTATTATGACTCACCCTTTTAGAAACAGTCTTGTGGTCCTTCAGAAAATAGTGCTTCTCGAAGTATGGTCCTCAGACCAGCAGCATAAGCATCCCAAGTAATAGCATTCACTACCCACATTTTACAGTAAAATATACTAGATATTTTGGTATAAATCAAAGGAAGGGGACTGCATGTACAGAAAAGAGTGTCTGCATCTTTGTATCATGTCTATTCCTCATCCTCTCCCTTCAAGGTTGCCCTAGAAACTCCAAATCTATTTCCCTTATAAGTTTAGGTTACCCACATTTAGCATCAGATACTCAGAGCTTTGCCTTCTACACATAACTTTTAACTAAAATGACTCAACAAATCAGTCTGTCACCAAGAGAGAAGCTAGTGCTTGCTGTTAAGGTAAGCAATTTTCTCTATGTCCGTTTTTTCTGTTTTCTTCCTCTGATTATATACTACTTGAGAGCACAGTTCTGTCTGCTTTATTCATCTCCCTGAATTCCAGTGTGTCTGGCACAGGGTTCTTGGGGTTATTTATTGAACAAGTAGATGAATAAATGCAAAGTTGATGATTAAATTAGCAAAACATCCACCCACAGAAGTGACCAGATTCTGTGGCTGTGTAACATTTTTCTTATCAATAAATGTATGGGAAGGTGAGCCCTGTAGGGAGAAGCTCAGTCAAGGTAATGAGGGGAAAGGGAGCTCAGTGTGTGTGCAAGACAGAAAAAGGTGATCAGCCAATGGAAAGTAATATGTATATTATTTATATACACTTGAGAAACATGAAAAGGGAAACATGAGAGCCACAGCCACATAAGTACAATCTGGGGTTGCAGATGCCTGTGTAAGAAGACAGACGGCAAATGAATTTGGGCCCATACCTTTAAGGCATAAGGAGCCACTATTGGCTCTTGAGCAGAAGAATGACATGATAATAACTTGGGCTAATTTTCAGGAAGCAATTCCTGTATATAAGGCATCTTCATACACATCACTCATACCCCTCCCAACTACCATTTGGGTGAGAGCTTATCTGTGTTTCAACAATCAGAAGATGGAGGATCAGAGAGGCTGAGAAACTTTCCCAACATTATGGAGCAAGTGAGCGACAGAGCCTAGATCCATCCCGGATACCCTAATCCAAGGTCAGTGCCCTTTACAGAAACATTAATTACACAGTAGTGTGTGAGGTGGCAAAATTTTCAGAAAAGAAAACGATTGAGCCTTAAGGCAGTCCTCTTGTTTCTAAAGGGTGTGAGGAAACGGTGGGGGTGAGAGAGAAGCTCTCAGTAGGTGAGGACCTCACATAGCAAATATGCAGAAATACCGCAGGCTCTCCATCTACTCCAAACTGAGGGCCAGGAGGCAGTCAAGGAGTCTGTGGAAGAGAACAGTCTGTGGATTCCTGTAAGTTCTCAAAACAGCATCTCCCTTCTCAGGGCTGTGAATTGTGCCCCAGAAAAATCACAGCAGGGGTAAGCAAGGTGGGAAATGAATATATCATTCCTGAATGTGAGCAAATTCTGCTTTGTCATTGCTGTCAGTCCCTGATGACTTTCTTGGCTGAGTTTATGTTCACTTTGGGGTTTCCTGATTTCCTGCTATGTCTCTACATAGTACGTGTACCCCAGGTGCAATTGTGAAGGCAGGGAAAGGTGAGGCAAGGGTAACGAAGTGAAAAAAGAGGAAAAACAGGAAAAGCAACCATGTACAAAGACTCTAAGTGTGGCCAGTGACAGGATCCAGGTATTTATATAGACACTGAAGCAGGGAGGAATGTGTGGAAGATGTTTCTGTGGAGGCCTGTGGGCATCAATATGATTACAGGAGAGTGTTGGTGGCCCCAGCAGGTCAGGTTGCTGCTTTGATTCAGGAAAGGTAGGAATCACCCAGAGAGGAAGTTGGATACTGCTTCTGAACTCTCCCTAGTCAAACACTGGCTTCTGTTGACGATACCATGTGAATGCTTCCCTTCAGTGTTCCCAGGGGGACTGCACATTCATTATTTCTTGCTTACATGGGATATGTCTTTCTTTCAGTCCATTGAATCCCTTTTCTCAAGGTGAGAAATGGCCCCTTGCACTATAGGTTTTAAGAAAAGAGAATATTAGGCTGGGCGCGGTGGCTCACACCTGTAATCCCAGCACTTTAGGAGGCCAAGGCAGGTGGATCACCTAAGGTCAGGAGTTCGAGACCAGCCTGACCAACATGGTGAAACCTCATCTCTACTAAAAATACAAAAAATTTAGCCAGGTATGGTGGTGCACACTTGTAATCCCAGCTACTTGGGAGGCTGAGGCAGGAGAATCGTTTGAACCCAGGAGAGGGGTTGCAGTCATCCAAGATTGTGTCACTGCACTCCAGCCTGGGTTACAAGAGCAAGACTCCATCTTAAAAAAAAAAAAAAAGAAAAAAAAAGAATAGAGAATATTTGCTTGTACTTGAGTTTCAAGAATTATAATATGCATAGAAATAATGAAAATAATTATATTCATATAATTAGTTTTGGATATATTTCTCATTTATCAATGCATTTTTTATGAACCAGGCATTGGGCTTATTTTTATATACTGTCATTGATTCTAACCAGGCATTTTAAAGTAAATGTTATGTTTTCCTGTTTTCCAGTAAAAGAAAACAATAATCAGAGAGCTAAGGTGACTTGTCTAAGATCAGTTAGCTCATCCACGGTAAAATTGGCATAAAGACTCTAGAGTATCTGTTTCTAAAATTTTAACTTTACTACAACACTCTACACTGACAGCTCAATCAAAATATTTAGAGGCTGATGTCACAGTAAGAACTTTCCTTGGAGTCAGAAAAATGAAGTATATTCTGTATGTCCTATTTCCTGATCATGAATTGTTGAACGTTTTTTTGTTTTTGTTTTACTTATTCCATAATTGATATGTCTGATTATTTCTTCTTAGAAAAAGGCATATTTAACAAAATGTTTTATAAGTAGTTCCATCATATAAGTTAATGAAAACTGCAGAGTTTTTTTACATTTTGCTCTTTATCCATATAGTACAAAAAGCTGTTTCTGCATGTAAGAGCTTCCATCTCATGTGAGACAGTCACAAATACAGAGTAGAGAGATCCCAGGCAAGGAAGGAACCCAACAGGAGCAAAAACTGGATAGTCTTGGCCTCTGTATTATAAAGTAAAATGATTTCATTCTAGGGATCACAGGATTTCTTGTTATATGTTAAGTGGAAGAGAAGGTCAGAAGAGTTAACTATGGGACACAACAAACTGGAACTGAGTCCTGTTCCTACGTCTACTACAGCCCTAGTGAAACAGGAAAAGAGGTTTCTACCCTCTGGCTCTCAGTGAAGTCATATATAAAGGAAATAGCTTGTTTAATTCACATTTACATTGATTTAAATTTCACACAAAATTACCAGCAAAGTTAAAGTCTTATTCGAAAGCTAATATAAATACATATAAATGTAAATGTACAACAAAAAATTTTTCAAACTCTCTATAAATTCCTACTTTATTTGTAGGAATTACCCATTCATACAAGAATTCTGGAGGCAAAATTAACTGTTAGTAAAGAAAAAAATCTCAGTAATAGTGTCAGCTCTGAGACAGAAGGTTCTGTTTTAGGCAGTAAATTCTTAAATGATCAATTAACATATGCTTTTCTTTGAAGGACAGCCTGACTACTATAGAGTTCAAATTGTTTCAATCAACTGTATTATAAACATTAGAATATTAATAACTTGAAGATAAGCATACCTAAGCTGAAGCCCAGCTTGTTACATGAACCAGATAATCTAAACAGCAGTGTTATTGCCTGAGGTGTTACGATCCCCCAAACAGGATATTAAGGATGTCAAAACACAGGAGGAATAGGAGCATATGAATTGGATCCCCAAAAGTCATGTTAACATAGATAGTATTTAGATAAACACAGTCTATTTTTATCCTAAGGCAGAATTCAATGATGTTAGAACTTGTGTATAAAATGAAAAAGCTCTGAACAGTTGAAAGTTAAGAAACAGGAATTCTTACACGTTGGACACTGGGAAATCACAGTAACTTCAGATCATGCCACTGTAGTAAAAGAATAGGAATCCTATTGGATCGAGGAAGAACAGGGCCCTTGTCCTTGAATAGATACCAAAGATTTTTTAAGAGCATTGAGAAACAACTCTAGGGCAAGTTTGGCAGCAAAGAATATCCTCTGATAGAAGTCAGTGCCCAAAGTATCAAGAGCTAGTATTGGAAAACTGAAGTTTTTAATATGAAGATTCAGAGTAATGCAAATTTTACAATTTTGGAGTTTCCTGATAGTTCCTTTCAAAGTTAGGGTAAGAAAAGTTATAACCCAACAAATACATTTGTAGGGGTACTCCTAGCTAATTCTGCTCAAATATGCATACAGGAAGATCTATAAGAGTATTAAATATCTTAAAAGCAATCTTGATTCCCATCAATAGTAGAATGGATAAATAAATTGCAATATGGTTATACAATAGAATGCTATTCAGCAGTAAAATCAACTCATGTAGAAAGCATTGTCTGAGGCCAAGTTCCCAGAAAACAGTCTCTGACTCGGACATTGTACCAAGAAAATTTAGTGATTGCTCGTGGGAACAACACCTATGAAGGAATAAAGGAAGTAGGACTGGGCAGAAGGAAATGTTTACAGTGATGCAGTCAGAACAAAGAGCTCAGCTCATCCTATGTGGAGCTCTGAAATACGGATAACTTTTCAAAGTCAACCAAAATCAGGAAAGGGGGTTATATATTTGTAATTTCACCCACCAGTCATTGGACAGTTGCTCCTGGGGAGGTGTAACGTACAGCAAGGCAGATCCCTTTAGCTAAGGGAATCTAGGGAAGGAAATGCCTGGAAAGGGTCTCAGCAGAGAGTGATCAGCAGCCAAAACAGCCAGCTGCTGAAGGAGTGAGTAGCTCAGTTCTAAGGATCCTGAAAAGGAAATCTGAACAGTATACCACAGCATCCAGAACAGACATATAAATCAACATGATTTTATTTCCTAACATAATGCTGACTGCAAAAGGCAAGTTGCATATGAATACAGAAAAATGCAATTTAGGCCGGGCGTGGTGGCTCAAGCCTGTAATCCCAGCACTTTGGGAGGCCGAGACGGGCGGATCACGAGGTCAGGAGATCGAGACCATCCTGGCTAACATGGTGAAACCCCGTCTCTACTAAAAAATACAAAAAAAACTAGCCGGGCGAGGTGGCAGGCGCCTGTAGTCCCAGCTACTCAGGAGGCTGAGGCAGGAGAATGGCGTAAACCCGAGAGGCGGAGCTTGCAGTGAGCTGAGATCCGGCCACTGCACTCCAGCCTGGGCGACAGAGTGAGACTCCGTCTCAAAAAAAAAAAAAAAAAAAAAAAATGCAATTTAATGAATGTATAACATTCATTATCATATCATTTTGAAAATATGCCAAAACAATAATTTATTTCCTTAGACATCCATAAGGAAGCAATAGAAGGTAATGAAAATGCCAAGATCACTATAATAGTTACTTCTGAGTACACAGAAAGGCATATATAGATGTTTTCTATTGAAGTGTCAAAGTGGTAAGTTTAGTAATACCTTACACACACACACTATATGTTTGTGTGATGGTTAATTTTATGTGTGAACTTGACTGGACTAAGATTTTCCCAGAAAGCTGGTAATACATTATTTCTGGGTGTGTCTATAAGGGTGTTTCTGGAAGAGCATTTGAATTGCTAGACTGGGTAAAAAAGTCACCCTCAACAATGCAGAGGCCATCTACTGATGGCCTGAATAGAACAAAATGGTAGAGGAAGGATTAATTCATTCTTTCTCTCCTTGAAGTTAGATATTCATCTTCTTCGGTCCTCAGACATCCTTGCTTCTGTTTCCTGGGTCATAGGACTCAGAGTGAGTAACACCATCAACCTTTCTGCTTCTCCAGATTACAGGCAGCAAATTGTGGAACTTTTTGGCTTTCATAATCATGCAAGCCATTCCTATTGGAATTCAGGGGTGAGTGAGGCAGATATAGGTGTGCTTTCAAGTAGGATATAATCTAAGGAAGAAAATAGGAAAATGGAAGGACATAGTCTTTTTTTTTTTTTTTTTTTTTGCCAGAGGAAGTGACCACCCACACTGGTCTTTCCACATTTATTTGAGGGGATTAACCTTTCATTGACTGAAAAAAATGGTAGTGGCCTCCCCTAAAGCAGTTTCCATGCAAGACAATGCTGATTCTACTCCTGACCCACTCCCAACACCCATCTTTGCATCTAGACCTATATCTAGACCCTAGCAGGCCCCTAAAGGTGAGGTACAATATATGACCCCTAGTGAGGTATGCTATAATCCAAAATAACAACTTGAATTGTCTAACTTATACAAGCAGAAATCTAGGGAACATGCATGGGGATAATATTAAGGGTATATAATAATAATAGAAGGAGCACAAAGTTGGATCAAACCAAATTTATTGACACGGACCCACTAAACAAAGATTTTTCATTTAGCATTACATCTCAGAGAGTTGAAAAGGGCTCTGACAGTTTGGCTGGTTGGTTGGCTGAAACATGGATCAAAATATGGCTCACAGTGAATGAATTAAAGGTGCTTAACCTTTCTTGGTTTAATGTACAGTAAGAGATATTAAGGCTTGGAGAGATTGGAAAATTAGAGTAAATCTGTCATATAAGACCTACTCTCCCACACTAGGAGGTTCCAGAAGACATGCCTTTCACCAAAATTTTGAGAGATAAATTTGTGAAAGGAACCCTAGAATCCTTGAAGTAGCCCATGAATGTTCTTCTCTGTATGAGACCTCACAGTAAGAACTGCAGCCACTCAATTGGAAACCTAAATACAATAGGAATAATTGGATCCCAGAGTGACAGGGGCCAAGGGGAGGCACCCAACCAGCAAAAGAAAGTTTCCTTACTGGACAGCAGATTCAATGCAGCAATCAGAATAATCTGACTCATGCAGACCTATGGTGTTGGCTAGTTAATCCTAGTGTTTCTCGAAGTGAAATAGACAGGAAGCCCACTCAATTTTTACTTGACCTGTAAGCAGAAAAGTTCATGTCCAAGTGAACAAAAGTCTAACTCAAATCATACAAACAAAGTCAAAGCCTCTCAATCAATTCTAAGTCCTAAGGCATTTACAGATCCAGCACCCCTTGAGTGAAAGCAAGGCTATTCCCCCTCAAGGAAGGACCCTGGTACACTAACAAATTTATTTTAAACTGCTAATATTTCTCCCAACGTTCCCCAAAAGTACCTACAGCCTTTTAAACAGGGTAACTATGCATTGGAGTAAAGGAAATAAACATAACTTTTAAGGACTACTAGACACTGGCTCTGAACTAACATGACTCCAGAAGATCTAAAATATCACCATGACCCTTCATCCAGAGTTGGAGCTTATGGAGGTCATATGATCCATACAGTTTTTGATGAGGACCCTCTCACCGTGGGCTCAGTGGGTTCCCAAACCCATCCTGTGGTTATTTCCCCAGTCTTTAAGGCATAACTAGAATAGACATACTTAGCAACTGGTAGAATCCCTGTATTGGTTCCTTGAACTGCAAAGTAAGGGCTATTATAGTGAAAAAGTCCAAGTAGGAGCCATTAGAACTTCCTCTACCTAAGAAAATAGTAAATCAGAAGCAGTGATGCATTCCTGGGGGGGACTGTAGAGACTGGTGCAGAATTTGAAAGATGCAGGGTTGGTGATCCCACCACATCCCTGCTCAATTTCCTATTTGGCCTGTACAAAGAACAGATGGATTTTGGAGAATGACAGTGGATTGTTACAAGCTTAATTAAGTGGTGACTCCAATTGCAACTGCTGTACCAGATGTGGTTTCATTGCTTGCAAAAATGGTCACATCCTCTAGTACCTTGTATGCAGCTATTGATCTGGAAAATTCCATTTTCCTACCCTGTCCCTAAGGTACACCAGAAGCAGTCTGCATTCAGCTGGCAAGACCCACAATATACCTTTGCTGTCCTGCCTCAGGGGTCTATAAATTCTCCAGGCCAAGTCAGAATTTCTTCTGCAGGATTCTTGAACATCTTTTTTTCCTACAAGATGTAGCATGAATGATATTATGCTGATTGAACCCAGTGAGAGAGAAGTAACAACTGCTCTAGACTTATTGGTGAGACAGTTGCATGTCAGAGGGTAGAAAATGAATTCAATTGAAATCCAGAGGCCTTCTACCTCAGCAAAATTTCTAATGGCCCAGTGGTGTGAGGAATGTCATGACATCCCTTCCAAGGTGAAAAATATGTTGTTTCATCAGGCTCTTCCCTCAATCAAGAAAGAGGCACAGTACCTACTGGGCCTTTTGGATTTTGGAGACAACATATTCTCATTTAGGTGTATTACTCTGGACTCTTTACTAAGTGATCTGAAAAGCTGCTCATTATAAGTGGGCCCAAGAGCAAAATAAGGCTCTGCAACAGCTTCAGGCTGCCATGCAATGTGCTCTGCCTCTTCAGCCATATGATTCAGCAAATTCAGTGGTGCCCAAAGTGTCAGAGGCAGAGAAAGACACCAACTGGAGCATTTGGCCTGCCCCTATAGATGAATCACAGCATGATCCTTTCAGATTTTAGAGCAAGGCCCTGCCATCATCTACAGATAACTACTCTCTTTTTGAGAGGCAGTTCTTGGCCTATTACTGGGCCTTAGTGGAAACTAAATGTTTGACCATAGTCCGCTAAATTACTATGCGACCCAAGCTCCCCATCATAAACTGGGTGTTATCTTACCCACCAAGTCATAAAGCTGAGCTTGCATAGCAATACTTCATTATCAGATGGAAATAGTATATACATAATCAGCCCAAAGCAGACCCTGAAGATGAAATAAGTTACATGAAGAAATGTCTCTAATGCCCATGGTTCTTGCTCCTGCCATATTGTCTTATCTTTCCCAACCTATACTTCTGTTGCTTTGGGTAGTTCTCTATGATCAGTTAACAGAGGAAGATAAGACTAAGGCCTGGTTTACAGATGGTAGTATTCATTGTCCTCAACGATACACAGGCACTACCTAAATGTGGACAGTTGCAGCACTAGATTCCCTCTCTGGGACATCCTTGAGGACATTGGGAAAGGAGAATCTTCCAAGTAGGCAACACTTTCAACAGTTTACTGGCTTCATACTTTTCTGGGAAGGAGAAATGGCCAAATTTGTGATTATATTTTGATTTATGAATTGTGGCTAATGGTTTAGCTAAATGGTCAGATATCTGGGAAAACATGATTGAAACATTGGTGACAACTTTGGGGAAGGTTTATGTTCACTTACGTAGGATAAGTGAACAAAACATATGAAAGTTGTATCCCATGTGAATGCTCACCAGGGGTGAGCTCAGTAGAGGAGGGCTTCAATAATCAAATGGATAGAATGACCCATTCTGTGGACACCAGTTTGTCTCTTTCCCCACCCATCCTTGTCATCACCCAATTGGCTCATGAACAAAATGGGGGCCTGGTGGCAAGGATGAAGGTAATGCATGGGCTCAGCAAAATGGACTTCCACTCACCAAAGCCAACCTGGTTGCAGCCACTACTGA